>NC_057863.1:350882078-351194933 GCF_019393635.1 Dromiciops gliroides
TCTCAGTAGTTTTTGTCAAATAATAACTATTTGCCCCTGTAGCTTGGGTCTTTGGGTTTATCAAACATTATGCTACTGTGTTCATTGGTGGCTAAATGTTGTTCACCTGATCTATTCCACTGACTGACTCTTCTATCTTTTAACAAGGATCTAATCGTTTTAATGATTACTGGTTCACAGTATAGTTTGAGATCTTGTACTGCTAGGCCCCCTTCCTTCCTACTGTTTTTTCATTATCATTATTTCCTTTGAGATTTTTTACCTTTGTTCCTCTAGATGAATTTTATTATTATTTTGTCTTGTTCTATAGTAATCTTTTGGTAGTTTGACTGGTGTGGAACTGAATTAGTAAATTCATTTAGGTACTATTGTCATTTTAATCATATTGACATCGTCTTCCCATGAGCAATTAATATTTCTTCAGTTATTTAGGTCTGTCTTTACATGTCACTTGAAAAGCTGTCCTGAGTAACTGGGAGTCTGTGCTATCTTCTGTTTCTTCTAAAAAAAAGTCACAAAGGTCCCCTTTTTTAGCATCCCTGTTGATACTCCTCCTCCCCTCTGATCCCTTCCCCTACATGCCCCAAATTTAAAAAGGAAGACAGAATGAAAGACAGAGAGAGAGAAAGAAAGGAAAGAAGAGAGACAAAGACAGAGAGACAGAGACTGAGAGAAAGGAAGGGAGGGAGGGAGGAAAGAAGAAAAAGGAAGGACGGAAGATCCTTGTAACAAATAAACACAAACTGGCAAAATGAATCCACAGTGGCCAAATCCTTTTCCAAAAAAGCTATGTTTGTTTTTTCTCAATTAGTCAAACATTTATTAACTGTTTACTAAATCTCAGATACTTTGTGTGCTAAGCACTGGGGATACAAAGAAAGACAAAAACAAAATCCCTGCATTGAAGGAGCATAAATTCTAATGGAGGAGACAATATGCAAACAACGTTGTACATACAAGACATGTACAAAGTAGAGGGAAGGTAATCTCAGAGGGAAGGCCTCTTGCAGAAGTCGAAGTTTGAACTGAGTATTGAAGGCAGCCAGAGAAGCCAATAGATAGAAGTGAACAGAGTGAGTATTGGGGGAATAAGGGGTGACCATTGAAAAGGTCCTGTTAGAAAAAAAAAAGTAAAATTTAAAATTTAAAAAAAAAAATTAATTTTTAAAAAGAAAGGGGGCAGGGGCAGCTAGATGGCGCAGTGGTTAAAGCACCGGTCCTGGATTCAGAAGTACCTGAGTTCAAATCCGGCCTCAGACACTTAACACTTACTAGCTATGTGACCGTGGGCAAGTCACTTAACCCCCATTGCCTAAAAAAAAAAAAAAAGAAAGAAAGAAAGGGGGCAGCTAGGTGGCACAGTGGATAAAGCACCAGCCTTGGATTCAGGAGGACCTGAGTTCAAATGTGTCCTCAGACACTTGACACTTACTAGCTGTGTGACCCTAGGCAAGTCACTTCATCCTCATTACCCTGAAAAACAAACAAACAAAAAAACAAAAATAAAAGGTCCAGTTAGAACAAAGAGTGTCATTGAGAGGGGCAGTAAGAAAACAGATGTTGCTGAATTGTCAAGTTTGTGGATAAAATTAAAGTGTAAGAATAATGCAAAGGTAGGAAGGATCCAGGTTATGAAGAACTCTCTGCCTTATGTGTATCACATCTCTGCCAAGAGATAGTTATGTGTTTCACCAAAGGTCCCCTAGAGACATGGTTGGGCATTACATCAATTAGAGTTTTAAGTCTCTCAATTCAGTCCCTCTTATTTACAAATGAAGAAAGTAAGGCACAAAGAGAGTAAATTATTTGCTTAAAGCGCTTAAAGTAGAAGAGACCAAATTTGAATGCAACTGTTCTTTTGACCAAACCAAACTGCCTTCTCATCTGATCTGACCCTCAGATTTTTGCATGTAAGGAAGATTAATCCTAGAAACGGAAAGTGATTTCCCTACTCATACAGCTAATCAGTGTTCATATAGGGAACCCTTCCACATATTTGTACTTACCCAAATACACTGTCTTGTCAACAACAATAACAACAACAAAAAAACGTGTTGGGGGCAGCTAGGTGGCACAGTGGATAAAGCACCGGCCCTGGATTCAGGAGGACCTGTTTTGCCCTGCAAAACAAAACAAAACGAAAGAAACAAACAATAACGACAATAACAAAAATCCATGTGTTGACACTTGCCAAGCTGTCCTGATTATCTGTGTCCTCTTTTTTTTTTTTTTGTGGGACAATGAGGGTTAAGTGACTTGCCCAGGGTCACACAGCTAGTAAGTGTCAAGTGTCTGAGGCTGGATTTGAACTCAGGTCCTCCTGAATCCAGGGCTGGTGCTTTACCCACTGTGCCACCTAGCTGCCCCTGTGTCCTCTTTCTACTAGGAAATCACTGACTCTCTTTGACATAGGAGTCTTTTTTTTTTAATTACTGTAGCTGAAATTTAATGATGACGCTCTCTGAATTTACACAGTGTGGCTGTAGGCCCATATCCAAAGTCTTTCTGGTTTGTTAGAATCTACAGGTGTCTCTGCTCCATTAGCATAGCCTTCAAAAGCCTAGAATATCATAAGGCACTAAAGTTGGAATTGAGTGGGGTCATATACTTGCATAACAGTAAAGTTTTCTTTCTTTCTTTTTTTTTTGTGGGGAAATTGGGGTTAAATGACTTGCCCAGGGTCACACAGCTAGTAAGTGTCAAGTATCTGAGGCTGGATTTGAACTCAGGACCTCCTGAATCCAGGGCCAGTGCTCTATCCACTAAGCCATCTAGCTGCCCCAAAGTTTTATTTCAATAAATGACAGTGTCCAGCCTTTTTTTCTTTGTAGGGGAGTTTGTGAAAGAAAGAAAGAAAGAAAGAAAGAAAGAAAGAAAGAAAGAAAGAAAGAAAGAAAGAAAGAAAGAAAGAAACAAAGAAAGGAAGGAAGGAAGGAAGGAAGGAAGGAAGGAAGAAAGGAAGGAAGGAAGGAAGGAAGGAAGGAAGGAAGGAAGGAAGGAAGGAAGGAAGGAAGGAAGGAAGGAAGGAAGGAAGGAAGGAAGGAAGGAAGGAAGGAAGGAAGGAAGGAAGGAAGGAAGGAAGGAAGGAAGGAAGGAAGAAAGGAAGAAAAAAAATACAAGAGACCATGGGCATTTGGGAGATTCTGTGTTGCTGGTTTTGAATGCCCACTGAAACAGACCATATTCTCTTACCCCAGGGCTGAGTCTGCTAGCTGATCGAGTGTAAGACTTGGAGTCAGGAATATTAGTGTTTAAATCTCACCTCAGATATTGGCTCTCTGACATCAGCCAAATCATTTCATCTGTCTGCCTCAGTTTCCTCATCTGTAAAATGGGGATGATAATAATAGCATCTACCCTGCAGTATTGTTTTGAGGATCAAATAAGATAATATATGTAAAGTGAAATGAAATCATTATATAAATGCTAGGTATTATTACTTTCTAAAAAAAATTAATCTTGCAGAAGGAAGAATTTCTTCAAAAGGTGAGTAGGTGATGTATTAATAAGCAATGCTGATTCCCTGAATTTTACTTTCAAGCCAACTATACTATAAGATGGATATGTTTACTGCCTGGAATAAAGACAGAGTGCCCAAAAGCCCAAACTCAAAAAGATCTTTGTCCCATATACATGCTCTCAAAAGAACATTATAGAGAACATGTCCCTCAGGCTCACAACCTAGAAGTCATCATGGATTCCTCAACATCTCTCACCTCCCTCCCACCCCCATCCCATCTATTGCCAAGGCCTATCGATCTCACCATTGCAACATCTCCCCAGTACACTCCCTTCTCTCCTCTGATACTGCCACCACTCTAGTGCAGACCCTTTCACCTCATGCCTCCATTAATGCAAAAATCTGCTGGTGGGTCTATCTGCCTCAAGTCTCTTCTCCCACCCCCCCACCCCTAATCATTTAGCTACTAAAACAAATTTCCTAAAACAGGTTTAATAGTGTCACCCTCCCTCCCCACCAATTCAATAAATTCCAGCAGCTCTCTATTGCCTACAAAAACCTTTGCTTGGCATTCAAAGCCCTTCATAATCCCCTCCTACTTTTCCAGTCTTCTTACACCTTACTCCCTGCCAGATACTCTTCAATGAAATGACACTGGCCTCCTGGCTATTCCATAAACAAGACACTTCATTTCTCAGATACCAACATTTTCCCTGGATGTCCCCCCATGCCTAGAATGCTCTCCCTCTTCATCCCTGTCTACTGATTTCCCTGTTTTCCTTTAAGTCCCAACTAAAATCTCACTTTCTACAGAAAGTCTTTCCCAACCCTTCTTTTTTTTTTTAAATGTTTTTTTTTCCTTTTTGGTGAGGCAATTGGGGTTAAGTGACTTGCCCAGGGTCACACAGCTAGTAAGTGTTAAGTGTCTGAAGCCGGATTTGAACACAGGTCCTCCTGACTCCACAGCCAGTGCTCTATCCACCGCACCACCTAGCTGCCCCCCAACCCTTCTTAATTCTAGTGCCTTCCATCTCTTAATCATTTCCTATTTATCCTGCATATGGCTTGTTTTGTATGTATTTGTTTGCTTTTTGTCTCCCCCATTAGACTGGGAGCTCCTTGAGAACAGGGATTGTCTTTGCCTCTTTTTGCATCCCAGCACTTAGCACAGTGCCTGGCACATAGTAGGTACTTACTTAATAAATACTTATTGATTGATTGATCACTTGTTATATATGTTCCCCAGGAAGCTTAAGACTATTAGTCATTTAGTGTTGTTGCCTATATTTGACCAGTATAGTGGGAAAAGTTCTTAATCTAGAGTTAGATAACACCCTGTCCTAGAATCATCCCCAATTCAGTCCTTACTAGCTGTGTGACCTTGAGCAAATAACTTTAGTTTTCTAAGGCTCAGTCCTAGCCATGGATGGAGAAATTGAAAAGAGCATTGGACTTGGAGTCAGGAAGATGCAAGGTTGCTTAAAGGATCATATGAGATAATAAATTGAAAACTTCCCAAACTTTAAAGCATAATATAAAGGCTACAATATTCTCTTTTTAAAAATATATTTATTTGTTCGGGTTTTTTTGGTGGGGCAATGAGGGTTAAGTGATTTGCCCAGGGTCACACAGCTAGTAAGTGTCAAGTGTCTGAAGTCGGATTTGAACTCAGGTCCTCCTGAGTCCAGGGCCAATGCTTTACCCACTGTGCCGCCTAGCTGCCCCCTACAATATACTCTTAAATTTAATCTGCATTATTAGGGGTTTCTCCATCACTTTCTTAATTCTAGCTGATCAACAAAACAATAACTTAAGACCCAATATGTAATTTGCAAATTTCTGAAGGTGTTGATGCTCATACTAAAAAATTTAACCACAAGGCCTGTTCTGGCAGGCTCCAGCACACCCCTGAATTAACTGGGAATTCTGGCCCCCAGAGCAAGCAGCATAAAGTCTGCCTTCAAATAATAATAATGACAATAACTAACATTTATAGAGCACTTATATGTAACTTACACTATGCTAAGAACTTTTCAAATGTTAACTCATTTGATCCTCATAACAACTCTGGGAGGTAGATATTATTATTATTATCCCCATTTTACAGAGAAGGAAATTGAGGAAAAGAGCAGTTAATTGATTTGTCCAGGGTCACACAACTAATAAATGTTTGAAACTGGATTTGAACTCCAGCCTTCAAGACTCCAGGCCCAGCATTCTATCCACTACACCACCTAGCTGTTGTAAGCGCTGTCTACTTTAAACCTTATTTGGGATTCTACCTCTACTTACTTGCTAGGAAAATGTGATTAAAAACATATCTGTAATACATTACAAGATTATTGGGAAGAAAAAACAAGTTAATGGACCTAAAAATGCTTTATAAACTTTAAAGCATCATATAAATGTCAGCTATTGCCTTTCAGACATCTCAAACTGGATGTCCAGTAAACATCTTAAACTCAACATATTCAAACTCAACTCAGTCTCTTTCCTCCTAAAACTTCCCACTTCCAAACTTCCCAATTACTGTCAAGGGCACCACCATACTCCCAGTCCCCCAGGCTCATAACTTAGGCAACATCCTCAACTTTTCACTCTCTCTCTCTCTCTCTCTCTCTCTCTCACACTGCCCCCGCCTCCCATATCCAAATCTGTTGCCAAGGCCTGTCGATGTCACCTTTGCAATATCTCTTGAATATGTCCCCTTCTCTCCTCTGACACTGCCACCCCCCCTGGTTG
Organism: Dromiciops gliroides; assembly: GCF_019393635.1. Taxonomy (NCBI): domain Eukaryota; kingdom Metazoa; phylum Chordata; class Mammalia; order Microbiotheria; family Microbiotheriidae; genus Dromiciops; species Dromiciops gliroides. The sequence continues at coordinate 350,888,281 of NC_057863.1, forward strand.
CAGGCCCTCATCACCTCAAACCAGGAATATTGCCATAGCCTGATGGTGGGTCTTCCTGCCTCAGGTCTCTCCCTAACTCCTGTTCATGCTCCATTTAGCCAATAAGGTGATTTTCCTAAAGCACAGATCCAACCATGTCATTCCCATACTCAATAAACTCCAGTGGGTTCCCTATCATCTCCAGTATCAGATACAAAATCTTTTGGCATTCAAAGCTCTTCGTAACCTACCCTCCTCCCCGACCTTTCCAGTCTTCTTACTTTTTATACTCGACTCCACTAATCTCTGATCCAGTGATACTATCCTTCTCAAGGTTTGTTCCACAAACAAGATACTCATCGCTAGGTGGCACAGTGGATAAAGCACCGGCCCTGGAGTCAGAAGTACCTGAGTTCAAATCCGGCCTCAGACACTTGATACTTACTAGCTGTGTGATCCTGGGTAAGTCACTTAACCCCCATTACCCTGCAAAAAGAAATGAAATCTCTCAGCTCCAGGCATTTTTTTCTACCTGTCCCCTACTTTGGAAATTCTCTGACTCCTGAATTTCCTAGCTTCCTTCTGGTCCCAACTTAAATCCCACCAAGAAGCTTTCTCCAATCTGTCTAGTGACTTCTCTTCCTCAATTTCCTATTTATCTTGTACATAGCTTCCCCCCCCTCCCCCCCCCAACCCTGGTACCTACTTGTTTGCTGTTTGTCTCCCCCCAATTTGATTGTGAACTTTCTGAAGTCAGGGACTGTCTTTCACCTTTCTTATATATTTAGGGCATAGCACAGTTCCTGACACATAGTAAACACTTAATAAATGCTTATTTACTGGCTGACTACTAAAATAAACCTCAGTGGATGGAATTTTTTTATTAAAGGGTTAGGCTGAGAGAAAGAAAAGAAAATGCAGTTGGAAAGTTAAGGAAAAATGGGATAATATTAAGCTAGGCTATTCTCACACAAGTGGTATGATAACTAATGGGTTGCTAACATTATGGTAGATTTTAATTATAATATCTTAGCAGTGTAGATTGGGGAAAGAGTGAGCAGGGTGTGCTTGTATTAGATACTCAGCCCACACATAGGAAGGCATGTAAAGAAATAAAAACACCTGCAAAGGAGTCCATAAAGTTATACTCCTATACCCTTCTAATTTAATATAAGACAATTAAGAATAGAATTTTCATCTTTGTTTCATAAAGAATCTAATACCATTGGTACCAGATTCCATGGCCAAATTCAACATTGTGTTTATCATGCCACCTGGGATGATGATGGGGGTTACCATAAAAGAACAGAAGTTGCCAAGCTTCATGGAATACAGTGCAGGGGAAACTGAGTCAGGCTTAATCAGATGCATGGGATTGAGATGTCCATGACATCAGGCATATAGAAGGGAGAATTGAAGTCAGGTGTAAAATGAGATGGCATAGCCAGCCATCCAGTGCTATGTGGCGGGGAAATGAAGCCAAAAGAATCCCGCCCTGGCCCCAGCTTTTGCTGATGACTGTTCTTTCTGCCTTTCCCAAAGCAGTACAATACCTGAGCTTTGAGAATCCCTCCCCTCCTGCTCCTCCCAATGATAAGCTCAATTCTTAAGGACAAACATGTATGGAATCCAACCAGTAATTATTAAACTCCCTCAGAACTGCTGAACATTTTAGGCCATGCTAGAATTTTATTTATTTTATTTATTTTTAAATTTTTATTTATTTATTTTTTTTAGTGAGTCAATTGGGGTTAAGTGACTTGCCCAGGGTCACACAGCTAATTAAGTATTAAGTGTCTGAGGCCGACTTGAACTCAGGTACTCCTGATTCCAGGGCCAGTGCTCTATCCACTGCGCCATCTAGCTACCCCACATGCTAGAATTTTTAAAATACATTGCCCAGGGGCAGCTAGGTGGCGCAGTGGATAGAGCACCGGCCCTGGAATCAGGAGTACCTGAGTTCAAATCCGGCCTCAGACACTTAACACTTACTAGCTGTGTGACCTTGGGCAAGTCACTTAACACCAATTGCCTCACTAAAAAAAAAAAAACAACATTGCCCTTTTGACTTTCAAGATCGCTTCTAACCAAGAAAACCTAAAATAACAGCCATTTTTCCAAATAATAATTATAAATATATATCTCTTTCATGAATGCATATATAAAACAAAATACACATGGAAGAATAAAAGACAATGGAAATCAAACTGGCTTGAAACACAATCTTAAAAGAATGAAAATCTCTATGAATAAAAACTTTTTTCCTTTTTTCTTGTATGTGAGGCATTTGGGGTTAAGTGACTTGCCCAGGATCACACAGCTAGTAAGTGTCAAGTGTCTGAAGCTGGATTTGAACTCAGGTCCTCCTGAATCCAGGACTGGTGCTCTATCCATTGCACCACCTAGCTGCCCCTGAATAAAAACTTTTATCTGAATCAATGAGGAGGGCTACATTGTTACACAAAAGCTGCTTTGAAAGCTTTCAGTTAATCAATAAACTCAAACAGTATTTAACCCTTAGCAAAATTATAAAACCAATTTACAATAGCATGCAACAATTGCTAAACATTACTATAATTTCCATATGTCAACAGTTTACCAATTAAAACATGGAATCAACAGTTTTCTCAGGATTTGAAGTGGAATTCTCAAACATTTTTTTAAATTATTTCTCACAAAAGTTGCAAGCCAAATAATAAAGTTTTCTTAATATAACAGTAAGTCCAGATTAAAACAGCAAGATCCCTTTCACAGTTTAGTGCAGCAATTTGGATCCCCTAGTATTAATTTCTTTGCAACAAATTAACTCTCAAATAGAATGACCCTCCTAAATTCCACAAAAATTATATACACCTAACTTTCTCTTTTCTAAGAAAAGGCACTGAATTCACACTCCCCTTTCCCAAACAAATGAAGTGCCTGGGGCTAACCTTTGTTAATCCCAGACTCTAGAAGGATCCATGGGCCTCCCCCACCTTCCCCAAGAAAACCCTTTTGTTTTTTTAATGGGCCTAGTTTACCCCAGATGTTCCCTGGGGCAAATTAAAAGAACCCCCTCCGGAGGAAACCAAACTGGAAGGACAGACACCACCAAAGAGATACCGAGTAACTCCAGGACCACCACCCTTCACTCCAGTCTCCCCCACCCCCAGGGAAGACAAGATTAGGTGTGGCTGCTGTCCCTGTGGTATGAGGGGGAGAGAGAGATGACCTGAGGGATCTGGAGCTGCCCCTCACCCAAATTCCCTCTGCTACCACCAGTGGGGGATGACCCTCCCCCAACAAGGTAACCCTTCAGTCAGATGAGGACCCCATGGGACCACCACCAGGACCACCACCACCACCACACACACACAAATGCCTGCTCATCTCCTACTCAGGGAGAAAGGCATCCCAGAGAGCCACACCTCCACACCATGCTCTCTTCTCATGAAATGAAATTCAGTGACCTCTCTCCTGGCTCCCCCTGCCCCAAACAAAACATTATACTAAACCCCAATAACATTTTGCTCTATCCTCACAATCCTAGGAGGTAAGCTTTCATTCATAAATTCACCCAATATCTCTGCAAAAGACGCATAGCAGTGACTCCCCACCATGAGTCTAACAAACCAGAGAGCTGGCTTTTCCTTCCTCCCCACAGCAGTCCCTGTTTTGATAAATTCTTATCCCTTTGGTGAGCATGCTCCACCCTGAGTTTGTGATATCTCTGCTGAGTTCCTTGGACTCAGGAGTTGGGGGTGGCCCCCCTCTGGGCTCCAACCATCGCTGGTGAAGAACACTAGAACTTGGAGGGTCTGGGACCTCCAATTGTGAGGGGAAGAAAACCATCCTTTTCTCAATAATTCTCAGGAGCTCAACAGCGATGTGGCAAAGGTTCTTTATTTCCTTCTCATGAGAAGGAGGCACCCTAGTGTGCAGCTAGTGGGTGCCCAGAAAGGGGGCTCGCAGGCTCTGTTTTATACCCTAGTCCCTAACTCGAATGGACCCTCCCCTTTTTCAACACTGGTTGGATTACTCAAGGGTTACAATCTAAGTGCAAAAACTAGCTAATCGGAATGTAGTATTCCCACCCCTCTTCTTTATATGAGCATAACTCAGGAGTGAACCTTATGCTTCCTTATATGGACACAACTCTGGAGTGGACCTTATTGAGACCAGGGCTCCTGGAGCCATGTGATTTTGTTAACCTGAGGGGGAGGAGGGGATCTGAGACCTTTGTCCTACAGACAGGTCAGAAGGAGTATGACTGACTGTTATATCCACATTGAGAGGAAACAACTACCCATTTTCTCACACATCCAACTTGAGATAATTTAAAAGACTTCAGGAAAGGTCTGTCTCACTGGGGTGGAAGGAGAGGGCATCAAAGCTCAGTGCAGCATGGACGGGATCTGGGCAAGTCAGCAGGAGGCTCGTGGTTTACAGCACAATTCAGTAGCTGAGGCCCCTTGATCCTGGCTCAGCTGGCTGGTGGCACAGCAGGCCATTTGTGAGACCAACCAGCCCAGGCTGAGAGGGCAAACTGTCAGATAGAGAACCACCCACAGGACAGGCATGACTTGGCCAAGCCATCCCAGCACAGGGGGCAAGCCCAGAGAGCTAAGAAATCCAAAAGTCACAGAGGCCTCAGAGCAGAAAGCCAGTGACCAGGCTCCTATCCCCCAGCACAAGAAACTTGTAAAAGTGGCCCCTGTGCCCCAGGAGCAGACCTCAACTTTATAAGTTTAAAAATAGGCTGCAATATGAGTAAGAAATAGAACAGGACCCTTACCATTGACAGCTTCTATGACAACAGGGAAGACCAAAACACAAACTCAGATGAGGACAATACTGTCAAAATGCCTACATGTGAAGCCTCAAGGGAGAAGATGAATTGGTCTCAAAACCAAAAGCCTTCTTGGAAGAGCTCAAAAAGGCTTTTAAAAATCAAATGAGAAAAAAAAAGGAAAAAATCAAATGAGAGAGATAGAAGAAAAAATGGGAAGAGAGTTACACAAGAAAATTATGAAAAAAGAGTCAACAGCTTGAAAAAGGAAGCACAAAAATTGACTGAAGAAAACAATTCCTTAAAAAATACAATTGGGGGCAGCTAGGTGGCACAGTGGATAGAGCACCGGCCCTGGAGTCAGGAAGACCTGAGTTCAAATCTGGCCTCAGACACTTAACACTTACTAGCTGTGTGACCCTGGGCAAATCACTTAACCCCAATTGCCTCACTAAAAAAAAAAAAAAACAATTGGCCAAATGGGGGAAAACATTGGCCAAATGGAAAAGGAGGTGTAAAAGGTTAATGAAGAAAATAATGCCTTAAAAATTAGAATTGGGTAAATGGAAGCTAATGACTCCATGAAACACTAAGAATCCATCAAGCAGAACTAGATAAAGCCTATTGTAATCTTTTTATCCAAGATTATATCTAATTTTTACCTCCCCCTTGCCCCCCCCCCGCCCCAATCAAGGCCTGATAACTTTTCTTTTTCTTGTTCAGACTGGTGATTTTATTGTATAGGGAGTTACCCAAAGAAGACAAAAATATAGTCCCTGCTCTCAAAGAACTCACATTCTAATAATGGCAGACAATATGCAAATAATTATGTATATATAAGAGAGGCAGCTAGGTGACTCAGTAGATAGAGTGTAGAATTTGGAAAAAAGGAAGACCTGAGTTCAAATCTGAGATTTTACTTTTTTTTTTTGCGGGGCAATGGGGGTTAAGTGACTTGCCCAGGGTCACACAGCTAGTAAGTGTCAAGTGTCTGAGGCTGGATTTGAACTCAGGTACTCCTGAATCCAGGGCCGGTACTTTATCCACTGCACCACCTAGCCACCCCCCGAGATTTTACTTTTATTAGCTATGGGACCTCTGTCTGTCTCAGTTTCCTCATCTATAAAATATAGAGATAATAATAGTCCTTACCTCCCAAGGTTGTTGTAAGTATAAAATGAGATGATATTGGGGCAACTAGATGGGACAGTGGATAGAGCACTGGCCCTGGAATCAGGAGGACCTGAGTTCAAATCTGACCTCAGACACGTAACACTAGCTTTGTGATCCTAGGCAAGTCACTTAACCCCAATTGCGTCACTAAAAAAATAAAAATTTTTTTAAAAAGAGTTGATATTAGTGAAGTCCTTTGCAAAACTGAAAGTGCTATATAAATGCTAGCTATATAGCTATATAGAAGGTAGTCTTAAAGAGGAGAGAGTGAGGGGGAGGGGGAGAAATGGGATTCAGGATAGTCCTACAGAAAGTGGGATTTATCCTGAGTTTTGAAGGAAGCCAGGAAAAATAAAATCTGAGGTGAGGAAAGAAAGGATTTCAGACATGGGGAACAGCTGCAGAGTTGGGAGATGGAGTATGATGTGTGAAGAATAGCAAGTAGGACAGTGAAGAGAATGTCAAAAGGAGTAAAGTCTTGGAAGACAGGAAATGTAGGAAGAGGTGTTTGATGTTGTCGTTCAGCAGTTTTTCAGTCATGTTTGACTCTTCATGATCCCATTTGAGTTTTTCTTGGCAAAGATACTAGAGTGGTTTGCCATTTACTTCTCCAGCTCATTTTACAAATGAGGAAACTGAGGCAAACAGGTTAAGGGACTTGCCCAAAGTCACATAGTAAGTGTCTGAAGCTGGATTTGAACTTAGGTCTTCCTGACTCCAAGCCTGACACTCCAACCACTGTGCCACACCTAGCTGCTCCTGGTCTAGGTTCTAAGGGACTTTAAATGCCAAACATAGGATTTTATATTTGATCCTAGATATAATAAGGAACCACTGGTGCTATTGGAGAAGGTAAGGAGTGACATGTGCTTTAGGTAAAAGCCCTTTACAGCTGAATATAGGCTAGAATGGAGAGGGGAGAGATTTAAGCCAGGGAAACCAATTAGAAGACTACAGGAGAAGAGAAGAATCATCTTTATTGTCATTCTCATTTCATTGGAGCACTGAGAGATTACGTTTTTTTGCCCAGAAACACACACACAGACTGCTTCAGAGGCACTGCTTGACCCCAAGTCATCCCATGTCTGACTCCAACTCTTCTTTTCTATGGCAAGCTGCTTCACTTAAGATAATAAGTTCTAGAAACATGTATTTTCCACTATGTAAAATAGGACTTCCTACTTAAGCACAATATATTAAACACAACCATATATTCTGCTGATGGAGAAGGATAGTTGTTTTACATAACACTGTCCTGCCCTCACAGGCTACAATTTATATAGAAGTCTTTGTTACATTTTTCTTCTTTCTTTTTTTTTTTTTTTTCAGTGAGGCAATTGGGGTTAAGTGACTTGCCCAGGGTCACACAGCTAGTAAGTATTAAGTGTCTGAGGCCGGATTTGAACTCAGGTACTCCTGACTCCAGGGCCGGTGCTCTATCCACTGCGCCACCTAGCTGCCCTACATTTTTCTTCTAACCTATTTGTCTTAGTCAACCTACAGTTAGTTATCTTAAAGACACAATTATATAAAAATCCCTTTAACACTTCAGGAATCCTTGTGTTCCTTTTAGATGATATTATACAGAAAATTTTATCTTAAAGATATTTTTTATTTTCAGTGATAATTAAACTGAGTAGCTAATTAGTAGGGAATCTGTGCACAGCCTGGTATAGAGGATTTAAGAGTTAGTTGGTCCTGTGTTCCTATTCTGTCTCCCCTACCCATTTACTGCAGCAAGTCACCACTCAGAGCCTCAATTATCATTTCTGTAAAAGTGAGGACATAACACTTGTACTACTGACCTTGTAGGGGTGTTATACGAAAAAGTCTGATATACTAATGTGAGCTAGTTTTGTTCCATGAAAGAGATCAAATTCTTCCATGTTTAATATAATCTAAAATTTAAAAGAAGCAAACTATCAAGTAGAGGTAAGTTTCTTTTGTGAATGTAAACTAAATATCCACAATGTGAATTATCTGTGCATTCTGGGCACCACACCCCCATATGCTCTCAGACATGCAGTCTGATCACTTTACTCTCCCTAGGTGGGTTTTCCATCATGAGTGTCCTTGATTCCTTCCTTCAGTCTCACAAAGCCCAATTTCTTTTCTTTTTCTGACCCTCTATTGTCTCAGTCAGATATAGCAGAGCCAGCTGTGGGCATAATGGACTGGAAAAGGGAGGAGAAGGGAAAAGAAAGATAGTGAGCCGGGAGCCAAGATGGCGGAGGAAAGGCAGTGAACTCTTGAACTCATGACATGATCACTCCAAAAAAAATCCAAATAATGCCGTAGGACAATGCCTGGAGCAGTAAAACCCACAGAATGTGCTGAAATCATCTTCTAACCAAAAATGGCTTGGAAGGTCAGAAGGAGGGAGCTGCTATGCTGAGACAGGAGTGGAGCCCAACCCCACAGTCACCCTGACACAGATCTAGTCCCAGGAAGGCCTCACTAGAGAAGGAGACCCCCCCAGAGCCTCTGAAACAGCTGAAGCACCAGTGTTGTCTGGAACTAAGCTCACAGTCTGGTGAGAGGGCTGAGCTCTTGGCAGCGGGGAGGCTATAGGGGTTTATGCTGGTGCTGAGGCAGACCTTGGTTTTTTTACCCCTGCTGGGAACCAGGAGGTAGACTTGAGTAGCAGTGGCCCAGGTGGGGGAGGAGCACTGGGCTCGTAGGAGCTGACAACCACAACACACAAAGCTGGTTGATTGGCAAGTTGGTCTGGGGTCATCTACAGACCAAGGCCAAGCGAGTGAAGAACCTCATCCTCCTTAAATCATAACACCTGGGACTTCTGAAGCTTGGGATACTGCAGCCTGGAAACAGTGCCCCACTTTAAGGAGCTAAAAGTCAAGTAAAAGGCAAAATGAGCAGATAGAGAAAAGTGAGGACCATAGAAAGTTTCTTTAGTGACAAGGAAGATTGAGGTGCACTCTCAAAGGAAGATGTCAACATCAGGGCTCCTATATCTAAAGCTTCCAAGAAAAATATTAATTGGTCTTAGGCCATAGAGGCGCTCAAAAAGGACTTTGAAGATAAAATTTGAGAGGTAAAGGAAAAAATGGAAAGAGAAATGAGGGTGATGCAGGAAAGACATGAGAAAAAAGTCAACAGCTTGCAAAGTCAAATTGTCCAAATGGAAAAGGAGGTACAAAAGCTCTCTGGTGAAAATAATTGCCTAAGAATTAGGATTGAACAAATGGAAGCTAGTGACTTTATGAGAAACCGAGACACAATAAAGCAAATCCAAATGAATAAAAAAATAGAGGGCAATATGAAATATCTCCTGGGAAAAACTGCTAACCTAGAAAATAGGTCCAGGAGAAATAATTGGAAAATTATTGTTCTACCTGAAAACCATGATCAAGGAAAGAGCTTAGACATCATCTTCCAAGATATTCTCAGGGAAAATTGCCCTGATATTCTAGAAGCAGAACACAAAATATAAATTGAAAGAATCCACCAAACACCTCTAGAAAGAGATCCCAAAAGGAAAACTCCTAGGAATATTATAGCCAGAACTCTCAGGTCAAGGAGAAAATATTGCAAGCTGCCAAAAAGAAAGAATTCAAGTACTGTGGAGCCCCAGTCAGGATAGCACAAGATCTAGCAGCTTCTACATGAAAGGACCAGAGGGCATGGAATATGATATTCCAGAGGGCAAAAGAATTGGGATTACAACCAAGAATCACCTACCCAGGTGAAAAATGGGACTTTAATGAAAATTAGGACTTTCAGGTATTTGTGATGAAAAGACCTGAAGTGAATGGGAAATTTGACTTTCAAATACAAGACCCTAGAGAACTATAAAAAATTGGAGTTGGGGAAACATACCTGCAGTCATACAGTGTGTGACTGTCTTGTGTCTGAGGCTGGGTTTTGGCTGGGATCCCCCTGGGTCCAGGGGTGATGCTTTGTCCACTGTGTCACCTAGCTGCCCCATGATGACATCTTTAGGGTTAAATTGAGGGGTGAGGGGAATGCACTGGGGGAGGGGGAAGGGCAGAGGTGAAATCCTACATGAAAGAAACAGGAAAAGGCTTATGGAGTAGGAGAAGAGATGGGAGAGGAACAGGGCAGTAAATGAATTTTACACTTATCAGAAAAGGCTCAAAGACCTTAAACTCATCAGAGTTGCCTCAAGGAGGGATGAACACACACACCCAACTGGGCGGAGTAATCTCTTTAATCAGAGCAGTAAATGAGCCTAACACTCATCAGAATTGGCTCAAAGACCTCAATCTCATCAGAATTGGCTCAAGATGGGAATAACATATACACTCAATTGAGTGGAGTAATCTCTCTAACCCTGCAGGAAAATAGGAGGGAAAGGGGATAAAGAGAGAGGGGCAAAAGAAGGAAGGGCAGAGTTGGGGAGGGGACAGACAGAAGCAAATCCCTTTTGAGGAGTGATATGATGAAAGAAGATGGATAATAGAATAAATATCATGGGGAAGGGAATAGGATAGAAGGGAAACAGTTAACAATAGTAATCATGAAAAAGAGAAAAGGGGGAAAAATTGTACAAAAATATTTATAACAACTCTTGGTGGAGGCTAAGAATTGAGAATCAAGGGAATGTCCATTGTTTGGGACAAAATTGCCTCAGTTTACCCAAATAATTCAAGGAGACCACCAAGTCAAGCAGAGGCAGATTTATTACATTCTCATGAGAATGGGTGACCCCAAGGATGATATGAGGAGCGCAGTAATGGGCTCATGAGTTGGGTTTTTATGGAAGTTTTGAGGGGGGGGTCCCCTTGTGCACAGGGTGAGCTCACAATCTAACATCCAATCCTGTCTCACCCAGGGTGTGTGTTCAGCTCGTGATCAGGGTATGAATGCATGCTCAGCTATGTCTGAGAGCTGGGGGAAAGGAGAGGGGAAAAAGGTCAAACCAAGGGAAGAGGAAAGGGTGAAACCAATGGAGGGGTGAAACCACTCCAAACCACGCCACCCAGGGAAGTAGGGGAAAGGGGGAAGAAGGGAGCGCTGGTACCAGGAGCTGGGGCTTAGGAATGTAAAAAGGGGGAGGTAATATCTGGGTGGTATAATTATTGGAATGACGCCACCTGCTGGAGACTTACTGTAGAAGAGTTCCGCCCATGAAGCGAAGGTCTTTGAGAACAAGACCAGGAGTCTTTTCTTTGGCGTCAGGAAGTGACGTTGGATAGTGGGAAGAAGAAGGAAGAGCTGGGTGCTCTGACTCACTCTCTTTCCTGGGGATGCTGGTGGAAAAGGGAGCTAGAAATGCGCTCTCCCTTTAATAGATAGGAATCTAGGCCTTTTTCTTCTCTCTTTACCAAATTCTTATTCTCCTTAATAAATGCTTAAAAGTCTAACTCTTGCTAAAGCTTATAATTTATTGGCGACCACTCATTAGATATTTTAGACAGTTTAGCTAGAATTTTAGCCCTTAACAGAGGGGTCTGAAATAGCAAGAGACATCTTCTCCTGCCTGGTCATAGAGGTGTGTTGTAACAACAACATAACTAACCCATAACAAGAACTGGGGGTTTGGAATGAAGGCGGGGGGGGGGGGGAGGGAGTACCAGGGTATATCAGGTTCAGTAAGGCAGGATACATTTTTTCTATTGTTAGCAATGGAATAAAACATGAACAAAATAATCTAACATTAACAGGGACTGGGGCCTGGGTACTTTCCAGACCCCATCCTCAAAATCTGAACTATCCCACACATCCACCAATTGAGGAATGACAGAAGAAGCTGTGGTATATGATTGTGGTGGAATGTTCTTGTGCTATAGTAAATGACAAACAAGATAATCCCAGAAAAACCTGGAAAGACTCATGAACTGATGTATAGTAAAGTGAGCAAAGCTGGGAGGACATTGTGTATAGTGACAGCAGTATTGTTCAATGAGCAATTGTGAATGACTTAACTACTCTCAGTAATGCAATGAATCCAAGACAATCCCAAGTGACTGATGATGAGGCCTACTATCCACCCCCATAGCAAGAACTGATAAAAAGAGCACTTGTGAATTGTACATATATAACCTGGTTGCTGTTTTGTGGAGGGGGGAGGAAAGGGAGGGAGGGAGGGAGGGAAAAAAATTTGGAACTCTAAATCTTATGAAAATGAATGTTGAAAACTACTCTTATATGTAACTGGAAAAAATAAAATAAATGTTTGTTGCTAAAAAAAATTAAAAAGAAAAAGAAAGAAAGATAGTGTGCTGGTAATTATTTTTCAGCCCTTCTCTCTAATAGTCCTTAAAAAAGCTCCAAGCAACTTTCACTCCAGCTCCCCACATCCACTTTAATAAAACCAGCATGTTTATTGACAGGATAAAATTTGTGTCTAGCAATAGGCACTGTGAGGAGATGAGTTTCCTAGGACTCTAAGCAAGAAGGATACTTACATGTCATAAAGTTGAACCTTACTCTTTGCATTTTTCTTCTAGAAAAATAATTGTTCCAAATTTAGTCCCCATCAACAAAACCAAACATTGAAATATAAAAACAAGCAAAAAAGAAAGATCGTGCACTAAGTGGTAAACTCCATTCTTTATAGCTGTCTTATAAACATATTTAACTTCTATAAGACAATAATGACATAATGAAAAATGCTCAGTATTTGGAGTTCATAGAACCTGAGTTCAAATCCTGGTTCTTTCACTTACTACTTAGGTGATCTTAAGTAAACCACTTAGCCTTTCTGGGGCTCAGCTCCCTCATCCCTAAAATGAGAGTGTTGAACTAGATGACCTCTAATCCATGGATTGTTTCTAGGTTTTATTTGTTATGAATAATGATGCTATTGTTTTTGTAGATTGTCTCTTTTTCTTAAGGTATAGTCCTACTAATAGTATCCTTGTGTCAAAAGGTATGATTAGTTTCATGGCTCTTATTATATAGTACCAAATTTCTTTCCAGAAATATTACAAATTCTTAGTTCCACCAGTGGCATGTTCCACAATCTATCTTAACTAATTTAATGGCATTTCCTACCCCCACACCCCTTTTCTTTTTACAGGTGAGGGAGGCCCAGTGAGGTTAAGTAACTCATTTATGGTCACACAAGGGAATGATAACAGAGCCAGGATTAAACCTAAGCCTTCTGACTCCAGCACTCTTTCCAATACCTCACTTAAATACTTATAATCTATTTGAGGACACACATCTTGTGTGCAGTTAAATGACAGAACACAATTTAAATAACATTTCAAGGCAACAATGGAAGAGATGTCATGACAGAACTGATTAATTACCAAATTAATTATAACAACAATGATTGCCTAGGATTTCAAAAGGAAGAGAGATTGGTTCCATCTGGAATGGTCATTGAGTTGAGTTTTAATTGGGTCTTGAAGTATAGATAGGATTTCCATAGGCAGAGAGTATGAAGAAGGCATTTCAGATTTATGTGTGAGTTGTTAATCAATCAGATTGTGTTTGCTTTCCCAGTAATCTCACTGTTGCCTACTAAGAGATAAGAAATGAAAGAAGGGCCATTAATATATCTAGAATCACAGGTACAGTGCCCGAATTTTCCAGTCTGACTCCCAATGCTCTTTTCCAAACACTGCATTTCAGACTTCTTCACAAGTAAATCTCTTTAAGCCCAGAACCCAAATGCTCCTATTACAGTATCAAGTTCCTTTCAGCTCCTCATCATCCTCCATTTTGCATCGTTTGTGCTATTTCACAGAAAAACATTTAGTATGATTAATCCAGGGGCTGACCATCCAATCATAGTTCAAGCAAAAAGCTCATCTGTTAAAGTAAAACAGCTAAAAGAAAGTAAAAGAGGAGTAAAACAGATTTGTTCATCTATCTATCTATCTATCTATCTATCTATCTATCTATCTATCTATCTATCTATCTGTAATGGAAAAAGAACTGAATTTGTAGTCAGAGGACTTGGGTTCAGATCACATTTTTTTCCTCTTGGTAGTATTTCCTTTTATTTTCCAATTATATGTAAAGATGGTTTTCAACATTGATTTTTGCAAGATTTTGAGTTCCAAATTTTTGTCTCTCTCTTTCTTTCCTCCCCACCTGCCCAAGACAGCAAGCAATAGATATGTTGTAGATATATACAATGAGATCACAATTTTATTGTGATCCTAGACAATTCATTTCTCTGAATGGGTTTCCTTTACTTTTATAATTAGAGAGCTGACCTAGATGATCTCTAAGGTCCATTCTAGCTCTAAATCCTAATTCCTTTGCATCGTTACAAAAATATTGACATAATATTCTGATTCTTATGGATGTGGCATCAGTTTTCAAATATGTGTATCCCTCTGGTGTAACAATACAGTAAATGAACTTTTTGATCTTTATAGTCTAGAAATTTTTGGTTTTATCAGAAGTCCTTATACCTTTAGTAACATCTAATAGAGCAAAAAATGCAACTTTTTACAGTAAAAAAATTATTTTAGGGTTTTTTTTTTTTTAGCGAGGCAATTGGGGTTAAGTGACTTGCCCATGGTCATACAGCTAGTAAGTATTTTAGTTTTGTAATCACCATGGTTTAGTTGTCTAAATCTTTTATAATTTTCATTTCAGCCTAGCTGCGATCTATACCACATTGTACCAGAGTTCTCATTCAAAAACTCACTCCTCCAAGATTGCCCCAGTTCTAATAACCTAACTACAAAAGGGAAACAAAAATGATGGTGGGGGTGGGGGAAGGCTTGGGGACCTTACAGCCCAGTCAGTATGTAAATCATCTAATAGGATGCAAATGATTCAGAGGAAATACAATTAGGGCTCCCTGGGTAAATGATCTCTGCCTCTGGGTGAAGAATGCATATTAATTTTTGGATGCAGGTGGCATCTCTGTCTGATCTACTATATGCTTTGAAATGTTTAGTGGCATTGCAATTAAGTGGACTTAATTGAACTGGAAAGTGAAAGTCTTGTTTAAAAGAAAAGAGAGAGTTTAGGTAACTAGTTATAGTTACACCGTTTGACTGAAGATGTTTGAAACAAGAATCAGTGAATAGAACAGAGCTAACAGGGACCTTGGAGACCATCTGGTCCAGACTCCTTACATAACATTTCCAAAGATCACAATGATACCAGCAGACAAGATAAAAATATGAATTACTGAAAAATGAAAACTTCACCTTAAAAAATTTACTGAGGTCTCTTTGATCAGTCTCCTCTTTTTGGTTTATCCCCTGAGAATCCTGACCTCTGAAATTGCTGGACACTGAATTTATTTCCTCAACTCCTATTAAAATATGATTGGTATTCTCTGTTGAAAGGGCAGGAAATTGAGGGAATGGTGAGTACTTCACTATTAGAACTGAGAAGTAGATTGAAAAACAAAGACCAATCACAGCAGAGGAGGAATCTGGGTTTGCTGGGTTTTGTTTTTGTTTTTTGTTTTTTGTTTTTTTAACTGTAAGGTAGGTAATTTTACTGTTTAGAACACCAGACTTCATGAAATCATAGCCAAAGGTCAGAATCAAGCTCCATAGGTGACTAATTGGCCCCCTTAGTCAGAAGAAGGATATATTGGCCACAAGAGAAGCCAAGTGAGGAAGTAATACAAATCCAGGCATATTGCTAGGAACACAAGTCAAAGTTAATGATTTCTCAGTAGCTTCATTTGAACATTTGAAGGACTGCATATTATATCAGCTCTTCTATTTAGGTCCATGCCATAATAATGTTGCTTCTTTGGAGAAATTCCAATATGGACCAAAAAAAAGTAATATAGCTAGAAAGTACTTTGGAGTCATCTAATCCATTTAGCCCTATGGCTCACAGAAATTAAGTGACTAAAGGCAACACAATTAATTAGTAGCAAAACAAGAACTTTTAATGGATTATTAAAGGGAAGTTAAAGTTATTTGTGGTACAATTTTAATCTCTTTAATTTGACATAATAGGGGCAAACTTGACCTTCCTCACATGATTGACTAATACTCCCATCATTCAGAATTCTAAACTGGAAAGATCTTTGCTCTTTGCCCCAGGGAAGAGTTCTGTTGTTTGGCTATCATAAAGGATGTTGTTAAGCCACAATATATACACATTTGAGGGGAAGTGAATTTTCTACTTTATTTGATCAGTGTTGATAGTCCATCTGGACAAATAAGGCCTCTAAATGGGTTTATATAGTAATGAAAGAAATATTAAACTGGGAATCAGAAGATGTAAATTTTAATTTTGGCCCCACCATTAACTCCATGGTGACCTTGGGCAAGTAATTTTATCTCCATTTGTAAAATGAGGGGTTTGGACTAAGGCCCTCTCTGTATTACTGTGTGATACTGGGCAAGTCACTTAATTTCTGAGTTTGTGTTTATTCATCTGTAAAATGGGGATAATAATATCTGTACTATCCACCCTCAGAAGACTGTTGTGAGAAAAGCACTTTGTAAACTTTAATGCCCTATAGAAATGTGGCTGCTAAAAAGATAAAAAAAGAAATGTGGCTGCTGTTCAACTGACATTTAGTAAGGTCAGAGGTAGTGGAAAGAATGATAAATTTAGAGTCAAAAGACCTGAATTGGAACTGGAGATATGCTACTTACAACCTATGCATCCTTGGGCAACTCCATTAATTTCCATGGGCTTCATTTTCCTCACCTGTAATATGAGAGGGTTGAATTAGATAATTTATAAGATAACCTTTTAGTTCTAAATCCTATGACATACACACGGTTCCAAGCACTCAGTGGATCTCTTTGTTTCAATTGTTATGGAGATCCAGCCATTGTTCTATTTCTCAGCTATAGCCCCAGCAGAACCTCCCAAAAAACGGAGCTCTCCAAACACCATACAGAGCAAGTTTCTTCAGCTGTATATGTGGGTGGGTTGAACTGGAAGACCTTTAAGGTCCTTTCAAGTTGTATTTAAATCTATGAACATATGATGATACAGATATGCATTCCAGCCCCTGAAGTAGAAAAAAATGGGGTTAATATATGGGGGGGAGGGGCAGCTAGGTGGCACAGTGGATAAAGCACCGCCTTGGATTCAGGAGGACCTGA
Source organism: Dromiciops gliroides (assembly GCF_019393635.1). NCBI lineage: Eukaryota > Metazoa > Chordata > Mammalia > Microbiotheria > Microbiotheriidae > Dromiciops > Dromiciops gliroides. Next base: position 350,905,186 of record NC_057863.1, read on the forward strand.
GTTCAAATCCAACCTCAGACACTGGACACTAGCAGTGTGACCCTGGGCAAGTCACTTAACCCTCATTGTCCCACAAAACAAAAACAAAAACAAACAAATAATATATGGGCGGGGGAGGTGAAGCTGAGTGGAATAACCTTTCCTTTTAACTACAGTAACTCTTATAATATGTACTACTAATAAAGGGTGTCCCAATATTTTTGAGACAATCTGTGGTTATATTTTAAAATAAGACTTAAAACTGCAATAAGACTTTTGGGACATCTTGTATTACAGCAATCATCATATATTGCCCTTATACTTAGTTACCTTTACAAGTATATCATTTATCTCTTCAATTAGATTATGAGCTTCTTGAATTCAGGAATGTTTTATACTTTTTTCTGTATGACTTTCATTGTCTGGAATATAATATTTGCTGAACAAATATTTGCTTGATTGAAAAAAAATAAAAGTGGGGCTCTATTAAAAATGTAGATGTTCTGAATTAAGGTTAGCACAAAAACTCAAGGACTTCAAACTACCTCCAGAGAATAACTGATTCCAAAAAGAGGATCTTCAATAATAAAATTCCTAATATAATTTCCCCCATCTCCACCTCTACCCATACATCCATCTCTCTGTATCTAATCAAAACTAACCTCCCCCTCTTTCTTTTTCCTTTCCATTCACTAATTTAGCATCATCTTTTTATTCTGGGTCCCCAAGAACACAATTCAGTCTAGAGCCTCTTTTCTTTGGTTAATTGCCTTATGGCCAGACCCAAGAGAAAGCCCCTCCTTTAGTGATCTTGCCTCTTCCAGTTTCACAGGATCTACACTTTTGCCTCCCTTTTCCTTTTTCTTCACATCTCCTTCTTTCCTTCTCTCTTCCTTTCCAAATATGGCAAGTACTCCCATTTTCATGAAATGAATCTTCTCAGTTTTCTATTTGAGAAGATAAAGATGATCTCAATCCGAGGTAAAAAGAGTAAGTCAACAAGCATTTATTAAGTACCTAGTACTGTATGCATAGTTCTTCCTTAGGTACTAGGGTGTTGCAGAGTAAAAAAGAATAAGATTTGGGACTTGCCCAAAGAGCTAGAAAGGTTGATTTTAGTAATGGATTACCAAGGTGAAATTCAAGAGCTCTAAGGTATATATAATCTTTTTTTTTTTGGTGAGGCAATTGGGGTTAAGTGACTTGCCCAGGGTCACACAGCTAGTGTCAAATGTCTGAGGCTGGATTTGAACTCAGGTCCTCCTGAATCCAGGGCCAGTGCGCTATCCACTGCGCCACCTAGCTGCCCCATATTTTTAATCTTAAGGTTACTTTGACAGAGAGGAACTATGGCCTGTCCCAACTCTTTCTTAGTGCCCTCATCAGAATCATAGCCTGGAGGGAATGTTGAGCTATTTCTAAGTGTTTCTGATATATTTTTTTAAATCTTCACAAGGTAGATTGTTCAGTAACAAACAGTACATACAGTGTCATGAACTTATGTCTCCAGCCTTAACTCATACTACTCTCTCTTGTGGACCCCATGCCCCATGGATCCCATGATGCTTCCTCATCTTCAAATGAGCTTTTCCAAGACTTTTTTCTAACGCCTTTGCTCACAAAATCCCCCCACTGGCAGAATGCACTTTTATCCTCCTTTATCTTACCCATTTCCAAAGCCACCTTATCCACGAAGTCTTCTCTTAATGCTGGCTTCCCACTCCCATGGTGATCTTTACCTCATCTTAAACTCTGCACTGTTTGTATTCCTCTTACAAATTTATATTCATGTTCTTATTTACATTTTTTTATTCAGGTATCTCATCTCGGCCCCTGCCAACTCCTTGAGAGTAGATACTCTTATTTTATTTATATTTGTATCTTCCCCTCCCTCTCCCTAGCACAGCACAGCACAGCACAGTACACAGAGGAGGCACCTAGTTAGTGCCAGATGGATAAATGGATGGATGGATTTGTGGATAAAAAAAAAAAAGAGCTCACAGTCCAATTGAGGAGAACACACCACACGAGTGAGGCAGTTAACAACCCTAAACGGACTATAAGTGCCAAATGAGTGATGCCGATCAATTCTAAGAGAATTCAATGGAGAGATCCCTGGTTGACGAGAAAAAGCTTCTCAGAAGAGGTGGGGTTTGAGTTAAGTTTTGAAGGATGAGGTTAGAGTTGCTACTTAAAAAAAAAAGTGAGGAAGTGAGGGCGCTGGGGCAGGTAGTAAATGATGCAGTTTTTAGCTTCCCTTGTCCACCGAGGCTGCTCTTATATTGGCAGCGATGCAAGCTCACCAGGAAATGTGTGTGTCTGCCACAATGCTAATGCACCTAGTAGGCGCTAGATAAATAGCTGAATGAATGGAAATGGAATGAATGAATAAAATGAAATGACATCAAGAAGGCTACCAGTGATGGGGTAATCCATTTCTCTCCCTAGCCAGCGGGTGGCCTTGGGAAGCCAGGAGCGTAGCTCCGGAGCTAGGACGGGCTGGGCCGGGCTGGGCAGGGCTGGGCTGGGCCAGGCCAAGCGGGAGCTGGGATGGTGGGGGAAGGGGCGTTGCCATCTGCTGCTCCTTCCCAGGCTATTGGATTAGTGGCCTTCAGGGATGAGCTCAGCCAGATCGGCTTTCAGCTGCAGCCTCTTCCCTGTCCTGTAAGGAGGGGAGCCGGCGGGCGGCGGCGGTGGCGGCGGCGGCCGCGGCAGCAGCAGTAACAACAACAGCAGCAGCCACAGCTAGAAGAGAAGTCTGGATCTCCGCACAAAGCCGCCCAGCCGCGAGAGAAGAAACGCACTGCAGACACTGAATCGCCCCAGGGCACAGGGGAAGCTAGGCTGCAGGGGCCCCTGGGGCCGAGACACTAGGGCCAGTGCCCCGCGAGAGACAGAACTCCCAGCACTGGCCGGGCGCGCTCTGTGTCTCTTAGGCTATCCGAGTACGCGCGCTGACCGCGGAACCCCTGACCGCCCCAGACAGGCCAGCAGACAGATGTTTCTTTCCCGCCGCTGCTGAGGCTCCCAACTTCTCCAAGTGCTCTGCAACTCTGGGGTGGCCCCCGTCTTCCCGAGAGCCTGGGAGCGCTCTCTCCCTTCCTGCGCGCTACCGCGGTCAGTTTAGGGAGGACGCGCTCTCTGGAAAAGGAGAGCGGAGCCCGGAATTCCAGACCCCCTCCTCCCGGCCACCCAACGGGGCGCGGCTGCTGGGCGAGTTGGGGCTTTGCTCGGAGACTCGGTGAGCTGGAGATTGGCTGGCACTTGGCGATAAACTAGATTCATATGTATTTTATGGTAAGTACTGAAATCCCCTCTTGGCTCATTCTTCCTCAGCTCTGAAGAGGCATTTGAATTTTAAGCTATTCAAAAGGGGTACTGATCGGAACCCGGCTGCTTTACAAGTTAAGCACCAGGCATGCTTTTATGGGGCTGTTCTAAAGCACGCTGTTGCGGTCTGCACACAACCCTTGCTTCTTCGCCTTCCACTACCCTCTTTCCCTAGGGAGTCTCGGTGCCCCGCGCTCCTTAGGAACAGGAAGGGTGATTTTCTGTATGTGACAACCATCTGCCCCAAGCAGGCGACGGGGGGCTCTCGCACCTTTTGTTCGCTGGCGGTTTGATTTATTGACAACCTCCCGGAGCTCGGTGGTTATCTGAGTTACGGTAGTAAACGCCTGTGCCAGCATCACTCTCCCGCAGAGGTTGAATAGCCCAGGTTGCACTTCGGGCTAAGTTAATTACCACCCTCCCCTCCTCCCCTCCCCCCCTCCCCCTTCCCCAGCCCTACGGCTTGTGATCCAAACTTTGGTAAAGAGAGGCTGGGAATACCCCTGAAACCAAAGGCCAAAGGGACTGCTCGTATTCAACAGAGCCTTTAAGTAAGGCTGGTGTCCGGAGACAGGGCTACTTCTGTCATTGTTGGCAAAGCCTTTTCTGTTTTCTTTTCTTTTTGCAACAGAATCCCTGGGGGATAAATCGCGTGGTATTCTGGGGTGATGTACTGTGATTTGGGAAATATCCCATTGGGATCACTGTCCTACAGCGTCTATGAGCTTCCACTATATACTTCTCTTCTAATTTATCACATTTGATTGGCCTAAAAATCGTCGGTTCATGATTGGTTTTACTTATTTCTCAAAGAATCTGCCCCATAAACATTCCATTTCCAAGAGAGGATAAAGGTATTTTTGTGTGTTTCTAAGCCGTATTTGTGGCCAAGATTTGAGGTTAAAGACTTGAATTCTTTTTGAGCTGGTATGATCTTTCACTTTTAACATGTTTGACCTTTGTATAGTGCTTTTAACTTGGTTTGCATGTTCTTAAGAATATTCCTGGGGCAGCTAGATGTTGCAATGGATAGAGCACCAGCCCTGGAGTCAGGAGTACCTGAGTTCAAATCTGGCCTCAGACACTCAACACTTACTAGCTGTGTGACCCTGGGCAAGTCACTTAACCCCAATTGCCTCACAAAAAAAAAAAAGAATATTCCTAAGAGGTAGACTGGGGAAGTATGATTAACCCCAGATGAAAAACTTTACAGATGAAAAACTGAGAGGTTACATTTTTAAGCCTAAAGTCACCCTGGGACTGGAGCCCAGGTCTCCTTACTCTTTTTTGTTTTATTTTTTGTGGATTAAGTGACTTGCCCAGGGTCACACAGCTAGTAAGTATTAAGTGTCTGAGGCTGGATTTGAACTCAGGTACTACTGAATCCAGGGCCGGTGCTTTATCTACTGAGTCACCTAGCTGCGCCCCGCAGGTCTCCTTACTCTTAATTTTTTCCATTCCACCAAGAATCCCCAACCATTAGATTGAGAAGTAACTGTAGATCTTAAAACCTAATTTCCTTGTGAATCTTCAAACCTACTGCTCCTATTTACCTTCATTTCTAGTTTATCTGGCCTCCCAAAGTGCTGGAAAAATGATACTTGACATACTCTCCCCTTCCTTCCCCATTGCATACACCTTACATTATGGTTAGTATCCTTACTCCCTGGGAAATACACTTTTCGATCACACAAAAAAATGTTGAAGCCCTACATCTGATCAGACTTTCACATATATAATGTGTGAAATGTGTGGTTTCATTCATTCAGTTAACCACTACTTAGTTCCTCTTTTGTGCTGAATGCTTTGCTCAGGCTCTCAGGAAATAGAAAAATGGGATTGTGGCAATTTTCAATTTGGGATTAACATTCTATCCCTGGTGGACCCAGTTTATAAACCATCAAGCCCCGAGGCAGAGCAGGCCTCCCCACCTCCCCAACAGGCTGTTGTTCTTGTTCAGTCTTGTCCAACTCTCTTGTGACCCATGAACTACAGCACACCAGTACTATTCATGGGGTTCTCTTGACAAAGATTCTGGAGAGGTTTGCCATTTCCTTCTCTGGTGGATTAAGGTAAACAGAGGTTAAGTGACTTGTTCAGGGTCACAAGGTACAAGTATGAGGTAACATCTGAACTCATGTCTTCTGATTCCAGGCCAATGCTCTATCCAACTGAGCCCTGTACCTGCCTCCAAGCTACTCTTACCCTAATGAGAAGCTTATACTTTTAAGATGGGCAATACCTAAGTGATGAAAGTCAAGAGAGAAAATATTACCAATTTATCAACTCTCCTAAAAGGGGAATTGTGACCAAAAGTAGTAAAAAATAATAATAATGATAGTTGTAAGACAGTGTGAGATAGTGGATAGAAGTACTTTGGCATCTGGAAGACCTGAGTTCCAGTCCAGCCACTGGCATTTTAGTTGTGGTAACCTTGAGTAAATCAATTAACCTTTCAGTGTCCCCAGAAAACAGTCTAAGACTAGGAATAATAGTAGAGAGTGTTTTCCACTCTGGGAATTCCTAATACTGATGAAATCATAGGTTCTGATCCCTTTTGTTGTTCCCATGACAGAAGCAGCATGGTGTGGTAGAATAAGTAATAAATAGATTTGAAGTCTGGGTGCCTGGTTTTGAAGGCTGGCTCTGCTTTTTACTTCCTGTCTGACCTTGGACAGGTCAAGTCACCCTTCCTAAGCTTCAGTTTCCTTATCTGTAAAATAAGGGCTTTGGAGTAGATAATTTCTAAGGTTCCAATAGTAACAGCTTTGCCTCAAGCACATTTTACTTGAGAAACTCGTGCTTTCTAAGCCTGATCTCATTCATTTTTCAAGGTATTCTCATAAGCCTGGACTTACGAGACTCTTTCTGGACTCTTTTTCTAGACCTGATGACTTGAAGCCACGTGGTCTTTCCCACCGAAGGCTAAAAGAGGACCGGAGGCCTCCAGGACTTGTTTTTCTAGCATTGTTTACTAGAATGTAAATTCCTTCAGACTCAAGGCCTGGTCCTCCCATTTATTTGTATCTCCATGCCCCCACCCCCTCTTAATTCTATGTGGGTTTGGTGTTAAGTAAACCAGTTGTCATACCCTGAGGAATACTACCACCCTGATCCCCTGCAGTGTCTTAAAGTGGAATGTGAGTGAAAGAGACTTGGGCTCTCTTTGAACTGAAGGCCAGTGATTGGCTTACTTGATAGTCTTTATTGTTCTAAAGGATGCTCCAATCTTCCTAGACCTGAGCAACTACTTCATCTGTCTGAAGTTCAGTTTCCTCATCTGTAAAATGAGGGGATTGGACTAAGTGACCTCTACAGCCCTTTCCAGCTCTAAATCAGTGCTTCTATGATCAAGCTGCCATGTCTGCTTAATAATCCTGGTTTCTAGGACTAGAGAAGTGTAAGGGGAGTTTAAGGAATAAAAATGTCCAGCGCTCACCTTGAGAGGTTAAAGGCTGAAAATGTAAACAGGTTTTAAGAATGGTTGAGGGATATCAGTGGATGACAGATTGATGGTGGGCTGTTAAGAAAAGCTGGGGATATTGTTATAGTCCATCAACCCACAAGGATGATGTTATTAGGGGTCATAATAGCCTCTTCCTTGGTGGTCTGAGTACTGAAGGTACTAAGGAGGAGGCCCTGGGAAAGCAGTTCTGGTGAACCTTGCTTAGGTTGCAGGGATCCTTGCCCCAAGAAATATTCAGGCTCCTAGAAAAAAAAAAAAACCTTTAAGGGAGAACTGGGAAAGGTAGCAGCTAAAGATGGGGTGGAAATGTAGAAGAGGTATATGCAGAAGAATATGAGGAGCCTGATATGCTGGAGTAGGTTGGGAAGAGTCAGGGGAAAGTGCTGATAAGAAAACAATAGATAATCCTAAAATATAATGTATTTTAAGTTTTGGAATCCCAGGTATGAGAAGCATTTTCTTTTAGGCAGCTTCCTTTAAAGTATCTGGCTATTCTGAAGAAGCTGTCTACAATCTGGTATTCGTGGCAAATGATGGTTTCACCATTTTCCCCTTTCTTTTCAACAAATTTGAATTTTAGCATGGGCCTACAGTGCCTTAATTATTTAAGGCCTTGGGCAAGCCTGTGAGTGAGGCATAGCTAGAGTTCCAGGTCTGGAATCAAGAAGACCTGAATTTAGAAATATACTTATTAACTGTGTGACCCTGGGCAAATTACTTAACCTTTCTTTGCCTCAGTTCCCTCATCTGGAAAATGGGGAGAATAATAACACCTATCTTGTCTTGAGTATCAAACGAGATAATAATTGTAAAGCACTTAGTACAGTGCCTGGCACATAGTAATCACTATATAAATGTTAACTATTATTTTGGGGAGAGGGAGACTTCCATTGGCTTGAAAAATCTTATTAAGAGGCCACATGCCCATCATAGGATCATAGATTTTTAAGTCAAAAGTGACAAATCACTTAAATTCTCTGGACCTCAGTACCCTTGTCTATAAAATGAGGGGATTAGATTCACTGGTGCCTAAGGAAACTTTTGGCTTTGACTTCATGATCCCATAATCCTAGCCTTGGTTTTTGGTGCATTCTAAAGTTGAAATGCCTTGGAAGTATTTTTATGGGAAAAGAGCAAAAGTGTAAAACCAGTCTGACAGCTTCTATTTCATTCAGTTCGACAAAGCACTGTACTGGGGCATATACAAAACGTTTAGATGAGACACCTGTCGTCCCCAGTTAATTGGTAGGGGTGTAAAACAAAACACTAGTTACCACAATATGCAGTTTACATGATAAATTCATTAGAAAGGTACAAAACCCAGTGCTGTGTGAGGTCTGAAGGGGAAAGCTGTTACTGATAAGGATAAGAGAAAGATTTATAGAAGCCATGGCATTTGAGCTGGGCTTTCATAGTGGGCTTTCATTTGGTGCCAGAAACAAGAGCTAAGGTAGGTACCAGTGATATACTGGTAAATGTTTAATAACAGGTTCTCTGAAATGTACACAAAGACACACTTTTAAGTTTAAGCTTAATTACTACCATTTTTTTTTTTGTGGGGCAGCAGGGGTTAAGTGACTTGGCCAGGGTCACACAGCTAGTAAGTGTCAAGTGTCTGAGGCTGGATTTGAACTCCTGAATCCAGGGCCGGTGCTTTATCCACTGCGCCACCTAGCCGCCCCCAATTACTACCATTTTCTGATGACTTTAAGTTGGGACAATCAAGAAAACAATAAATCAAGCCCTTATTTGTAGTGATTGCAATTCCCAAGGTGTAAATGCTCACATTGAAAATTTTAAAATCTGCAAGAGACAATAGGAGCTGGCTCCAGAACACATACATACCTTCACACCTTTGGCCACAGGATTCTTATCTTTGCATCCTTAGGTGAGTGAGCTCATCCAACCAAATGTCAAGGTAGTATGTGAAGAGTAGGAGAAAGGAGTAGGGAAAAAAAATTAGGGTGGTCAGATCTAGAAATTCCTCTGAGGAGCCAGTAAAGGCAAAACTGAAAAATGGTCCCTGGGTGGACCCAATGGGTAGTCATTCTGCCCCCTGTCAGGATCCCCAGGCTGAGAAGATGGGATGAACTATCTTCTCTTCTTATTTTTTACTTGTCAGACTAGTTAAACCTATGACTGACCCCCTTCTCTGTCCCCTGTTGATTTGATAGTTGGATCTAATAATTAATTTGGCTTTTTCAGTGTCTGGAGGCTGTCAAACATAACAGAGTGAGGATTTTTCTTGAGTATCTGAGTGCTCAGGTGATTTGACTATAATCAGAAAGTACTGTTAGAATTCAGCATAGTGTTTTTCAGGGGCTGCATTTGTTATTTGACTCTGGGGACACGGGTAAGAGAGTGAACCTTTAAGCTCAGTGTGGCCTTTCTCTGCCCTTCCAAGAAGAGTAAAATACACACATTGGAAATTATTTCATTTTCCTTGATTTGCCTGTGATTTTCTTGTGAGCTTCTGGCTTACTGCCAGATAATTAAAAGGAACCTTCCTCATCTGTGCTGGAAGTTAAACAGGCTTCCTGGGGATTCTGGTAATTCCATTTCTGCTTTCCTTAGGCATCCTAGCCTTCTGAAATAATAATACCACCTTGTATAGTCCTTTAGAGAGGACAAACTATTTTCACATCTATTATCTTAATTCATCCCCACAACAATTATTGAGGTAGGTCTTCTTTTTACAAGAGGAGAAATCAAGGTATAGAAAGATGAGTGTCTTGTCCGAAGTTCCACTGGATAGTGTTAAAACCCAAATCTTCTGACTGCATTCAGTGTTCTTTACACTACATGAAGTAGAGAAGATAACTGACTTTGAGTCTGAGAACCTGGTTCAGATGCCCATTTCTGCCATTTGCAACCTGTGTGATCTTGGGCAAACTACTTAAACTCTAGGAGTTTAAGCTCAGAAGAGACCATTATCTTTTCATCACGCCTACCATGTTCACTTGATGATTCTGGTTTCCAGGTATAGGACCAGCCTTATGCTTAGGTGGAGTCTTTGATAGGATTTATAGAAAGTGGGGCAACCCTGTGCCCCCGAACAACATACTTCTGCTAGAGAAGAGTCAAGGATAACTGTAAAGTTTCAAGCTCAGAATAGTAATGGCACAATTGATCACAGGAAGTGAATTCTCCACAATTTGGGTGTGAATATGATGACTTTGGTTTTAAACATACTCAATTTGAGGTGGTTGGCAGAGCATTGAGGTGGAAATGTCTAACAGGAATTTGGAGATAAAGGACTGGAATTTGGGAGAGAGGCCAAAGAGAGAGAGGAGATGATGTAAGAGGGAGCAGGTGAATCTGGAGTTGAACTGGGGTTCAGATCTCATCTCTGTTATCTGTGTGATCTGGGGTGATTCCTGATTTCATCTCTCTGGGCCTCATTTTGGGCATGTGTAATCTGAGAGGGGTAGGGGTGGGCTAGATGATCTCTAAGGTAACTTTCTAGTTCTAAAATTGATGAGCTACAGTATGTAGTACCTGTAAGCTAGAGTCAGAAATTTCATTGAAGCCTTGAAATTAGGTGAGTTCTTGCAAGGAGAGGGGAGAGAGAGAGGAAAAAAAAAACAAAAAACAAAAAACTGAAGGTAGACACCTAAACCTGTAGCCTTGATTGTCAATGAATGTGACTTGGAAATCAGTGCTACAAAATGTATTATTTTACTTTACTTGTGCATTCTTAGGAAATTAGCAAAACTTGACTATTCTCTTTACTGCAGTTTGTATCATACTAATTATTTATTCTTAAAATATAAGTGCAGCAGGGGCAACTAGGTGGCGCAGTGGATAAAGCACCGGCCATGGATTCAGGAGGACCTGAGTTCAAATCTGACCTCAGACACTTGACACTGTGTGACCCTGGGCAAGTTACTTAACCCTCATTGCTCCACAAAAAAAGTGTAGTAAGAACTTAGAGAACCATTACATTCTCCCTTCATCCTTTTCTTTTCTCCTAGGCTCTGACTTCCTTCCTTCACCTTCCTCACTTCTCCAAGGAGCAGTTTAATTAAATGAGACAGGACCCTCTGATACCTTTCTTTCAGTTCAGTGAGCACCAGAAGGGACTAGGAAACTTGACCTTGTCTGGCATTACAGGGAGAGAAGCCCAACACCTGTTTGGTTTTAAATCATTAAAGACCTCCATGCTCTCACGTGTGCTCGCAAGCTCACTCACACACACACACACACACACACACATACATAATATATTCATGTGCCTACACATGTCATGGGTTAACCATTTTGTGGTAGGTCTATCTTGTAATTTTTCTTTTAAGGTCAAGTATGATGGGTTCATGGCTTTTTTTTTTATTCTACCATGACTTTATTTTAAGAAAACCTAATCTACTCAGATTTTTATTTGCCAGGTGAATTACAGGTTGATTATTGGCATCAAAAATATTTGACTGGGGGCAGCTAGGTGGTACTGTAGATAAAGGATTGGCCCTGGATTCAGGAAGACCTGAGTTCAAATTCAGCCTCAGACACTTGATACTTACTAGCTGTGTGACCCTGGGCAAGTCACTTAACCCTCATTGCCCTTAAAAAATATATGTTTGACTGTGGCAGCTAGGTAGAGCACTGGTCCTGGAGTCAGGAGGACCTGAGTTCAAATTTGGCCTCAGACACTAGCTATATGACCTTGGGCAAATCACTTAACCCTGATTACCTTTTTTAAAAATTGACTATTTGCTTTAACAAAAGTATGCTCCCCAAAGGTATCCTCTAGTTAGAAACACCATCCCAGACCACAACACATTTTTAAGGTGTAGTTTGATTTACAAAAATTTAATTTACAACTGACTTTTCAGACATATTTCTGTTGTGCAAATGGAGGTCCATGCTCTTTTATTTGTTTCTTATGTTCCCCAGTTATCAAGAAGAAAGGCTAGCAGGTTCTGAATTCTTGTTACCACCTGGTGTTCAAATAGCTGGGTCTTTTACAAATGAATTTGCAGGGTAAGTTGTCGTAGTTATCATTTCAACTATGCTGTGCTAGGAGCAGCAGTCTTTTCAGACTCATTAGGCCTGCTGTCTACATAGGTTCCTCTTACATTCACATCATCTCTTTTCTCCTGCCTCAGGAGGCACCACTCCACATCTCCAATTGCTCTCTGCATCACTAGGCTAAGAGAACCCACCCTAATGGCCTTAGGGAACACACACAGAAACACAGACCAGATTCCCATGGAAACCAAGTTATAGAGTAATGCAGCAAAACCACATTGACATGGGTCCCAGGGAGACAGGATTCATGATAATTTGGGCAGGAGTGGGACTTGAATCTCCCTTTGGATACCTCACAAGAAAAGATTTGCTGAGACAATTACAATTAGTAAGGTATACAGGCTCACTGGAAGCATATTTAACTTACTGGGAACATATTGAACAAGTTCTTTTTAAGGACTTCAGTACTTTTATTGTTGGTTTCCATGAATGAATCATAGGCTGTTAAGGCTGAAAGGCAGTTTAGAATTTATCCAATCTCTTGTAATTTTTTTGTTTGTTTTTGGTGAGGCAATTGGGGTTAAGTGACTTGCCCAGGGTCATACAGCTAGTAAGTGTCAAGTGTCTGAGGCCAGATTTGAACTCAGATCTTCCTGAATCCAAAACCAGTGCTTTATCCACTGTGCCACCTAGCTGCCCCCTCCTCATTTTAAAGATACATAAACTGAGGCCTATAGGACTTAAGCAAATGGTATTAATAATAGCTTATAGAGTGCTTGCCTATTGGGCAGCTAGGTGGTGCAGTAGATAGAGTGCTGGGGCCTGGTGTGAGGAAGTGTCTCATCTTCCTGAGTTCAAATTTGGCCTCAGACACTTAGCTGTATGATCCTGGGGTAAGTCACTTAACCTTGTTTGCCTCAGTTTGCTTTAGTTTACTCATTTGTAAGATAAGCTGGAGATGGAAATGGCAAACCACTCCAGTATCTTTGCCTAGAAAACCCCAAATGGGGTCATGAAGAGTCGTACCTGAGAACAACAATGGGACTATTTGAAAAAACTTAAAAGTTTTAATGTATCCTTAAAAGAAATAAAGCAATAAAACTTTCTTTTAAAAATATAGAATTCAAACCTTTTGCTAATTCAGAATGACTATTCCTTTGGGTCTGAATTTGAGAAGTTAAGATGAGGGGGGAGGGTAGAATTGAATGAGTTTTTCTTGATCCCTGAGAGGTAGGGGATGGGGGTGGGATTGGGGAAGGGAGATGGCATATTTGCATGGTAATTGCATAAGATCCTGGAAGTATGCTTCAGTCTTTCCACAGGTATTTGTTGGGACTAACTAAATGGACCATTTCAGACTTAGGTGCTGGGCCCTGTATTGTTGAGAAAAAGTAGCATTCAGAGGGCCTACAGAGTCCCTTACAGACTTCTGTCTGTTTCTTTTAGAAGCTCAAAATCAAATATTCATATTTTTATCATTTTCTTGCTGGTGAATAACTTCTCAGCAGCTACACACAAGCAGAGCACTGGAAAGTGAAATTGGCAATTTGTGGGGTTTTTTTGTTTTCTGCTCAGACATGAGTTGAACTCAGTCATGTACAATACCTGATAATATAATTAAACATCCAGGTCTAAATGAGGCTGAGGAAATAAATAGTTTGGTTCCAGAGAGATGTGGTGTCATTCTTTGATGCTTTTTGTAATCTGTATTGGTTTGAGAGAATGAAGCCCATTTTCATAAGAAAAATCAATCCAGGTGTACCCAACCTGTGCCCAGCCTCATGGAGTAGAGGAGACAAGAATAGAGTATTTGACCTTAAGGAGCTTTATAAAGTCTGTCTAAGGTTAAGAGAACAAATTTTCGAACACTAAACAGAGAATAGTACAAAGATAGTGTATAAGAAATAAGTATAAGTAAAGTAGTAAATTAATAAACAAAATAGTTTTTATTGTTAAGTCATTTTTCATTCATGTCCAACTCTCCATGACTCCATTTGAGGTTTTCTTGGCAAAGATACTGGAGTAGTTTGCCTTTTCCTTCTCCAAAGCAGTAAATAAAGCAGTAAATTGAATAGAATCAAGTCAAAATGCTTGACATAGAGCAGTCAGTCTAGGAGGGGAGGGAATATTAACATTTCAGTTATTAGGGAAATCTTTTTTTTTTTTTGAGGCAATTGGGATTAAGTGACTTGCCCAAGGTCACACCTAGCTGCCCCTATTAGGAAAATCTTAATGGAAGAAGTAGAATTTAAGATAAGCAGAATTTAGAGAGGTTAGGAAAGGCTTCACATTTTGGTTAATAAGTCTTAGTAAGTGCCAAGAGGTAGAAATAACCATGTGTGCTAGGGACAGTGAAGAGGCCAGCAAAGCTGGTCCCTTCAGGGAACTTGGTTAGAGAAGGGGGAATGGAATAAACACTTATAGACTAGAGGTGTGCATGAGATTAGGGAGAAGGGAAGGAAACATGCATTTATATATAGTGCTACTATATGTGCTAAGTACTTTACAAATATCATGGGACTCTCACAACAATCTTACAGATGAGGAAACTGAGACAAGCAGGGGTTAAGTGATTTTCCTACAGTCACACAGCTAGTATCTGAGGTGGGATTTGAACAGGGTTTTCCTGACTCCAGGCCCAGTGCTTTAATGCAGCTGCCTCAGTAGTGGAATGATAGTAAGAGGAGGTTAGATGGGATAGAGCCAAGTTGTGGAAAGCCTTGAATAACAAACCAAAGACCTTGGGCTTGATCTGTCACATAATAACTTACATTGTTATCATTTAAGGCTTATAAATTATTTTCCAAATTGGAAAACTGAAGTTTAAAAGAAAGTCAAGTGATTGTTCTGTGGTCTCTCACAAACAGTGTCAAAACGGATTTGAATCCCAATTTCTTAACTCCAATTCTAGTGCTCTTTCCACTAGAAAGATGCACCAGGGCCAGTGGGGAGTTATGATAAGCTTATAACCAATGCTTCTCAGACCATTTGGATCCTAGAAGAGTAGAAGGTAGGTTAGATTTTTCAGGAACATGAGAAATAGGAGTATAGGAGTAGGTCGGTAGAATATTCAACTCAAAAAACTATGTTATACTTTAGTGAAAGGAGGTATAAGAAGTTCCAGGATGTGCCCCATGGAAGCTATGAGCCAGAACCTGGACAAAATCTTTCTTTCTAACCTGTTAGTAACATTCCTATTGGGCCTTCAGGCTTCACAGCACAAAGAACAGACACATCTCAGGAAAGAAATGAATAATGGTGGTCCTCACCAGGGTCCCATGTTATGTTCAGTGACATGAGGGCAAGGGAGAAATGACAAATTAGGACACAGACCTGAATTCAGTCAGGATCAGAACTACTAGACATGGTATTGTGTAAGATATAGGGCCTTGGATACAGGGTCAAGAACAGAATTGGGAAATTGTGGGGTTAGCCAAACTGGAATGAAAACCCGAAGCTGGAGGCAAATATCTGATTGATTGAAAGTCAGTCTAAAAGAAAGCTGAGCAAGGGTCACAAGGATCATAATGTGGATTAGGCTTAATCCCACAGGTATTCAACATCTGTTTCTCTTTTAAAATGATGGTGTGGTCCACTGGAAGAAAGAACTTTAGCATCTACTCTTCATTTCTCGCATTCACTGAATTTAAGACCCTATCTTGGCCTCCTCACTGAATTAGACCTGAGTTCTAGAGCTAGTTCAGGCACCAACTTGCTATGTGCCCTTAAGTAACTTAATTAACCTCTAGGTAACTGAGTTTCCTCTTCTGTAAACTGGGAATAATAATGTGAACCCCAAAGGATTTTTAAGAACAAATGAGATAACTTGATTTGAAGGCTTCTGTTTCCCCTAGTTCTTACCTTTCTTCATTTGTGCAAAAATGGTGATTGTCAATCAAGAAAAGATGGCTTCATTTGCCTTCCCAGCAACCTCATTGTTATAACAACTTCTGCTACCTGGGCCACTTTCACTTGTAAAACGACTGTTTGCCCCTCCTTGTGAATTGTGGATTGGCTGCCATTTTTTCTATAGAGGATACCAAGCAGAAGAACAATGAATTTTTACCTAATGACTCCCTATTAGCCATAGTGGAATACCTGCCACCGACAGCTGCTTTCCAGAGAGGCAACAAATGTGTCATTTGTCATTCTCTGAAAACGACTTCCCCTTCCTTCTATCCTGAGGTAGGCATTGTCCCAGGGGAAGAGGGAATCCTGAGTGTTCCCCATCTACCACCTGGTACCACGAATGGGAGCAAGAGACTCACTAACCTGCTGCTGTTCAACACATGGACAGCAGGCAAAAGCATTTTTTCAGTTAGTGGTAACAGATAGAACAGATACATGTTGGGAATTTTCAGCTGTAGGAAATGTTTGTTGCCTTTTCCTTTAAAGAAATAAAACTTTATATATTTACAACTCATCTTTGCCAATTTTCGGAAAATCACAGTTGTTACTAGGCAACAAAGTAAAGCCTGAAGTCAAGAATACCTGAGTTCAGGTATGGTCTCAGACACTAGCTGTGTAACCCAGTGCCTGGAACATAGTAGGCACTTAATAAATGTTTATTGATTGATTGATTGATTGAAGTAACTTAAAGTCTTTCTGTTTCAGTTTCCTCACAGCAAAATGGGGTTAATAATAGAACCTACTTCCCAGGTTTGGTATGAGACTAAAATGAAATATTATAAAGTACTTTGCAAACCTTCAAGTTCTATAAAGTGCTAGCTATCGTTATAATTATTGCAATTATTATTATTACTTAAGAAAACTTTCTTGGATTCTCCTTTTCTCTTACATACAATGTCTAACTTATAATATCAATCAATCTAGCATTTACTGAACATCTACTATGTGCCAGGTGTTCTTGTAGGCACTGGAGATAGAAAATGAAAATTAAACACTCCCACCCCAGGAACTTACATTCTAATGGTGGAGACATTATGCACGTATATAAGAATACATATAAGGCAGCTAGGTGGCACAATGGATAGAGCACCAGCCCTGGAGTCAGGAGTACCTGAGTTCAAATCCGGCTTCAGACCCTTGACATTTACTAGCTGTGTAACCCTGGGCAAGTCACTTAACCCCAATTGCCTCACCAAACAAAAACAAAAACAAGAATGCATATAACACTTAAAGCAGATACATACTTTTAAGGTACTAGCCACCTGGGATTGGAGGGGGCTGGGACCAGGAAAGGCTTTGTGCTGAAAGTGTTTTTTATTTTGGGGGGAGGGGTGTTTAGACTATATTTTTGTTTGTTTGTTTTTTGGTCGGGGCAGTGGGGGTTAAGTGACTTGCCCAGGGTCACACACCTAGTTAGTGTCAAGTGTCTGAGGCTGGATTTGAACTCAGGTCCCCCTGAATCCAAAGCCAGTGCTTTATCCACTGTGCCACCTAGCTGCCGCCCCCCTCCCTGCCCAAGAATGAGTCTTAAAGGAAATCAGGGATTTCAAGAAGCAAAAGTTGAGGACAGAGTATAATTATCTAATTTAGATCTATTCAGGATGGTGACTTAAGTATGATATGGAGAAGCCAATGTCTAAGTTTGGTTCAGCAAACATTTACTAATCACGTATAATTTGTTAATCATATGTACAGCATCAGGCCTGACCACTGGAGGAAGATTTTTATTTTGTTCAACTCTTCTGTGACCCCATTTGGAGTTTTCTTGGCAAAGATACTGATGTTTGTTGTTGCCTTCTGCAGCTCATTTTTGCACATGAGGAACTGAGGCAAATGGGGTTAGTAAGTAAACAGATAGTAAGTGTCCAAGGCCATATTTGAAATCAAGAGAATAAGTCCTCCTGAGGATAAACCCGGTGCTGTCCCCACTTTGAGCCACCTAGGTGCCTTTGGGGGGAAGATACAGAAAAGTAAGATACAGTCTCCAACCTCATGGCGTTTCCAATCTTTTTAGCTGGGACCGGCCATTTAAAATGACACAAAATAGAACAACGTTGGAAATGTATGGGAGAATTCCTGAAAAAAAGTTCTCTTCAAGTGATTGATATCATAATTAGCTTTTGCTGGAATCAAGAAATGGGTGGGGATTAGTGGAAAGAAAACTGGGACCCAGTCCCCTAGGGACACACTCTCACATTCATTTTCTTATTTTAACTCCCCCGGTTCAGCATATGAATGGGGAGATGATGAATAGCATTCCCCAAGGAGAATGCCCTGTGAACCCTGTCTGGCCTTCATTCTCTGTGGGGTCAAAGACTGCCTAGAAGAAACCAAAGCCAAGAATCCAGGGGCTTCTCCCGTTTAAGCCCTACACCCCCATCCCCATCCCCCACCCCTTACCACCTCCTCCTTCCTCGTCTTCCCCCTCTCCCACTCCCACCCCCCTCCATTTTATCCTTTGGTTTTGGTTCTGCAAATCTTTGACACGACCCTAAGCAAACACATCTGCTGCCAGGTGGTAGGACTAGTGATAAAATTCTGTGATAGAGAGTGTCTGTTTCTTAACTGGGAAGGATGGCAAATGATGTATGTTCAATTTTTCATATATGGTATAGGAAATAGAAACCACGTGGATGAGGAATGTGCCCATAGTATAACAGGAAAGCCTGCTGGAGCTCTCGGGAATGTTTATGAAGTCACCCATTGTGGGGGGAGGAGGGAGAGGAGGGTTCATGTCGTGGTTGGTGGAGGAAAGTTTTATGTAAACATTCTGGGGTGGGTAGAAGAAACAAGAGCTATCTTTTCTGAGTGTCCAGTTTACTTATATATAGATAGAGCTTGCTTAGCCTTTATGCACTCCCTCTCCTCATCAAGGTTAAATAATGCCTTCTCTATTTGAGGGCAATCCAAACTGTCTCAAAAAGGGATTAGTGGGACTGGGTGGCATGTTTGGGAAAGCTATACTTTGAAAAAAGCTCACGAGGAAACAACCCTCTCTCTGCTGGGCTGGTCTTCAGCAAAATAGTGAAATTGAAGTGTCTCTTTAATGTCCCTTCCTTCTGTCTGTCAGGTATGCAGCAGTCTCATTGCCCAGTCTAGTCTAAACTAATTCACAGTAAAGTGTAAAAGATTTAATGCTTCCCTACTCCCAGGGCTGTTTGCATTTTTAAAAGAGGTATCTATAGAACCAAAGGAAAATCTCTAAGGATGGAATTTCTGGCTTTGGTGAAGAGGAAGATGAGGGGAGGGGGGAATTCCTTTTTTCCCCTCAAATAAAACCACATGAGCAGTTGCCTACATATAAAGCTAGTTCTGCTCCTTTTCCTAAAAGTAGACAGTATCCATTATGTACCTGAGTTTATAGTGTTGAGATATTGCCCTTAACAAGGGCTAAGGAATATGACAACCATGAGGTGAAGGAGCCTGTGTGGTATGCAAGGAAAAATATTGAGTCTAGAGCCAGATGGTCTGGATTAAAACCCTTGTTCTCCTACTTTTGACCTAATTTCCCTGGGCCTCAGTTGCTTTATCTGTAAAGAGAAGGGGGTGGGGAGCAGGACTAACTGTTTTCTAAGATCCCTTCAACTCTAAATCCTATAGAAAACTTCTAAGGATTAGAACATATGTATCTGGAGAAAATGTAGAGGTGACTTTCAGAAAGACAGTGGGATGGGTCAGACCCAGGAAAAGTAGGATCAGAAAACCAGTCCACACTGAACTTCAGGATTAATCAAGCAAAAGTAGAATATTAGGATATTGGCACAAAGCCAGGGATTAGCTATTTAAGGGACATGTAAGTACATGAGTCTAAAAATGGGTCCCAAACCAAGACATCATTTTATTGGTGGGAGAGGAGGAATGAAAGGTAGGGTACTATGCTGAAAGGTAGGGTAGAGTACAACAGGTGTTGACTGAAGTCCATGCATTGGCAGAAGTCACAGAATTTCAAGCTGAAAGGTCCAAGTGTGGAGGTGATGGGCATCTGGGAATTTCAACAATAGGCACTTGGGTTCAGCCATAGCAATACTAAGACTTGAATAGGAAGAACAAGCCCTTGTGGGAACTAGGAGGCATTTGATTATAGTCTTAGGGCACATGTGAGTTGTTAGCTTGGTAGAAAGAGACCCAATCAACACAAGATAACCCAATCCCCTGAATGTTAGGTTTCTTGGACAGTGCTAATGAATCTGATTTACTGTGAGTAATACATTTTTTTACTACCAGTTCCTTCGATTGATCTGTCTACATTTATATTACATCATAATCCAAGCAGAAATGGACACACACTTTTTAATAAATCATGTCTCTTCCCCAATTTCTTTTCTCATCACTTAAAAACTTTTAAAAAAAATAGTTTATTTGTATTCAGAAAGTAACAAACATGAAATAAAATGGATATTTTTATATACATAGCAGAACAGAAAAGGATGATGGCACATGAAACTATAGGTATCTTCTGTATAAATTTATTTTCTTTTTAATTATATAAGTTCAATCTATAACTTTTTTTTTTTTTTTGGTGAGGCAATTGGGGTTAAGTGACTTGCCCAGGGTCACATAGCTAGTAAGTGTTAAATGTCTGAGGCCGGATTTGAACTCAGGTCCTCCTGAATCCAGGGCTGGTGCTCTATCCACTGCACCACCTAGGTGCCCCCAATCTATAACTTTCAAAGCTGTCCTTGTCTGTACTTATTTCTAGTCTTCTGTTCTCTGAATTAAAAAAAAAGATGTTGCAATGACCCTCTCTCTCTTTTTTTTCTATGTTGTTCCTATGCTCCCACCATTCCCCATTGGAAATACAAACAAACCAAGCCTTTGTAACACATGCTTGTTCAAACGAAACAAATTTCCACATTGACTATATCCAAAAGTGTAAATCTTATTCTGCATCTTGAGTCCATTATCTCTTTGTCAGGAGGTGGGTAGCAGGCTACATTATCAACCCTCTTAGCTCAGAGTTGGTCATTTGCAATGATCAGAGTTCTCATTTTTCAAAGTTGTTTTTCCTTGTGATGTTATTGTATAAATTGTTCTGGTTCTATTCACTCCACTCTTCATCAGTTCAGCTAGGTCTTCCAGGATTTCTCTGAAACCATCCATTTTGTCATTTCTTACAGCACAATAATATTCTATTACCATCATATACCATTTTACAGTGTGTAGGATTGGATACGTAGGCTCATAGTATCATAGACTTAAAGATGGAAAAGGACTTAGAGAATCTAATCCAACCTACTCATTTTACAGATGTGGAAACTGAGACTTCAAAAGTTAAGTGACTAGCCAAGGCTATGTTGCTAATCAGCAGTTACCTTACTGTCAGCTGATACTAAAAGGAATTTAATTTTTTATCTATAAATTCATTGTTGTAGGACACCCTTGGTAAGGAACTTCTTCTACTGGTGCAGTTACAGTCTTAGAGAGTTGGAGGTAGAGAGGGGACTGAAAGGTTAATTGACTTACCTCAGGGACCATAGCTAGTCTATGTCGGAGGAGGTACTCAAAGATCTTCTTGATTCTAATACCAGCTTTCTATCCCATAAGCCAGCCTGCTCCTCCAAAGGGAATCAAGTAAATGCTGCTTTTGTTGATTATAAATACAACCAAGGAAGTGTTCAAAAATCATTGGATTTCTTCTGGCCGGGACAACTATGCTGAACAATTTTTTGAGAATAAGAGAATTTCTGTGAATAAGATTTTGGAGGGGGGCAGGCAGGTGGCACAGTGGATAAAGCACTGGCCCTGGGTTCAGGAGGACCTGAGTTCAAATCCAGCCTCAGACACTTGATACTTACTAGCTGTGTGACCCTGGGCAAGTCACTTAACCCTCATTGCCCTGCTCCCCCCCCCCCAAATATTTTGGAGGCTTTAGAAAAAATGTTTTCTGTCCCACATTGGGAGTTTAATATGAAATATTTCTATGTTTCAGATTCTCTTGGTATGATTGTTATGCTACCAAAAGATTTACCAAAATGTCATTTGACTTTTTTTTTTTTTGCAGGGCTATGGGGGTTAAATGACTTGCCCAGGGTCACACAGCTAGTGTCAAGTGTCTGAGGCTGGATTTGAACTCAGGTACTCCTGAATCCAGGGCAGTGCTTTATCCACTGTGCTATCCAGCTGCCCCCTCATTTGATTGATTTTTAACCTGCACATTTATAAAATGAACACAAAACAAATTTTAAAATATCCCTGACATTTGTATGCAATTTTAGCTTTTCAAGATTCTTCCTTGTATTATCATTCAACCACCACAATAAACTTATTTGCTGTTGTTTTTTTTCTTCTTGTGAGGCAATGAGGGTTAAGTGACTTGCCCAGGGTCACACAGCTAGTGTCAAGTGTCTGGGGCCATAATAGGTATGGACAAATAATTTTATCTCTCTAGGCCTCAATTTCTTCCTCTTAAGTAGGGAATAATTATATACATACCACCGTCTTAACAGGATTGTTGTAAAGAAAGAGCTTCATAAACTAAAAAGCACTACATAAATGTGATCTGTTTCAGAAGCAGCCTACTCGCTAGGTACCTACCATACTTCCCAGATATTGACTTTTTAAAAAAAAATGATTTCAGTAATGGAGCATTCATTTTTTTCTTCCTCTACCTACTGGGGAGAAAAAAGAAAGAAATGCCAAGTAAAATATATTCCCACATTGGTCACATCCAAAAATATACTTATTATTCTATGGTAATAGTCCATCATCTCTCTGTCCTGAGGTGAACAGCATTCTTCTTTGTTAGTTCTTTGGAATCATCATTGATCACTTAGTTGGTCGAAATTAATTATTTCAAAATGGTTTGCTTTTATGATATTGATGTGACAGTATAAATGGTTCTGGTTCTGCTCACTTCACTGAGCATCAGTTCATATAAATCTTTCTTCTGTATGTCATTGAAATCATTATAAGATTCCCAGGTATTTTCTAGCACTATGGCCATTCTATTTATTCTAAAGATTTTATCTGTCCATTTTTCTGAGGAAGAAAAAAAAGGAAAAGAAAAAAGAATCTTTGGTGTTTGTGTTTGAGTTAGAAGACCTAGCTCTGGTTAATGTCAACTATATCCTGAAAGATCTGGCCAGTGCAGTAAAGAAGACATGTATTTGTCACATTATCCTCTTTAGCAATAGTTTCTTTCCTTAGATGTCTTAGTTTTTCTCCTGCTTTGTTAATTTTCCTTCTCTCTCTTTTTCTCTTTGTAGAGAGGGTTTTAAAGCTGGAAGAGACCTTAGAGATAAATTAATCTGTCCTCATTTGGCAGATATGGTAACAGGCTGAGAGAGGAAATGACTTGTTCAAAGTCTTACAGTGAGACCATTTATCCCATGATTCTGTAGACAAAGGATGGGAGAGAAGTAAGAGAAGAGAGGCAGATAGAGAAAGACTGAAGAGGAAGAAAAGAAAGCAAGAGAGAGAGAGAGAGAGAATTAGCAGAGTTAGCAAAAGAGTTGGAGAGGAAAGAGAGCAGAAGACAATGAAGGGTGGAGGGAAAGGGACCAAGGGAGGGAGAGACTTAAGCAGAAACTCATTATGTAAAACTCAGTATTACAAATGTCTGTGTTTTGTTGTCCCCTAGATTAAATATTAGCCAGACCTCTGCATAATGTCAATATCAGCCACAGCTCAGACCTTAGCTGGCTTATGCGCATGGAATTGTAGAGACAACTGAGAATAATATTGGCTTGCACACAGATGTGAGACAATTAAGTCAAACTGGAATTTTTAACAAAAGGAAATCAGTACTGTTCATTTTTGCCCCAGTGTTGTAGTATACTAAAAACTAGGCTCCCTTTCCCTGTCCCAACCCCCAGGCCTCTGGCTGGGGAGCATCTCCAGCCTGTTTGGGTGGGAGGCAGGCAGGGCGTGAAGAATGTCTGTGTCCTATTATGACTCAGAGGAAGTTATTGTCTGTGCTTTATATACACAGTGGGCCCGCTACATCCTGCTACACATTTTGTGGGCCAGAGAGGGGGGGAGGAAAAGCCTTTTTTTTTTCCTATTTTTTAAACTATATACTGAACTGTCCACTTTCTACCTTGCAAAGCCCCTAGGGTGTGCCAGGACACTTTGACAGATCTGCCATGACCTTAGGTCAGCAGCCTAACATAAGTAACGTGAGCCCTAGAGTAGGAGTCAAAAAGCCTGGACTCCAGCCCTGACTGCCACTAATTAGCCATATGGCCTTGGGCAAGTCACTTAACTTCTCTTAAGCTCTGAATTTCCTCTAAAATGGGAATAGTAATAAGTGTTGAAGCCTGCTTCATAGGAAAATTGTAAGACTCTAATTGTGCTCAACCCCCTTCTGCATGCCTACCCTAATACCCCAAAACTTTCCAGGCCCAGCTGGGATTCATCATCTTCCCTGGCCACCCCTGGTCCTTTGAACTGCTGTAGGGTTATTTACCATGTCACTTACTTGGCTCATCATCTTTTGTCTTTTATCATGAGTAACCTTTTTACATCTGATCTCCCAAACTAGAATGTAAACTCCTTGACAGCAGAAATTACATCTTTTGTATCCTCAACATTGGAGGTGTTTGGTCAGTGGCTAAACCACTTTTTGGTGATGTTGTAGCCCTTACATCTGATCTCCCAAACTAGAATGTAAACTCCTTGACAGCAGAAATTACATCTTTTGTATCTTCAACATAGGAGGTGTTTGGTCAGTGGCTAAACCACTTTTTGGTGATGTTGTAGCCCGAGTTGTGTTTCTGAGAGGTCTCTTCCAACCCTGAGATTCTGAAATTCTATGATTAAAAAAAAATCCCATAGGACTTAGCTCAATGCCTTGCACATTGTAGGTATTCAATAAATGCTGATTGCTTAATTATTGTTATTACCAATTATTGTTGAAGCTAACCAGCATCATCTGCTTTGTTCCAGGAGCTCATGTTCTCTGGCAGCAATAGAACAAGCAGGCTCCAATCAAGAGAGTGAATCTGAACTGTTTGGCTAGTCTCTGAGAGTCAGGGGGTAGACACTCCCATGAGGTAACCCTGGCCTGTGACTGGCCTCTTCTTCCCCTTGGTGAAGCAATGGGCCAGAAAATCTCAGGGAGCATCAAATCTGTGGATGTACGTGAACCCCCTTACCAATCAGTGAAGCGAGACCTGAGGGGCCCTGACTTCTGCCGGCCAGCCCGCCTGGACCTGCTGTTGGATATGCCACCAGCCCAGTCAGAGGTCCAGCATCAGCATGCCTGGAACCCTGAGGACCGCTCACTGAACATCTTTGTGAAAGAAGATGATCGGCTGACCTTCCATCGGCACCCAGTAGCCCAGAGCACAGACTGTATCCGAGGGAAGGTAGGCCATGCCCGAGGCCTCCACGTATGGCAGATCCACTGGCCTACACGGCAGCGGGGAACACATGCCGTGGTGGGTGTGGCCACTGCTGAGGCTCCACTGCATTCAGTGGGCTATACGGCCCTTGTTGGCAGTAACAGTGAATCCTGGGGCTGGGATCTAGGACGCAACAAACTGTACCATAATTGTAAGAACCAACCTGGTGTGACCTACCCAGCCTTCTTAGAGCCAGATGAGGCATTTGTGCTTCCAGATTCTCTACTAGTAGTTTTGGACATGGACGAGGGCACACTCAGTTTCATTGTGGATGGACAGTACCTTGGTGTGGCCTTCCGAGGGCTGAAGGGGAAAAAACTCTACCCAGTAGTGAGTGCTGTTTGGGGCCACTGTGAGATCACAATGAGATACATTAATGGACTTGATCGTAAGTATTCTACCCTTTCTCATTTTCCTCCTATGGTAACTTTTTGTTAGGTCATTTCCCTAAGTGGAAGGACAGTGTCTTAACTAAACTTTCTTTTTCTCCCAGTGCCTAGCTCAGACAATACTGTGTTGGACACTTTACTCTGGTGCTTAATAAATGTATGTTATCTTTGTGTTTGTAAGCATTTATTGAAATAGGTGTCAATAACCAAACTAATTTACATTTTCATTAACATGTAAGTAATAATAATATTAGCTCTGGAGGTAGTATGGAGTAATGGACAGAGAATTGGCTTGGAGTTAAGAAGTTGTTGTTCAGTCATTTTTCAGTTATGTCAGACCCTTCATGACCCCCATTTTTTATTTTCTTGGTAAAGATAATAGAGTGTTTTCCCATTTCCTTCTCTAGCTCATTTTACAGATGAAGAAGTGAGGCAAACAGGGTTAAGTAACTTGTCCAGAGTCAGCTAATGAGTGTCTGAGCCAGACTTGAACTCATGAAGATGAATATTCCAAGCTATCCACTGGGCCATCTTGCCTCTGAGTACTGCCTGTGTGATAATCCTGGGCAAGTCACAACCCTTCCATGCTTTAGGCAAGCTTCTAAGAAAATAAGCTACAGAATATTTGCTGACCTGCCCTATTAGAAGGAATTTTCTTGCTGGGAGTTCTCTACACCATTGAAATCACAGATCCAGGCCCTTCCCCTCCAGAAAAGCTCCCTAGTTTATATAATATTATCATGTAAGAAAAACCATAGATCTACAGCTGAAAGGAACCTCAGAGGCCATCTTGTTCCTGCCTTTCCTTCATTAGATAAGGAAATTTAGGCCCAGGGACTTAAAACTAGTCAACAAGCCAGAGCTTAAGATGTGCCAGGAATTGGGCTAAGCTCTGGAGATGGAAGTAAAAGCAGAAACAGTCCTTTTCCTCAAGGAACTCACATTCTAATCGAGGAGGCCACAAGCAAGTAACTAGGTACATTTAAGGTCGTCTGTACAGTCTCTCTCAAAGGTCATCTTCAAGGGAAGGTACTAACAGGTGGACAGACTGGGGGAAAGTCTGGGATTTAAGATGAGCAGCTTAAAGGATGCCAAAGAAGCCAGAAGGAAGAGGCCAGAAGGGAAAATAGTCAGGAGCTCGAATGTAAAGAATAATAAGTAGACCCACATAGCTCAATTATAGAGTACGGAAGGGAGTCAAGGACAGGCAGACTTAAAAGGTAGTGAAGAAGGGTGAAGTTTGTAAAGGGCTTTAAATGCCAAACACAGGGTTTTATATTTGCTTCTGGAGGAGTTTTTTCCATCTTTTTTTTTTCCACAAAAGTATTTTTATTATTTTCCATGTAGAGATAGTTTACAACATTTGTTTTTATAAGATTTCTAGTTTCAATTTTTTCTCCCTCCCCCCCCCCAAGACAGCAAGCAATCTGATACAGGTTATATATGTACAATCACATTAAACATATTTCTGCATTAGTCATGCTGTGCTAGACAAATCAGAGCAAAAAGGAAAAAAACCCCAAAAAGAAAAACAGACAAAATAGAGAGAGTATGGTTTAATCTGCATCTAGATTCTGTAGTTGTAGCATTTTCCATCATGAATCCTTTGGATCTATCTTGGACCATTGTATTGCTGAGAAGAGTCAAGTCTATCACAGCTGATCAACACAATGTTGTTGATACTATGAATAATGTTCTCCTGGTTCTGCTCATCTCACTCAGCATCAGTTCATGTAAGTCCTTCCAGGTTTCTCTGAAATCTGGCTGCTCATGGTTTCTTACAACACAATAGTATTCCATTCCAATCATATACCACAACTTGTTCAGCCATTCCCCAATTGATGGGCATCCCTTCATTTTCCAATTCCTTGCCACCACAAAAAGCAGCTATAAACATTTTTGTACATGTGGGTCCTTTTCCCTTTTTTTAGAATCTCTTTGGGAAAAAGATGTAATAGTGGTATTTCTGGGTCAAAGGGCATGCACAGCTTTATAGCCCTTTGGGCATAGTTCCAAACTGCTCTCCAGAACAGTTGGATCAGTTCACAGCTCCACCAACAATGCATTGTCACTGGAGTTTTTTGAGTGTATGTGGAAAGAAGGGGAGAGGGAGGGCGACAGGGTCAAACCTGTAATTTAGAAAAATGTCCTTGGCAATTTTTTGAGAGTATCAGAGTAGAAAGGAAGCAAAGAGACATAAATTTGTATTAAGTACCTACTATGCGCCAGGCACTGTGCTAAATTGTTTACAAATATTACCTTAATTGATCCTCACAGCAACCCTGGAAGGTAGATACAATTACTATTCTGATTTTAGTGGCGAAAACTGAGGCAGATAGGTTAAGGGACTAATCAGGTCACACAGCTAGTTAAGTGTCCGAGGCCCCATTTGAACTTAGGTCTTTCTTTTTCCAAATCCTGGGTTCTATCCACTGCACCTCCCAACTGCTTCTAAGTAGGGAGAGACTTGAGGCAGGCCAACCTATTTAAATTGTCTAGAGAGATGTTGAGGGCCTGTGGTGGTGAGAAAGGGGGGAAATATGAGAGATTTAGTGAGGATAGGAATTACAAGGTATGACAACAGATTGAATTTGTTGGCCAAGTGCTAGTGAGAAGATAAAGAAGACACTGAAGTTGCAAACCTGGGTGACTGATGAAAGGTTGGTGGAACCTTTGAAAGTAAATAAGAAGGGGCAGCTGGGTGGTGCAATGGATAGAGCACCGGCCCTGGATTCAGGAGGACCTGAGTTCAAATCCAGCCTCAGACACTTGACACTTACTAGCTGTGTGACCCTGGGCAAGTCACTTAACCCTCACTGCCCCACCCCCCAAAAAAATAAATAGGAAAATTGAGAAGAGGATTTGAACCCAAATCCCCAAACTCCAGAATCAGCATTTT
Source organism: Dromiciops gliroides (assembly GCF_019393635.1). Lineage (NCBI taxonomy): Eukaryota > Metazoa > Chordata > Mammalia > Microbiotheria > Microbiotheriidae > Dromiciops > Dromiciops gliroides. Next base: position 350,933,467 of record NC_057863.1, read on the forward strand.
TTCCTTTGTATCACATTGTTTCTTGGTTTAGAAAAATCTTTCCTTCTGAGGACCCTGTGAGGTAAGTAGTGTAACAGTATTGTTATTATTTTATAACTTCTCCTGGTTTGGCTCACTTCTCTTTGTGTCAGTTCATAAAAATCTTCCCAAGTCTCTGGAACCATCACCATCATCAATTTCTTATAGCACAATTGTATTCTATCATATTCATATAGCACATCTTGTTCAGCCATTCCTTAAATGAGGGGTATCCCCTCAGTTTCCAATGCTTTGTCACCACAAGAAGAGCCGCTATAAATATTTTTGTACATATGAGTCCTTTTCCTCTTTCTTTAATCTCCTTAGTGAACAGACCTAGGAGTTTCACTGGATCAAATGGCACATGCAGTTTAATAGCTTTTTGGGCATAGTTCCAAATTGCTTTCCAGAATGATTGAACTTGTTCACAGCTTTATCAACAGTGCATTAGTGTATCTGTTTTCCTACAGACTCTCTAGCATTTGTCATTTTCCTTTTGGTTTTTTGGTGGGGCAATGAGGGTTAAGTGACTTGCCCAGGGTCACACAGCTAGTAAGTGTCAAGTGTCTGAGGCCAGATTTGAACTCAGGTCCTCCTGAATCCAGAGCCAGTGCTTTATCCACTGCACCACCTAGCTGCCCTCCCTATATATTTTAAAAATAAGATCTTTTTCAGAGGAACTTGTTGCAAAGATCTTTCTTTCCTGAGTCTCCTGCTTTTCTTCCCATTTTAGCTGCATTGGTTTTGTTTGTGCAAAAACTTTACATTTTCTGCAAAGTTATTCATTTTACTTCCTTTATCTTTTATTTGGTCTTGAAGTTTTTCCCATGCAGAGATCGGACAGGCAATTTCTTCTATGTTCCACTAATTTGCTTATATCTTTTTTGGGGGGGTCTAAATCATGTAGTCATTTTGAGCTTATCTTGGCATATAGTGTAAGATTTTGCTTTGTGCCTAGTTTCTGCCATACTACTTTCCAGTTTTCTCAGTAGTTTTTGTCAGATAGTGAATTCTTGTCCCTCTAGCTGGGATTTTTGGATTTATCAAAAAGGTTACTGTGCTCATTTGCTTCTGTATATTGTGTATTTTATCTGTTCCATTGACCAAACCACTCCATTTCTTATCTAGTATCAAATTGTTTTGATGATAATGGCCTTGAATCTGGTTCTGCTAGGTCCCCTATCCCCTGCCCATCTTCCACCTACCACTGCTAATCTCCCCAATATCAAAATGCTGATCATGAAACCATAGACTGTCAGTGCCAGAAGACAACTTAGAGGTCATCTAATTCAAGCCCCTTATTTTACAGATAAGGAAACTGAGGCCCTGACATGCTCTGAGTCATATAGGTCGCAGAACCAAGATTAGAATTCAGGTTCCCTGACTCCCCAATCTTGTGTTCTTTCCAATAATTCTTTTATTATTACTTTTTAAATAGTTACATTTATCATCATATATATGCCTGTAATGAAGGCAGTTGTTAATTAATTAGCATGTTACCTTTTGCTTTCTGATATTAGTTCACTTAACAGTTACAATTTGGAGATACCAGTTCCAAGAAAAATACAGATTCCTAACCAGACGCATAATTATCAATACTCCTTATTTGAAACTTTTCTGACAGAATCAAAAAGCTTTTCAATTGTTACTATAGGAGGGTTGAATTAGAAAGGGATTTACACTAGAAAATCATGCATCCTCAAGTGCATACAGTCTCCCCCTTAGAATGTAAGCTCTTTAAAGACAGGGACCATATTTTTGCCTTTCTTTTTCTCCTCAGCATGTTAGCATGCTACCTGGCACTTACTAAGTGCTCAATAAAGGCTTTTTGACTCACTGACTGACATGAAATATTTAAAATATATTCTGGAATTCACCTTGGATATTGATTTATCCTTTTGTGCAGTATCAGGTTCCTCAGCTTTCATGTTCACAGCCGAATTGCTGATGAAGTTTTAGCCAGAATAATTTCTGTGTGCAGAGGGAGAGAAATTCTTAAAGCCAGCTTCTTGTCTTTGGTTCTCTGCTGTGGTATGGCTGGAGAGAGAAAGGTTGTGATGCCAAGTTGTCACATGTCTTTCATTCTCTAAGAGGACCGTGATATCAGGGTGATGTCATGACTTTGCACTGAATTGGATTTAAGTGAGGAGGGAGTGCTGTGCAAGGTCACCAACCTCACTCTCTCTTCCAGAGCCATCTGGGTCCATTGGCAAGATGGCCCCTGCATATTTAAGACAATTGTGGTTAAGTGACTTGCCCAGGGTCACATAGCTAATAATATGAGGTAAGATTTTAACTCAGGTCCTCCCAATTCAGGGCCAATGCTCTATCCACTTCACTACCTAGCTGCCCCTTGATGCCAGGTCATCATCAGGTAAATTCATTAAACTGCTTATTGGACTCCTTTAGTGAGTGTGGTACCTGTGCACAGGTTGCCTTGGGGAGGTATTTTGGTGAGTTTTCCTCCAGTGTGGTGGGAAAAGAATGTCCTCTTCCCTTAAATAGATAGGGTTTATGGGGGAGAATTCAGCCTTTTCTTTCTTTCTTTTTAGTGAGGCAATTGGGGTTAAGTGACTTGCCCAGGGTCACACAGCTAGCAAGTGTTAAGTGTCTGAGGCCAGATTTGAACTCAGGTCCTCCTGAATCCAGGGCCGGTACTCTATCCACTGCGCCACCTAGCTGCCCCGAGAATTCAGCCTTTTGAGGAAGTTTAGTAGTATGGATTAAAAGTAATTGTGGGATGGCAGAATCATAGCTTTCCAGTTGGAAGAGACCTTAGAGGTCATGCTTTCTAACTCCCCTCATTTTACAGATGAGAACACTGAAGCCTAGAGAGTTCTGTGACTTGCCCATTATCACACCAATGATAAATGTGGGAATTGAACCCAGAGTTTTTAATTCCAAATCCAATGCTTTTCCCCAAAGCCATGAACTAGTAAGAAAAGCTGGTAGCAAAAAAAAATGCAAATCCTGGAATTTTTCTACCGATTAAACTGAAACACTGGGGCCTAAGATGAGAAGATCTGAGGTTCTATCCTGGGAGTTATAGAGAAAAGGAGAGGGGGATTGTGGTACTCCTGAAAAAGAAAAAACTACTCTTGATCAGGATGAGAATAAGCCTACAAGTGGAAGAAAGAAGGCAGGACAGAAGAAAGCATGGCTCAAGTGAAGGGGGAGGAGGGAGGACAGTTTGGACTAGTAGTACTCTAAGACGACACCTGAAGCTATGCTTATTTATAAATATCAGGATAGCTGGGTGACACAGTGGGATAGAACTCAAGCCCTGGAGTCAGGAGGACCTGAGTTCAAATCTGGTCTCAGACACTTATTAACTGTGTGACCCTGGGCAAGTCACTTAATCCCGATGGCCTCTCAAATAAATATGGCAGCTGGGTGGCACAGTGGTTAAGGTTGCTGGACTTGGACTTCAGGAAGATCTGAGTTCAATTCCTGGCCTCAGATACGTATTAGCTGTATGACCCTGGATAAGTCACTTAACCTCCCACAGCCTTAGTTTCCCCATCTGTAATATGGAAATATATATATATATATAGTTTTGTTTTTGTTTTTTGGTGGGTTTTTTTTCAGGGCAATGAGGATTAAGTGACTTGCCCAGGGTCACACAGCTAGCAAATGTCGGGTGTCTGAAGTCAGATTTGAACTCAGGTCTTCCTGAATCCAGGGCTGGTGTTTTATCCACTGAGCCATCTAGCTGCCCCCAAAATGGAAATATATTAACAGCACTTACCTCATAGGGTTGTTTTGAGGATTAAATGAGATAATATATGTGCAGTGCTTTACAAACCTTTTAGTGCTATGTAAATGTTAGCTCTTAGGTCAGCTACTATGTTAGACCTGAAAGGGACCATTAAAGACCATTTGTCAGGGCAGTTAGGTGGCACAGTGGATAAAGCACTGGCCCTGGATTCAGGAGGACCTGAGTTCAAGTCCAGCCTTAGACATTTGACACTTACTAGCTGTATGATCCTGGGCAAGTCATTTCCCTCATTGTCCTGCCCCCCCCCCCCGAAAAAAAAAGTCTATTTGGCTCAACCCTCCTATTTATAGGAAAGGAAATTGAGGTCCAGAGATGTAAAGCAACTCACCCCAGGTCCCTGAACTTTGGACAACCCTTATTCAGCTAAACCCTAAATCTTTTATGCCACCTGATTTGGGTGGTGAAGATTAGAACCCAGGATTAGGCCTCTGTAGGTGCTGGCAATATTAATTTGGTGCCTGAGGACCAAAGGATCAGTTTGGGAGAAGAACTGGTGTTTGGGGCCCACACATCTCTTCAATATTAGACTTGTTGACAGAGTTTAGAAATGAGATGTACCTATGAGAAAGGATAGACAAAATTAAATGGAAACTTTCCCTTTGGTTATTGAAACTGATGTATTTAACCATCTCCAAATTGTTACAGCCAAGTATATTTTCTTCCACATAAGCTTGAAACAGTTCTGAAAAATTTAGCCCATAGCCTCTGCTTTCTAAAACCCAAATCACTTGATCTATTAGATTAACAACAAATATTCTTGGATTATGAATTCAAAGTACCTATACACTCAGGTCATGAATTTTACCCCCCTCCCAGCCCAACATATACCTTTTTTTTGGGGGGAGACAATGAGGATTAAGTGACTCGCCCAGGGTCACACAGCTAGTGTCAAGTGTCTGAGGCCAGATTTGAACTCATGTCCTCCTGAATCCAGGGCCAGTGCTTTATCCACTGCACCATCTAGCTGCACCCCCAACATATACTTTCAATTGAGTACAAAACTCCACAGACAATCCTGAAAAAATTGATCTACCTAAAGATGACCTGAAAATTTGTTATGAATCAAAGTGTCTGAGGCCGGATTTGAACTCAGGTTCTCCTGACTCCAGGGCCAGTGCTCTATCCACTGAGCCACCTAGCTGCCCCTCAAAGATTATTTAAAAGCACAGCATAGTAAGTATTCTTATTTATGTGTGAAATTAAAAGATGTGCTAAGAGACAATATGTTGAATATACTGTCTTTTTCTCCAAATGTTTTGAAAACCAAAGCTCCATTGCCTTTTGGCATTCCGATTTTTAACAAGGCAATTGTGCTCACCCCAAAGACAGAGGGGATGTTTGCATCATCATGTCCACTGTCGGCGGTGGTCTCTCATCTCTCTGCAGTTTATTAATATAATAAACAAATTCTTGATAATCTTCTTTCTCATCTGAGAGTGGCTTTAATTCAAGTCATGCTGCCTCTGGTACAGATTAAGATCTTGGGAGCCTCTGTGACTTCCAGGTACCTTTTCCTGGAAAGAGTTTGCACTTCATAGAGCTCAATTCTGCAGCATAATGAGTAATTGCTTAAGTCAGTGAAAAATGGGAACATGTACAGGATAGACTGGGATGGTTAATGGGATGAGTGAGGTGTCTGATTGTGACTGTTGGGCTGTTAGTCATGCATATAAGCTACTAGAACCTGAGAGGGATCATAAAGGAAGTTGGTTATCTGCACAGTATTTTCAGGGCATTGGCAAAAGGCTTTTTTGCTTAAAAAGGAAAAATAAAACCCTTCCTCATCCACGTCCTGATCTATTTCTTGCCCTCTTTTTTATATCTTTTTTTTTTTTTTTTTTTGGTGAGGCAATTAGGGTTAAGTGACTTGCCCAGGGTCACACAGCTAGTAAGTGTCAAGGGTCTGAGGCCAGATTTGAACTCAGGTCCTCCTGAATCCAGGGCCGGTACTCTATCCACTGCACCACCTAGCTGCCCATTCCCCTCTTTTTCTAGCTAAACTTGCCAATTTCCTTTATCTTTCCTTCATCTGACAGTGTTTCCAAATCCCTTACTCTCCTGGCTGCCCACCTCAGGCACATGATCCAGCTCGTCAATGACCCTTTTGAAATGTGGGACCAAGAACTGAAAATGATATCCCAGATTCTATCTGACCATCCCAGAATAGAGTGGGACGATGACCTGCTTTATTCTGGATGCTGTGCTTCTGTTTATGCAGGCTAAGTATCTGGTATAGCTTTTATTAGTAGCCACATCTCTTTGTCATTGATTATCATGAACTTCTGACAAGCCAGGTCTTTTTTTATATACGATTTAAAAAACATAAATGTAATTTATGTTTAACCCTGTTAAAGTTTATCTTGTTGGTTTTTGTCTTCTCATTCTAGCCTCTCAGGATGATTTGGGATCCTGAGTCTATTATCTCTTGTCTTAACTCTCCTTCCCTTCTTTGTGTCATCCACATATCTTTTTTGTAAATTTAAAATTTATCTTTATTTTCAAGTGGTCCACATATTTGTAGAATTAAAGTAGGATCAGTGAAAAAGCTCTGTGGCAATGTCACTAGAGACCTCTTTCCTTGAATCAACCCTCTTTCTATATATATAGTTGTTCAAACATCCATGTATGCATTCCTGAATGCTTTCATCCCAACCATACATCTCTATCTTATCTACAAGGATATCAGGATAAACAGGGCTAAGTTCCAGGTCACAGTAAGATCCCTGACAATATGGCAAAAGAGGTTCAACTAATTGCATTCAGCCTGTGTTCCTGGATGACTCTATCAATTATCCTACTAGTTATTGAGATGATGACTCAGCAGTATAATCTGATCTACAGCCAGGCTCCCTATTCTTTTAATGAAGGCAGAAGAAGAGAACTTTCTATCAAGTTCCAAGGACATCCGACTCATTTCTGAAATCATTTTCCACGTCTGGTACCAAATTCACAATGTTCATTTACCAAAAACCAATTACTCATTCATATCTAGAAATGACGCTTGGGAAGATAAGTCACATGCATACACACAAAAATTTCTCCAAACCATCCACCTCTTCCTAACTTCCCTATTATTGTTGAAAATACCTCCCTGATAGTCACACAGGCTTGAAACCCACATGTCATCCTAGACCTCTCATTCCCATCCCAATCCCCCCAGATCCAACTATTTCTCAAGTCTTGTCACTACTGCCTTGATAATATCTCTCACATATCCAAAGCCCCTCCCCCCTTTTCCTCTGACACCCTGGTGGATGCCCCTATCACTCCCACTTGGATTATGACAGTAGCCTGCTGGTTAGTCTCCCTGACTCAAGTGTCTCTCCATAACCAGACATCTTTCTACCTTTCCAGTCTTGCACCTTATTTCCCCATCCTGTACTCTGTAATCCAGGGACACTAACCTTGTTGCTATTTCTCACACCAGACATGCCCATTTCCCAATTCCAGGCATTTATACTGGCTGACCCCCATTCCAGGGAATTCTCTTCCTCCTCATTTCTGCCTACTGGTTTCCTTGGATACCTTCAATTGTTTGTTGGTTTTGTTAGTTTTTTCAGTCAAGCCTGACCTTTTGTTTTATTTATTTATTTGTTTGTTTTTGTTTTTTTTTTTAGTGAGGCAATTGGGGTTAAGTGACTTGCCTAGGGTCACACAGCTAGTAAGTGTTAGTGTCTGAGGCTGGATTTGAACTCAGGTACTCCTGACTCCAGGGCCAGTCCTCTATCCACTGAGCCACCTAGCTGCTCTCTGTGACCACATTTGAGTTTTCTTGGCAAAGATAAGGGAGTGCTTAGCCATTTCCTTCTCTAGTTTGTTTGACAGACGAGAAAACTGAGGCAAACAGGATGAAGTGACTTGCCCAGGGTAACAGCTAGTAAGTGTCTGAGATGGATTTGAACTTAGAGCAACAGGCCTGGAGTCAGGAAGATCTATCTACTGTGCCACATGGCTGCCATCAATGCTTTCAAGTTCGAACTAAATTCCCACTTTCTGCAATAAGTCTTTCCCATACTTCTTAACCTATGTGTGTTCCTTATAAGATCATCTCCAAATACACAAAGGATTTGAGAATTGGATTATATAAGGGCATTTAGAAAGCATTTCATCTTACAAGGAACCTGATGACCAGAGAAAATTACTCTCCACTCCTTAGCCCTCAAAAAGTTGTCCTCCAACTTTCAAATCAAGAGCTCCCTTGATAGGAGACAAAAATCATGATTCCATTCAAGTTTTTCTTTATATCAAATTGAAATCTGTTTCCCTGACTCCCTCCCCCTGAAACCAAACCAAATGCATCAAACCTGCACCCCTCCCCCCACCATGATCATGAATATATTTCATGTTTCCTCTAACTTCTCTAGGCTAAACAATTTTAGTTCCTTCACTAAATGATGAGGCTTGGTCTTCAGTGATCTCCCCATTGGTCATTTTTACTGGATGCCCTCCAGTTTGTCAATGTCCTTCTTAGAATGTGCACTTCAAATTGAACTGAAATTGACTGGAACATAGTACAGTACAACTATCTCCTCCCTTAATGTAGATAGCATGCTTGTATTAATACAACCTTAGATCACAAACTTTTTTTGGCTGCTATTTCACATAGCAGTTTTTTTTTTTAAAGTGAGGCAATTGGGGTTCAGTGACTTGTCCAAGGTCACACAGCTAGTAAGTGTTAAGTGTCTGAGGTTGGATTTGAACTCAGGTCCTCCTGACTCCAGGGCCAGTGCTCTATCCACTGAACCACCTAGCTGCCCCCAATAATAGATATTTTAAAAATGTTTAATGAATGAACCAACCTCTACATTTTGGTTGGTACCATCCCTTGCTTAGAGTGTCCTGTCCTCCCTTCTCCACAAACATATGCCTCATAGTTTTTCAAAACTCAGCTTAACTCTGACCATTCCTTTATTTAGAAGTTATGCATTCTTCCTCTTTTTGAGTAAATTATTATATTTTTGTTTTTTACATCATAAAATTACAAAATTTCCCCTATCATCCTCCCCCACTTACAAAGAAACATCTCATGTAACTAATATTTTGAAAGAAAAAAAGAGAAAAAAGATCAACACCATTGATTAGTACATCAAAAATGCTGGAAATATGTGCAATGTACTACCCCATGGACCTCCCATCTATGTAAAGGGGTAGAAGTAACTTCTCATATCTTTTCTTTGGATCCATCTTTGTTCTTTATAATTTTGTAGCATTCATTTTCAATTGCTTTGTGGTTGTGTTTTCCATTTATAATGGTGTAATCATTGTGTGTATTGTTTTCTTGGCTCTGTTTATGTCACTCTCCATCAGTTCATATAAATTTTCCCATGCTTCTCTGTATTGGTCATGAGCCACAGTATCTATAGCAGCACCTTTTGTGACCACAAAGTATTGTAAACAAAATAATCATGTGTTTTGTAATTATGTACTTGCTGATGCAGAGTTTTAAAGGTGTGTGTGTGTGTGTGTGTGTGTGTGTGTGTGTGTGTGTGTCTCTCTCCAGGTAAATAATACATTTTTTAAGGACAGAGATTCTGCCTTTTCTGCCCCACCCCTCCCCACCTTAATTCCAACCCATTGTTTCTAGTTCAGGATTTTAGAGATCCATAAATGTCTTCTGGATTCAAATCATACAAACAAGATGAAGAAATGATGTGGTATTAACTAAGAAGGCCAGTAATTTTCTCAAATGAGAAAGGTCTCTCAGCCTTTTGGGAGTTCCTTACAGGTCACCAAATTCTTAGATAGCTGGTATACAATAGCATTTGAGCTTGATACAGTTTTGTTTTGTTTTTTTAAAGGGGGTGCTGTTATAGATTCTTGAGTAGGGTAGGAGAGATGGTGTGATGACAGCTGTGTTTTTGGAAGATTATCCTGGCAGCCATGTTCAGGATGAATTGGAAGGTAAAAAGAAAGGAGGCAGGAAGGCCAGGTGGGGCTGTTATCATAACCCGGGCTATGAAGTGATGAGACTTAAAGACTTAAGAGACCAGGGTGGTGACAGAAAAGTAATAGGCTTGTGGGTGGTTTGGATGAGGCAAGTTTGTGGAAAGGTAAAAGCATTAACCTTCATTCTGTAATTTCAGCAAGAATTTCTGAAGAAGAGCTGATTACAGTAATCCTTGAGGTAAACCTAAAATAAGCAAGGGACTTACTTTAATGGACCCATGATCTCATCCATTGCAATAACATCCAATGTTGTCCTATGTGATGATTCTTATTCAAGTGTTCCTGTAAATCTCTCATAGAAGATCTATCCAAGGCACTGGAGTGTACCTTTGACCTTTCAATATGCCAGTATAGTACATAGGCTGTCTCAAGGTTCTCTCTCATCCTCGAAACATTTCTGGTTATGTGTGTCCTGGGTAATCTTGTTTTTAAAGAGGACTAATCTTTATGGACTAATCTTCATGTCATAGAAAAGAAAGCAAGGCCCAGTTAGTGGCAGAATGGGGACCTCATGGAGTACTCATTAAAAATGGGAGTTGGGGGGGGCAGCTAGGTGGCGCAGTGGATAGAACACCGGTCCTGGAGTTAGGAGTACCTGAGTTCAAATCCAGCCTCAGACACTTAACACTTACTAGCTGTGTGACCCTGGGCAAGTCATTTAACCCCAATTGCCTCACTAAAAAAAAAAAAATGGGGGTTTGGGCCCCTTCAAAATGTGTGTAGAATCTAGCCTTGGGTTGTCACAGGCATTCTAAAATTGTCTGATTGGGCCTTAGAACCTTGTCAACTACTAGTATTGTTGACTTTCAAGAATATAGTATAATAACTTATAGAAATATTTTATTTTTTCCTCAATTACATGTAAAAATAATTTTTAACATTCTTTTATTTTTTAAGTTTTGAGTTCCAAATTCTATCCTTCTCTCTCTCCCTTGCCCTCTCGCTGAGATGGTAGGCAAGCTGATATTAGTTATCCATGTGCAATCATGTAAAACATTTCCATATTAGTTATTTTGTGCTAGAAGATGTGAACAACAACAACAAAAAGAAAGTGAAAAATAGTATGCTTCAGTCTGTTTTCAAACAATATTTGTGGTTCTTCATCTTACAGTATTGCTGTTACTATATAGAATGTTCTGTTGGTTCTGCTCACTTTACTTTGTATCAGTTCTTGTAAGTCCAGGTTTCTCTGAAATCATCCTGCTCGTCATTGTATTATTTCATTATAATCATATACCACAAGTTGTTCAGCCATTCCCCAACTGATGGGCATCCCCTCAATTTCCAATTCTTAGCCAATGCAAAAAGAGCTGCTATAAATAGTATAAAGACTCTTAAAGGAGTGGATAAAGCACTGGCCCTGGATTCAGGAGTACCTGAATTCAAATCCAGCCTCAGACACTTGACACTAGCTGTGTGACCCTGGGCAAGTCATTTAACCCTCATTGCCTCCCCCCCCAAAATAAAAGACTTTTTTTTTTTAAGTGAGGCAATTGGGGTTAAGTGACTTGCCCAGGGTCACACAGCTAGTAAATGTTAAGTGTCTGAGGTCGGATTTGAACTCAGGTACTCCTGACTCCAGGGCTCTATCCACTGCACCACCTAGCTATCCCCCCAAAAAAAGACTCTTAAAGGATACCATGCATTGCTGGCACCCTTAAGGAGTTATATATTATTAATGTCTACTCCCAAATTTAGAAATTCTGCAAAGCAAAAGGAATAGAACCAAAATTGCAGTAAGAATGTTTAAATGTCTTGAACAGACTTTCCCAACATTTTTTTAGCAGTGTTTGAGTTGCATGTAATCAACCAATAGATGAATCTTCCTTTCCTTAAAACAGTTCTTGGAGTTAACTCGAGCTACTACATGTGCTAGAAAATAACTATTTATAAAACTTCCGATTTACTCTGTAATACTAAATTTTATCAAAAAATGTTATCAAATCTTCAAAGTGACTACTTAATGATCTGCTTTCTTGGGATGTAATTCAGCTAAGAAAGAATGGGTTTACAAGATCTGGGCCATGCCTAGATTTCACACTAGCACTTCATTATATGAGATAAGACAGCCTTCTATAAATAGAGATGCACTATCAGTCTCCAGGGACAGCCTGTTGGGGAAGACAGACCTGCTTGTTTTACTGACAGTCAAAGCAAATGCCTTACTGCCATGTGTCCAAGGAATTATCCGTAGGACAGCATATGGTGTCTTTCGATCTTTCCTGATCTTCCCAGCACTGTTCATCACAGGCACATGATTGAAATATGGAGCAGCAGGAGGGAAATAGCTTTCTCAGGAGAGAGAAGTTATTCCTTGATTTTGGATTAATTTCAAAAAAACAGTGCTTTAAATTAATCTTAGGAGCCAACTGCCTAATCCCAGATTTCCTCCCCCATTTATGCGTTTTTCTTTCAGAATGGATTTTTGGGGGAAGGATGTTTAGTTTTGCCATGGGTATTATCTGAGTTAATTATAATTTCTTCATAACTATGGCACTTTAAGTGACATGCTTTGTATTCATATTCTTCCTAGAGTTTGGGGATTAGTTTGTTAAGCTCTTAAAATGCTGGTCTAAAGGGACTGTCTTCATTTATGGAAAGCTTCAGGAGCTGTGGCACACACTTTCCCTTTTTACACTGAACTTTGTGCTGTGTCTCCAGTGGCATTGAGGTAGATAAAGTGAGGGGCCCCAGATAGAAAGGTTTGGGTTCAAATCCCAGCCCTGATGCTTTACACAAGACATTGGGTGAGTCACTTCATCCCTGAATGCCTCAAGCAGTTTCATAGGATATACCTACCAGGGAGTTAGCATGGTACAGTGGGAAAATTGACAGATTAAGCATCAGAGGACCTGGCGTTCACGTCCCATCTTTGTCACTTACTGTGTGACCTTGACCAAGCCATACCTCACTTCTGGAAGTCTTAGTTTCTTCATCTATAAAACAAAGGGGTTGGATTGATGGCTCCTAAAGTCCCCTTTAGCCCTAAATCTATGATTTTATGTTCCAGAAATTCAGACATGCTATGATCTGTCTCAGTGGAGCGAAGTCGTCCCCACCCTAATGAGATCACAGATTCTTCATTCCCCTATTGTGCTAGGCACAAATCAAATATAGTCCCAGCCCTTGAGAAACTTATACTTTCATTAACTTCTTTCTTTTCTGAATGTTTTGTTTATATACCTCTACTAGAATGTAAGTTCCTTGAGGACAGGGATTGTTTTTTACCTGTCTTTGTATATCCAGTGCTCAGTAAATATTGGTTAATGAATTTGATTGCAGACACAAAACTAACCAGTTTAAAGAATTGGTTTAGAGAACTGCACAAGAGATAATATTATAATAAAGTGCTAAATTAAGTACAACCTAAAGTCAAAGTATAGGTAAGGACCCAAATGACTTTCAGTCAGAATTTGATACAATTGACCATCCCTAATTGTTGATGCTCTTTCTTCCTTCAACTTTCATTACATTGTTCTATTCTGGGTCTTTTGCTTTTTTGACTATATTTTTCTCCATCTTTTATACTGGTTTCTCCTTTTTCCCTCCTAAATGTGAGTGTTGTCTAAGTCTCTATTCTTGGCCATCTTTTATTTTTTTTGATTCTCTTCCTTTTTGTGACTGATGACTCTCAAATCTATATATAAGAATCTCAAATTTATATAGCACTTTAAGTTTTGTAAAGCACTTTCCTCCCAACTATTATAAGATAGACAGTGCAACTATTATTATTTTCATTTTACAAATGAGGAAACTAAGGTAATGAGAAGTTAAGTGATTTGTCCCTGACTACAAAGCTAATAAATATCTGAGGTAGAATTTGAATACAGGTCTTCTGACATGTCCAGTACTCTATCCAGCTCCAGTCTCCATCCTGGACTTCAGCCTTATACTTTCAGTTGTCTGCATCTAAAATTCAACATGTCCAAAATGGAATTTAGTTTTTTTCCCCTCCACCCCTAAACTTGCCTCTTCTCCCGATTTCTCTGTATAAATGATACCACCTTTTTAATCACTAGGGCTTGAATCCTTAGAATTATCTTGTATTCTTTCTTTCTTAAGCCCTTCCCATCCAACCAGTTGCCAAATCCTATCCATTCAGTTTCTATGGTGTCTTTTTCATCTATTTCTACTTCTCTACTCATACAGCCATCATCATGTCTTACTGGGCTATTATAACAGGCTTCTGTTTCCCTGCCTTCAGTCACTACCCTATCCAATCCATCTTTTATACAACTGTGCCTTGGTGCACAGTTCAGACCAAATAACTCCCCTATGCCAAGTTACTCCCCTATGCAAAAACTTTCAATGACTCCCTATTTCTATAAAACAAAATGCAAACTCAGTGAGGCCTTTCATAGTCTAGCTCCAGCCTATATTACTGTCCTGGTTACATACTATCCTCCTTTGCAAACTCTTTAGCCCAGCTAACCTGGATTGCTAGCTATTCTCTAATTTCACCTGATACTCTCTTGCCCTCTGCCTTTGCACAGTCCCTCACTCCAATACCTCCCCTATGCCTGAAATTCATTCCCTCTCCATCTGTGTCTGTTTTTAAAAGTATTTTATTTTTTCCAATTTTTAATGTTGATTTAAAAAAATTTTTGAGTTCCAAATTCTCCTTCCTTCCCCCCTTTCTTTCTTCCCTAAAACATGTATTTGGTTATATATGTGCAGTCTTGTAAAACCTTTCCATATTAGTCTCAATCTGTGTCTATTAAAAATATTTTCTTCTTTTGAAGACTAGGTCAGGTGCCACATCTTTCATGGAGCTTTCCCAGATACCCCAGCTAAAAGTGATCTCTTCTAATAAGAATCTGTCTAGATTTCTTCTTTGCTTCTATTATAGGCTTATCATGCATCATGCTTATTTGTGTGCTTATCCCCGAGACAGACTAGGTTGTAAGATCCTTGAGGTCAGAGACTATCCCATTTTGTATCCCCATTACTTTGTACATCTTCAGTGCCTCAAGGATATTAGAAAAAACATTGAAAAGTTGGAGACTATCCAGTGGAGTATCACCAGATTGGTGAAGGGCTTCAAAGCCATGCCATAGGAAGAATGGTTGAAGGAAATGGCAAGAAAAGAAACCTTAGTGGGCACATATCTGTCTTCAAGTGTTTGAAGGGTTGTCTTGTAGAAGCAAAAAAAATTTAGTCTTGTTTTGCATGGCACCAGGGGGCAGAAGTAAGAGTGATAGATGGAAATTGCTTACAGGTACAACTAACTAGAGTTGTACAGATGTGAAATGAGCTACCCTGGGGGAGATGGTGGGTTTCCCTTCATTAGAGATCTTCCAGTGGAAAGTGAATGAACTCTTGCCGGAGGTGTTATAGCAGGGATTCTTGTTTGGGTGTGGGTCCGACTGTGTTTTCTCTCAGGTCCCTTTTAAGTCTGAGGTTCTATGATTCTGTGGTTCTGTGGCCTGGATCTAAATGACTACTGATGTCATCATAATGTCAAAGTACTCATATTAAAAGTGGAAAATAGAGAGCCGGATATTTGGCATATTTTTCGACTTACCTACTCATTTCTAAATCACATTCCACAATTTGCTTTTACTGAAATGTTTAAACAAGTAATTTCTATAACTGAAGAATTCTGCAGATTAGCTTTGCAAATAAGGGCCATAATTAGGGGGAGGAACAGAGAGAGAGGGAGGGAGGGAGTAGGGAGAGACAGACAAAGAGACAGAGATAGAGAGGAGACAGAGTTAATCATTCCAACTGAATGTAACAGAAAGCATTGAACTTAGGGTTAGAAGACCTGGGTCTAGACCTGGTACTTAAATTTACAAGTTTTGTGGCATTGGCCCTCTCTAAAGCTGTTTTTTCATAGGTAAAATTAGCATGGGGATGGTCAGATGGTGGTTATAGATGGTCTCTACAATCCCTTGCAGCCCTAATATTCAATCATTCTTTAAGCATATTCCCCAGCACTCTGACTGTGTGTGCCCTATCAGCAGGTATTGTCACCATTTTACTGAACTGAGTTCAGAAATGTGAAGTCACTTTCCCAAGTTCACACAGCTAGTAAGTAGTTGATCCAGGAAGATCTGATCCTTGCTTTATAGAGTTCATAGCCTCCTATTGCTTAGTTGGAGACAATCCATCCATCAAACAGCTAAATAACAATGCAAGGCATTCTATGATTTAATGACAAAATAACAAAATAAACAGTACATATAATACAGGTCACATTACAATCAAAGCAAAGCAGCCTATTATAGTTGAAAAGAGTGCTGAACTCAAAGTGATGAACTTGGAGTCATGGGACCTGAGTTTATATCTTGGCTTGCCATCTATTACCTCTGTGACCTTGAGGGGTGTGGGACCAGATGGGTTCCATGGTCCCTTTCATTTGTCTGTGATTTTATGAGTTACCAAGTTTTTGTTTGATGGGTTTCAAAAATCTTTACTTTGCTTAATTAAATCACTTTGGAAAATAGATTTGTATGTATGGACACAACCAGAATACTGGCTTTACCTGAAAAAATTTCTGCAGGCACAAAAAAATCTTTTTACAAAATCTTTTATGAACATCTGATTTCTTAACTAGATATACCCAGAAATGGGTATTCTCCAAAGGGAGGACTTTATTTGCCATTTCATGTTGCTGTAGGTGTCCTAGTTATGGAGAGAAATTTGGAGAAATTCAAGACTTAATTATATTGGAAGTTTTCTGGTTTTGCATTCACAAATCCATTCCTTCCAGTCATTCAGATTGCAGTCATTAAACCTTTAAGGGAGAGAGACAAAGAGACAGAAAGAGAAACACAGAGTGAGAGACAGAGAAACAGAAAGGGAGGGAGAAAGACAGGAGAGAGAAACAGACAGAAACAAGGAAGGGAGGGACAGAGAGAGAAACAGAGAGACAGAGACAGAAAGAGAAACAGACAGAAAGGAGGGAGAGAGTGGGGGGGAGAGAGAGAGAGAGAGAGAGAGAGAGAGAGAGAGAGAGAGAGAGAGAGAGAGAGAGAGAGGGAGAGGGAGAGGGAGAGAGGGAGAGAGCGAGCGAGAGCGCTAGCTATTAAAAAAGCAATATTTAAAAGTCTTTTTTCCTCCAGGCCATTGACTCTTGGTTATGAATGTGGCTGTGTCCTTAGACATTGATGGGAACTTGAATGGCATTCAGCTCCTCTACCTTGGCAGCGCCAGCACAATTATGTTTATCTTTCACGTTCCAAATCCGTCTGTGCTATGCAAAGCTCAGGGGTGACATTACTGATTTGCTTTGATTAAGGAATGTTT
This sequence comes from Dromiciops gliroides, assembly GCF_019393635.1. Taxonomy (NCBI): domain Eukaryota; kingdom Metazoa; phylum Chordata; class Mammalia; order Microbiotheria; family Microbiotheriidae; genus Dromiciops; species Dromiciops gliroides. Next base: position 350,950,460 of record NC_057863.1, read on the forward strand.
TACAATTGGATACCCTGTCAGACAAGAGTGGATATAACTAGGCTGTTGTGTGTTGCTTCATAATCATTCCTCTTCCTTTTGACATGTTTGTTGTTATTTAGTCGTTTCAGTCATGTCTGATTTAAACACACTTTTTAAGTAATTTTGAAAAAGTGATTCAAAATTTTTTTTTCTTTCCCCCCTCCCCTTCTCTGAACAATTGACAACATTAGAGCTATCTATCTATGCCAGGTTATTCTGGGTTATTTTGGAAAATGACCCTATTCTAAAAGATTTGGTCAATTTGCCCTTTTTATCCAGATGTAAAATTGCATTGCATAGGGTGGGAATCTATCTGTGGTCTGGGTGTTGTCACTGAGGGGGTACTCTTCCCCATCCCTACTCCATCTGTACTTCTCCCTTTCTCCATCTATTCAATCCTCCTCTTCACTCCCTTCCTCTCTTCCTAAAGCCCACCAGAATAGCAATGCAGCTCAGACAACCCAGCCCATCCCCCAAAGCCATTTTCCAAGGAATCAACCTTCCTAGAAAGGTGACTTGGCTACTGCTTCTGTGGGTGCTGCGGTCTCCACTTCTTCAGGAGCCACATCCAATAAAAGACCTAAAAATGAAAACTCTTGCCATCAGTCATTGACTCTTTCAAATAGTTCACTATTAGAAACAGATATTTCATCAATGAATATGACTTTAAAGATGATGATTACTGCCTTTGTTGCTGCACCCTAGGTATTCTTGGGTCTTGCCATCAGACTCAGAGCTATAAGTGCCTATATATGTTGTCTCCCTTTATTAAAATATGCTCTCGGGGGCAGCTAGATGGTGCAGTGGATAAAGCACTGGCCCTGGATTCAGGAGTACCTGAGTTCAAATCTGGCCTAAGACACTTAACACTTACTAGCTATGTGACCCTGGGCAAGTCACTTAACCCCAATTGCCTCACCAAAAACAAAAAAATATGCTCTCATAAAGCACTGGCCCTGGATTCAGGAGGACCTGAGTTCATATCCAGCCTCAGACACTTGACACTAGCTGTGTGACCCTGGGCAAGTCACTTAACCCTCATTGCCCCGTAAAAAAAAACAAACCAAAAAATGTACTCTGTTTGACAAGACACTGTCTTGATTTTCTGTTTGTGCTAATCACAGTGCTTTGCACATAGTAAATGCTTAATAAATGCTTTTTCATTCTTTCATTTCTCTCCTCTTCCCCCATTCTTGAAGTCAGCAGAGACCTGGGTTTGAATCTGGCTTTATGGGCAAGTCACTACACCTTTTTGGGCCTCAGTTGCCTCATCTATAAAAAAGAGGTTGATAATAACCATAGTATTTATATCACTGGAGTATTGTGACAATCAAGTGAGATAATCTAAAACTTCCCTCTTCCTTTTCCTTTCTCCAGATAATGATACAAATACAAGAAAAATCTAGAATTACTTGATAATGGGAGGATTTCCAATATGAGAACCCTCTGTTTATAAAATATAAGCATTCTACATCAATAGAATGTAAGGTTTCTGAGGGAAGGGACTATTTTCTTTTTGTTTTTGTATTGCTAGAACCTAGCCTGGTACCTTAGACATAAATGCTTATTGTATTGAATTGATTTTTGAATGAATCCATCTTGCCCTTGTTCATTTTTATTCTAAATGTTCAATAAGTTGTTAAATCAATGTTGCCTGTCTTAAAACAGTCACTGAAATAATTGGTACTAAATTAATAGTCAGTCTCTTGCCATGCTCATAACAGAATGAACCCAAAGGCATTTTTAAACTGTTTCTTAGAAATATTGGACAAGATCAGTCTGGGTCAAACAGTGAATCCCAAAAGCTATTAAAGAGGAATAATTAGAGTGCCTATTCGATCTCAAACTCTACTGATAATTTTGTCATATAATCTCAAAATTGGAAGAAACTTGAGAGATTATCTAGTCCAATCCTTACCTACAATACAAGTATCTTCTATCACATTCCCCACCCCAAACCTCCCCAGTAGGCATCTAGCCTAAGCTAGAGGACTCCTAGAGATAGGGAGCTCACTACTTTCTGAGGAAGCCTATTTTACTTTTGGACCTCTTTATATTGAAGGACAATTTGGCTCCCTGTAACTTCTACCCATTGCCTTAGTCTACCCTTTGGAGGTAAAAAAAAAAATGAGTCTGGGCTTCTCTTCCACATGATAGCTCTTCAAATATCTGAATACAATTTTTATATTCTTAAATATTTACTTCTAAGCTTTTATATCCCCCGTGATACTTAGCAAAGAGCTTGGTCCACTACAGGGCCTAAGTGCATATTTATTGATTGATGGGATTCTTTCCCTCTTTCAAATAAGGCCCATCGCCTTAAAAGCCAAATGCCATTCATTGGATTTAGAGGCCAAGGGGACCATCGAGGACATCTAGTCTAAACCCCTCATTTTATAATAAGGAAATTGAAGTCTAGAGAAGTGAATTGATTTGCCTCAGGTCACACAAGTCACTAATACATGGCTGAGCCTGAGACAAACTCAAGTCTCCATAACTCCATGCGGCATCCTGGCCTCCTTTGTTTTGGGATGATTGTTGCCATTAGCTTGGCTCTCTTGTGTGTGTCGTGTAAGAATCATGAAGATCGAAGTGCACACTCTTAACATTTTACACAGAACATTAGTATCAGCATATTAAGGATATTAATTTGGTTTCTCTTCATAGATCATTAACCAAATAAGGCTCACTTGGTTTGAAAGGCCATTAGCTTTGCTTTCAACATGACGAATGGGCAGTGGTGCATCGACACAGCTGATTTTAAATTTGTCTCCACTCCAGATTTCATGTGTTGCTCCACTCTGGATGTCAGAGCTGACTACCAAGACTCTTTTTCTCTTCCGTGGTGGGGAAGGATGATAAGGAGTGTTTGATCTTTCTTCTAAAGTCATAATTTGAAAGAAGATTTGCTCTCATTGTTGGAATTATTTAAATCCAACTTAAATGCATCACCATTTTTCTTTTTTTTAAAAAGGCTCTATTTGCTAATGTGTGAATTGTTTGTATCAGGAAACTCCCTAATTACTTAAAACCTGGGTACTGTGCAGAGGAATTAATGGTGAGAAATGTCAGTAGGTGTCTCATCATGGTGTTGGGGGCACTTGTAGTAATTACATGCTGTCTTATGTCTTATTCACTAATGTTTTCAAATACATTAGTCACAGGCCCCTGATTATATTCTGTGCCTTCTACTTCTCTTTTCTCTGAAGAGGGCCTACTATAGAACCTCAAATATTATTCACTAGTTGAAAATGCTCAAATAGGAGTCAAGAGATCTGAGTTTTCTAGTTTTTCATCTGTCATTCCTATGAGGGACGTTATGGTAGGTATATTTTACATATTTTCTTTCTTTCTTTCTTCCTTTTTTTTGCGAGGCAAAGAGGGTTAAGTGACTTGCCCAGGGTCACACAGCTAGTAAGTGTCAAGTGTCTGAGGCTGGATTTGAACTCAGGTCCTCCTGAATCCAGGGCCGGTGCTTTTATCCACTGTGCCACCTAGTTGCCCCCAAAATAATTTTTCTATATTTTCTTTTCTTTGCTTTTTTTTTGTGTACAGTAGGTATATTTTATTGAACACTGAACTTTTTTGTTAGAGGACGTGAATTTGAATCGCAGCCCTCTGCTCTTTGATATCTGTGTGATCTTGGGGAAATCATTCAGCTTCCTTACACCTTCATTTTCTCAGGTGTAAAATGAGGGGGTTAAGCTTTTTTAAGGTCCTTTCCAGCATTAAGTTCTCATGACCTTTGGTCAGGAGTTTTCAAATATTATAGTTTTGGTCTGCACATTATCTTACTTGAGTTTCACAATAACCCTGTGAGATAGGTACTGTTACTATACTTATTTTATATAAGGAAAGGGACATAGCTAAGAACATAAAAGAAATCAGTGGAATAGCTGGGGTTCAAATTCAAGTCTGACACCAGATTTCCAGTACACTAAATACATGAAAAGACTTTGAAAACTGTGGAACATTGTACAGACTCAAAGGAGTTTTGTAATAAAAGTGTTAAGTGTCTGAAAAGACCAGCTAGGAAAAGAGATATTTCAGATGTTTTAAGCATATAGTTTTTAAGCAATCCCTGGGAAGTCTAACGCTGTCAGATTGTGGAACCAGATTAAGCCACCACCACCACCATTAAAAAGGTATTTGTTTTCTGCAGACTCCACAACTCTAGGCCTCATTTGTATCAAGACATAAGGGTTTGGGGAAGGGCATGTCCCTTGGAGCTGACTGAGCCTTAGTGTAAATGCTCCTTTACTCTGACCCGAGGAGTCTCATTGCCATCAGCACATTTGTTGAGCGAGTACAGATGTTTAGAAAAACTGTCTCTACACATATTATTAGTCTGTCTTTTTCCGAACTCTTCACATTCCAAGCTGGATGTAGTGAAGAAGAAAATATACTGGCCTGGCTTTTTTTTTTTTTTATCAATTTCACACTTAACCTGCAGGCTAGGGGGCTATTGATGGGCTGCTCTATGACAGAATTTCTTTGAACTGGTAGTTCATGCCTGTAGTCGAAGAGCATCTACTTTGTGAAAACAACTGGGTTAGACAATGGTTGACTGTGTGTTTTCAGTTGACTTAATGCTAGCTCCAGGTCATTGGCATTGCCGATGTGATTGACTGGGCCACCACCATGCATTTAATTGACAAGTAGCCTGTGTATGGCTCTCCATGAGAAAGAGATTCTTTGAATCAGCATCTGATTCTTTGAATGAGAAATAAAAGAAATGAGAAATAAAAATTGTCATTTGTTAGGAATGGCTCAAATGAAAGGTTATTTTTGTAGTGTATTGATTTTTTTCCTGATCACATTAAAATTTGTAGTCGTTCTTCAGGGACTAAAAGTCTCACCTCCTCCAAGAAATTTTCCTTGATTACTCAAGATGTCATTCACTAATTCTTTCATTTAACAAGTCTTTCCTGAGCAGCTATCATATGTCTAACATACCCATGAAGTACATCATTTCTACCCTCAAGGGTAAAGGACTTAAAGTTAAGATAAAGGGTTGGGGCAGCTAGGTGGTACAGTGGCTAGAGCACTGGCCCTGGATTCAGGAGGATCTGAGTTCAAATCCTGCCTCAGACACTTGTGACCCTGGGCAAGTCACCTAACCCCTGTTGCCCTGCCAAAAACACAAACAGAAAAACAGAAAAAACAAAACAAAAAAGGTAAAGGGTTAAAGAGGCAAGAAATATACACACAGAGCAGACAATATCAAGGCAGTAATAAGTATTAATTGAATGACATAGATAATCAGTGTTTTAATAGTTTAGACATCAGGAAGACTTCATGGAGTGGATACCCTTTCACCTGGACCTTGAAATATGGATAGCATCTGCAGATGGATGGATGGATGGGTTGATGTATGGGTGGATAGATGGATAGATAGAACATTTAAGTACTTGCACTGCCCTAAGCCCTAGTAGTACAAATAAAAACAAACAAGATAGTTCTTACTCTTGAGGAACCTACAGTCTAATGAAAAAGGCAGTAAATAAAGGAGAGCTGGAAAGGGAGAAGTCGCTTGACTAGAATTGCTGTGGAGGTCTGGAACTGGACAAGTTAAGGCCAAGGCTAGTCTTTCTTTCAAGATCTAGGATGATTTCAGGGGTACAGTCCAGTTTTCTGATAAGGATTGAGTGACAACATTCACTCAAGTGGAGTTGATTGGAGTTCATATGGTTAGAGTTGCCCAGAAAATGCTAAGGCAATTCAGTGAGCAGAGGTCTTGAAGTACAATTGTACAGTGTGTTAAAGGGACAGTGTGGAAATCAGTCTGGAGGAAACAGAGGATTCAATATAATTCAGCAAACTTAATGAGCACGTCTATATGTTAGGTACTAGTCCCTGTCCTCTTAATGTAAGGAGCTTTACATTGAATTGGGAAGAAATGACATGTACCCAGGTCCACAATACATATACAATAAATACAAAGTATGTTCAGGGTGGGATTGATGAGATACAGTATTAGAAACTAGGAGAATAAGGAAAGAAAGTTATCGATACCTGTTGGAAAAGTAAAATAATAAGTTGTTGAGTGGAGGGTTCTTGTCCAAGGGTCTGTGGACTTTTATTTTTTTATAACTATATTTCAATATAAAATAATTTCCTTGGTAATTCCATGTATTTTATTTTATGCATTTAAAAACATCCTGAGAAGGGATCTATGACATACACAGAAAAGAACCCCTGTAAGAGTCTTCTCTGAATTCTTATAGCATTCAGTATTTCTACAATTCATTTGGTTCCTTATTCATCACCCTTAGATTTTGAATTTTCTAAATGTATATCCTGTCGTATAGAATGTAAACATCATGAGGGGAAGGGATATATTTTCTTATGTTCTTGTATTATACTCTCTGCCCAAAACTGGGTACTAAAGAATTTAAAGGGAAAAATTCTGCAAATTTGTAGAGGTCAAATGAGTCTGTCCACTTCTGTTTTATGACTGGCTCAGAGGCATTTCACCAGCACATATTTGTACTGTGAAAGTTGTTTAAAGCTCTCAATTGTTTTCAGCACATGGTGAATGTTTGGAAACTTCTGCTATCTGGTTTTCATTTGCTGAAATATTGGCTGCCCTGAGGGAGAACCCTGTGCTGGTCCCATTGATCACATAGTACTGTTGACCTTTTGGCCTTTGCTTGTATAAACAAATCAAGGGTAAAGGTTGGAGATCAGAGAGAAAACTTTCCAATATCTTGCTAAAAGGTTCAGTTTGCCAGGAAATAGACAGGGTGTCTGGTTTCCTACAAAGTCTCCAAGATTCTGAAGTATGGATTTCTATCAGAATTTCAAGCAGATAAGGCATGTTTCTAGTTGGCTTAATATCGATCGTATGTTATAAATTTAGTCAATAGAAAGGTTAATTATTTTGGTCTGCTTTCAGTTTTTCATAAAGTCTCCTAGTGATAGAGATTTTGAACTTTAGAATTCAATTAAAGAATTCTTTATCTTGGGGATATAAATGAATTTGAATGCATTTCCAAATAAAATTGAGTATCAAGATGATCACTTGGTATATCTCTCATAACAACCCTAAAAACCAGTCCCTCCTTCCTGGCTTCCATGCTAATATCTATATTAATGATTAGATTCTCTGATTTTCTCCCCAGACTATTTTTCAATATTGCCTAGCAATAAATCAAAATTCCTCAATAAGTATCATCTCCTTCTCTGGAAAACATATCCTCCCTTTTCTCAGGCCTACATTTTATACTTTCCTTAATGAAATTTGGGTACTGGTTTCCTGATTGTGCCCTAAACTGGTTGTGGGACCTTAGCTAAGTCACTTCCCCTCCCTCTTGGCCTCAGTTACTTCATCTATGAAATGAGGTGGTTGGACTAGAGCAGAGGATCTTAACTTTTTTTCTTCCGGGGACCCCTTTGGCAATCTAGTGAAAGCTACAGACCTTTTCAAGTTCACAGAACCTAGATAACAGTCTCCTGCACCAAGATGGTCTCTATCTAGGGTCCATTCCATGATTGTCCAAGTCCCTTTCAGTAGTGCTTTCATGGCTTCTCTCCATCAATCAAGCGATTAATTGTCTACATTCCCCAGGAACTTCTAGAAGTTGATGTCAGAAAATGATAGTATGCCCTTCTCTTACACTATTTTTCAATGTCTTGATCAAAGACAAAATCCTGAACTGGCAGGGCTGACTCCAGGTGGCCTTGTTCAAAGTCTTATGTTAAAGGACAATTGAGGCACCCTCGGTTATAAATCAAGTGCCTTCAGACTTCTGATCATGCTATTAGTCATCCTACCTAGGGTCCTTCATTCCTCTCCTTTTTCAGTCCAAATCTTATTATACCCTTCAAGACAGTTCAAGAACCGGCTCTTCCATGAAGCTCTTTTTTTTGTTTTTGTTTTTGGCCGTACAGTGAGAGTTAAGTGACTTGCCCAGGGTCACACAGCTAGTGTCAAGTGTCTGAGGTCACATTTGAACTCAGGGCTTCCTGAATCCAAGGCTTGTCCTTTATCTACTATACCACCTAGTTGCCCCCTTCCATGAAGCTTCTTGAAGCTCACATCAACTTCCCTTCTCTGAACCTCTTTCTGTAGTTGAAAAAGCAACTTTCCCTCTAAATTAAGGTGGTATAGTGGGTTAGAGCACTGGGCTTGGAATCAAGAAGACTCTTCTTCCTGAGTCCAAATTCAGCCTCAGACACTTACTAGTTGTGTGGCCCTGGGCAAGTCACTTAACCCTGTTTGCCCAGTTTCATCTGTCAAATGAGCTGGAGAAGGAAATGGCAAACCACTCCAGTATCTTTGCCAAGAAAACCTCAAAAAGGGGTTACAAAGAATCAGACACAACTGAAATTATACAATAAAATTTTTGTAGCATTTGTCCAAATTTTCCTCTTATCTTGACCTCTCCTTTCCTTGAACTCCTTCAACATTTGTCTGAATTATTAAATTTTGTTCTTGTCTAATGCTTCTGTGTATTAGTTTTCCCTTTTCAACCAGTGTTTGTACACATTGAGGATTGTGATTGTATCTTTATTGTCTACCATAGCACCTAGAAAAAGGATAGTTAAGCAATCAGTAAGTATATTTTATTCATTTTTATTCTCCCTGTCTTTTTTGAACCAACTGATCTTGTTGTTCATCTTTCATTCTCTAAGAGGACCAATGACATGAGGGTGATGTCTTGACTTGCAGGTGAATTGGAATTAATGGAAGCGGAGCTGTGCAAAGTCATCAAGATTCACTCTTTCCTCCAGAGTCATAGTTGCACAGATAAATGGTAGTGACAGGAAGGAGAACCTCAGTGGTTTCTCATCATTTGAATATCTGAAGGCTCTATCCCAACTTGATTCATTTCTTCCCTCTTTTCCTTGTTAAGGGTATTCTGCCTCTTATATCTCTTTTCCCATGACCCAATCTGCAAGCATCTCTGCTTTCCTGGACCTAAATCATCCATATAGGTACCAAACTCTAATGCAAAGCTGAGCAGTGTCTAAAAACATCCACTCTCACCTGAGATGTTAATTTAATTCAACCACCCTTTTAGCTACTTCTTTTCTGTAGTTTACAGTGTATAGCATCAGAGAATAGCACACAGGAAATATTCTATAAAAGGAAAGGTTAAAATCCAATTTAGTAGCAAAAACATTATTAAGCACTTTCTATATGCAAGGCAGAGAGGCAGCATAGATGGACTTCAGAGTCAGAGAGACCTACCTGAGTTCAAGTCTCACTCTTGACATCCTGACTCTATGATCAGCTAGTTGCTTAATCTCTTAGGGCCCTAGGCATTTAAGACTAAAAGTTGCCAAACAGGTACTATTTATCTGCATTGGTTGAGTGTTTCCTTTCTAGGAGTTCTTTGCATCAATGAAATCACAGGTCTAAACAACAACCAAAAAAGTGCAAGGCATTGTGCACTGGAGATATAAAGACAGAAACACACACACGCTGCCTGTCCTCAAAGAGTTTATAGCCTAACTGGGCCCAGTTGGGCAATCCACAGAGAAATTTTTTATGATGAGCCCATTCTGCTAGTAGGCACACCCTAAGAAAGATCACTCAGAGTTATTTTCAACAAGGAGTCAGTAGCAGAAATGCCCACATTGCGTATTCCCTGGTATATAACATGCCAGCACATATACCATCTGCTCCATGAAGGTATTGCTGATGATTCCAGCCCACACTGCTCTCTGAATACCTATAACATTTATTATTTGTACAACTCCTTTGGATGCTTATGATATGTTTGACTTAGAATGTTATCTCTTTTGTGTGTATATATCTTCACCCTCCAACCAGACTGTAAGTTCTAAGAACCACTGGGTTCATAGGCCCTAAAGTAACCTCACTTGGGAGTCAGGAAAACCTGATCTTTTCCCACCTTAGATGCTACTGTATGACCATAGTTAAATCACTTAATAACCTTTCTCAACCTCAGTTTTCTTATCTATAAAGCAATAAAAAGAATATTTATTATTAAATCAGCATTATTTAATATTAGTATTATAGGGTTCTTGTGTGGTTCAGGTGAGGTAATGTATGTCAAGTACTTGGCAAACTTTAATGGGCTGTATAAATGCCAGCAGTGATGCCAAACTGAAACAGGAACAGGTCCTTGCATGCTGCATATTGACTTAGAAAACCACAAATTTAATATTATCTATGTTGCATTGTATTTTTATTTACTTTGTTAAACATTTTCCAATTATATTTTAATCTGGCTCTAGAGTTTGACACCTCTCTGGTACAGTGTACTGGGCACAAATAGCAGGCCTAGGAAATACGTATTGACTAAGGGAGTACTGTATATCTCAAGCAGGGGGACCAAGAGAGAACAAAGGGTTAGGGTACTTTTAGCTAACTTTCATGGGGCAGTTCTACTGCTCCCTTTTCAGATTGTTCTCTCATCAGTGAGCTCTGTTGATAGAAGGCCCCCACAGAGCTTCTTAATTGCCTTGATTTGTGCCATATATGAACCAAGCAAGGGAGAATGTTGGGTTCTGTGGTCAAGAGTTGTTTTTTCTTTTAATCATGGTTCTGATTTCATTTCTGAATGATGATAGCCCATGGGGAGAAGACATTCATTAGACAAGGTTGCAGACTAAAAAGTGGTTAGTGTTTTTAAAATGTTGACCATGAGATCAAGAAGGAAATGAAACATAGCTAAAATATTTGCAGCTTAATTGTCTATTAGTGGGATGTTTTCAAGAATGTAAAATGGTATGAGTTTGAAATATGTTCTGCCACTTTATCATAACAATTATCACTGAAATGTTTTTTCATTTGGCTTCCCATTTTTTCTAGTAGATCCAGCTGAAATCTTTCTTTCTTATTCTACTCCACTCTTTTAATGACTCACAATTTTACCTCCCGGCATTTCATATCTTCCTGGATGGTGCCCAAGATTCTTGCTAGGACGAGTGGCAAAATGTCATCCTGTCTTGATCTCTGTGCTTTGCCCCTCGTGAATAACCATGGCCATTTGTCCCAGCCCCAAGGGATGCCCTTGATGATGGGTCAGGATAAGTACTTTAGTGGAGATAATTCAGCCTGTTTGGGGTGAGAAATAGAGATAAACAAGACTTGGGCCCTTCTCTCAAGAAATGCATCAGCCAGGCATTTCAGCTCTGACAGTCTACATGAGTCCCTATCTAGGAACATAGAAGCAGAAAAAGATTTAGTGAATGGAAAAGGTCAGAATCAGGGATCAGATTCATGTGATTTACCATGGCAGAGCCACAAGGACAGATTAAAGATCCAAAGAAGAAAAGGCCTGGGTCACGGATTGGGGATTAGTAAGGTTGGTTGGTGAGACATGGTCATTCACCTCAAGGAACTTTAAATCTAGTTAGGGCAATGGTTTAAACACAAAACAGTTAGAAGACAATATGAGGCTACCCTAAGTCATATGATTGAGTCCTGAAACACAACACTTACTTAGTCATGCCTTTACAAAAAACTTTGAAAGGTTCCCTAGCTCCTAGAGTCACGTTCAAACTCATTAGTTTAGTATTCAAGACCCTAAACTACCTGGCCCTCACTTGACTTTCTAAGCTTATTCTACTTTCTTTAATATTTGGCATAATCCTTATGTATCAGCCAAACTGGTCTATACACTATATCCTGAGCACATTTGGCATATTTGTCTTTCTATACCTTTACTCACATTATGTGTCCTGCCTATGATTCTATCCCTACTCCTTTTCCTCTTCTGAATCTGCATATTCTGGGTGTAGCTTAAGTCTCTCATTGGGACAGGAGAAAGTCACTAGAGATTTTTGAACAAAGAGATCCATTTAGAAGAAAAACTATTCTGTCAGCAGTATGAAGGTTAGATTTCAAGGAGCAGTGCAGAGGTCAGAACACCTTTTAGGACAGTGGTTCTGAAAGTGTGGTGCACAGACCTCTGGGAATCCTAAAGACCCTTTCAGGGGGTCAAAACCATTTTTTTTTTTTACCATTTTTATAATAATACTAAAATGTTGTTTCCTCATCTGTAAAATGAGCTGGAGAAGGAAATAGCAAACCACTCCAGTATATTTGCCAAGAAAACCTTAAATGGGGTCACAAAGAGTAGAAGACAACTGAAACAACTAAATAATAATTAAGATGTTATTTGCCTGTTAAAATACTCCTCCCTTTTCCAAGTACACATCAATATGAAGCCAGATTTTCTTCTCCTTCAGCCAAAGCAACATCATAACAGATTGAATGTAGCAGACATAAAAATCCAGTTGTCTCTCTTATGTTAAGCCAGATTTGCAAAAAATATGTAAAACAATGCCTTTCTCACCAATTTTTTTTTGTTTTGGAAAATTTTTTTTTCATTTAAAATATAATTTATACTAACATGAAGTGAGTTTGTTATTGATATTTTTAAGAACAAATAAAACTTTTAAAAAATTATCAGGGGGCAGCTAGATGGTGCAATGGATAAAGCACTGGCCCTGGATTCAGGAGTACCTGAGTTCAAATCCGGCCTCAGACACTTGGCACTTAACTAGCTGTGTGACCCAGGGCAAGTCACTTAACCCCCATTGCCCTGCAAAAAAAAAAAATCCTCCTACCTTCTCTTTCCTGTATACAGCCCCCATTGCCCCCCCCCAATTATCAGTTTTAATTTGCAATGCATTAAATATCAACAGATATAACCCACATACACAAAAGCACTTTGGAGTCCTCAGTTTTTAAGAGTGTAAAAGGGTCCTGGGATCAAAAAAGTTGAACCACTGCTGTAGGTCAAGCAGGTGATAATGAGGGCCTGTACTATGGTGGTGGTAGCAGTGGGTACAGAGAAGTTTTAGATGAGAGATGCCTCAGGGAGGTAGAATTGAAAGGATCTGGTGAATAATTTATAGGTATGGGAGAGTAGAGTCCTAGGTATCCAAGGTTTTGAATGTGGGAGAATAGGTGAATGATGGTGTCTCAAAATGAAACATTGAAGCCAGAAGATTGAATAAATTTCGGGGCAATGATAATAAACTTGTGGTTTTTTTGGGTTGTTGTTTTGACAAGTTTGAGGTACTAATGGGACCCATGGGCAATGAGAAATGTGGATTTGGAGATCCAGAGAACTAGAGGTGTAGAGATAATGATTGCTGGAATTTGTATAAGAGCATTAAGACTTTCAAAATACTTTTCCATACAAGATCTCATGTCTCTAACAGTACCTCTATGAGGCACTATTCCCATTTTACAGATGAGAAAACTGAGGCATACAGGTTAAGTGACTTGCCCAGGATCACCCAGACTAGTATATGTCTGAGGCTGAATTTGAACTCATGTCTCTGCTGTCTCTGAAACCAATAAATGACAAAGTAAACAGAGAGAGGATGGTCAACCTTCTCAAAAGTTGCAGAAAGATGTCAAGTGTCTGAGGTCATATTTGAACTCACATCCTCTTGACTCTAGGGCCAGTGTTCTATCCACTGTACCACCTAGCTGCCCCCATCTTTTATATGCATTTGCTTTTTAAAAGTATAGGTTAGGGGCAGCTAGGTGGCACAGTGGATAAAGCGCCGGCCCTGGAGTCAGGAGTACCTGAGTTCAAATCCGGCCTCAGACACTTGATACTTACTAGCTGTGTGACCCTGGGCAAGTCACTTAACCCCCATTGTCCTGCAAAAAAAAAAATATATATATATAGGTTAAATTTAACAAGGGAGTAACAAAATTGTCTTCCTGAACAGCCTTTTGGTTTTTTCTGTGTATTTTTAAAATGTTTTGTCTTTTCTTCCCACTGAATACTTCTGCTACCTACTACACCCCCAAAAAGAAACCCTCCCTTGTAATAAATAGTGAAGCAAAACACCAATATATTGGCCATATCTGAAAATCAATGTCTCATATTCACCTCTAGTCCATAGCCTCACTGCCATGAGTGATGAGGAATGTTACATCATCAGTATAGTCAGTAGAAGTCAGGAGAAAGTTTTGCTCTGGGAAGAAAAAACAAAACAAAACTGGTAGCTTCTTGCCTCTTCCAGACATAATGACAAAGAAACTGGGACTTTGTGGGTCATATAGTACTAACTTCCAACCAATGAGGGAATACTATTCGTCTCATCCCTGGTCTCTGTTCAAATACTTGCAGTGATAGTGTCATGCTATTCTTGTATGTCTCTGATTGTTAAAAAGTTCTTCCTAATGCTGAAGAAAAAAATTCCTTCCCTGTACGTCTATGAACTGCCTTTTGTTCTTCCCTATGGAGCTACCTAGAATAAATTGAATGTCTCCAATAGGCACCCAGTAAATACTAATTTATTGATCCAGGCTCATGGGTCCTTTAGTCAGGGAGTGTTCTAATGCAATAGCAGTATCCTTAACACTGAGAACTTCCCGAGGGGTATCTCCAAAGTCTCCCAGCTGTGTACGCAGCACTTGATGTTTTCACAATGTGCCACAGAGTCTGTCTAATGCTTTTGGGGAGGCAATTGTGTTGAACTCTATGGGGTCCAACCCTAGTACCTGGCATCTAAACCCCCAGCCCTCTTTGCAAAAACATATGTTCTACAAAGCTTTCATTATTGTGCCTAGAAATGGACCAGATGGGTTGTTGAAACACCCCATTACCCTGCTGGAGGCAACCATGGAAAATGCTGTTTTATTTTACCAACAAGAGCAGGAGGCAACTACAGTCTTTTTATCCTGAAGGCATCCTTATTTGTGACTCTCTTCAAAAGTCATTGGAAAATTTGGTTTCCAGCAAAGAAATTGTAGGCCCACTTCCCTTTCTAGTTCCATTTGTCCAAAGCCAGGCCCAGAATCTGACCTGAAGGGAGTGAATGAAAGATACCAGGCCACTAGAAATTTGGGCCACTTATTCATCTCTTCTTCCTCTGCTAGAAAATCAAAGTGTGGGTCTAGATCACGAATTCTTAACCATGAACTTTGTTTCATTTTTTAATGTTTTGAAAATTGTATTTAAATAGATTTGGTTTCCTTTGTAATTCTACATATTTTATTTTATGCATTTAAATCCCTAAGAAGGGATTCATAGGCATTATTACCACACTGCCAAAAGGGCCTGTGATACAAAAAAAGTTGAGAATCCCTTAATCCAGAAGATCTCTAAAGGTTCCTTCTAGCTTTAATATTCTGTGATCTGTAATTTTAAAAAGGAGGGTGCAGGAAATATCTCCTGGAGGAGGCCTTAATTAAAATTCATGTGTATGTGTATTAACTGGGTGAGAGTGGGACCCACAGAGGTGATCAAATGAGTTGATGATTTTAGTTCATTGTCAGAGAGAGAGAGAGTTGTGACTGAAGTGATAGGGGGAATGTCACATTGACAAGTTTGGGTACCAGAACTGGTTGGGGAGGACTCCTGTCTTTGAGGACCCAAACAGTACTTTTTTGACATCTCTTGACAGCTTGTGCTATTTCCTGAGGCCATCTGTAACAAGGCATCATGTTTTGCTGACTTCAGCCATTTGTACACCCCATGTGTTTTTAATCTGTGTTCATTAATACCAGGCAGAGGTCTTGACCTCTGGGATCTTTGACCTGAAGTACTCAGAGGATTGCTGTCTTGGTCTCCCAACATGTGAGGGCCAGGATTCTCCTATTTTCCCCACACCCAATTCAGAGAATGTGACTCCTTTGGGATGCATTTTCAGTTTGTTTAGGCCTGTAACAAGGACAGTCGTACATACCAGAGGCAGTGTGACATTGTGGGATAACATGTAGGTAGACTTTGAGTCATGAGACCTGGATTCAGATCTCACCTCAGACTTATGAGCTGTGCAGTCCTGGACAAGTCACTCAACCTCTTTGAGACTCAGTTTCCTTGTCTGTAAAGTGTCGGATAATATCACCCATCTCATAAGATTGATGTGAATGTGATGATATATATCTATATATTAAGTACTCTCCTTAATAAATAAATGTTGGGGGCAGCTAGGTGGCTCAGTGGATAAAGCGCTGGCCCTGGATTCAGGAGGACTTGAGTTCAAATCCGGCCTCAGACACTTGACACTTACTAGCTATGTGACCCTGGGCAAGTCACTTAACCCACATTGCCTCACCAAAAGAAAAAAAAAGATAAATGTTGATTGTAGACATTAATATGCTACAAAAATGGCAGTTACGCTTGAGAGCAGAGACTCCTTCATTTTTTGTCCTTATATCTGTCACATGTCCTTGTACCATTTCTAGAACCTGACACAAGATGTGCTTAAATGTTTGTTATTTGTTAATTGATTGATTATACAAGTCAGAATACGTAGTTTCCTATATGATGTCAGGTGTGGTTTGCCTGTAAAGTCTTCTTGCCTCCCCAAAAACATTCCCCTCTCCTTGGTCTGTCGCTGATACATGGTGTTACAATATCAGAAGTTTATTCCATTGCCCAAAGGTTCAAAGGTTTCAGGTTAACCCAAGAGAGGTATTATGGAATCATACACCAAGAACTGGAAAGGACCTTACAGGTCGTGTATTCTAAACCCTTTATTTTACAAATAATAATAATAAAAAAACAACCAATGCTCAGCTAAGTTAAATGACCTCCTAAAGATCGTCCTAAAGTAAGTACTCATTCACAGAAGTGGGGTGTGGAACCAGGATCTCTGACCCCAGAGCCAGGAAAACAGTACTAGTCATTCCTGTGAATTAACTTTAGCTGTCCATTGTGATAGCTTCCAGGCAATTAGCATAGGTATTGAGGGACTTTCAGAAGGTTGTTTTAAGATGACATGAGATGGGGTAGGTAGGCTGAGGATGAAGACAGATGCTCAGAACAAGTACTATTCTCTGGAGGGAAGGCAGGCTGAAGGGATAAGACATTGGCTTCTGTGAGCAGACAATGGGCCGAGGACATTGGTTTTTAGGGAGGAATGGGGACGCAGATGAATTCCAGGAATGAAAACTAGAAGGACAAGCAGAAAGCACTGACAACTGTCAAACTGCAGTTTTGCTGAGGGTATTTTAGGGGTTGGGGGTAAAAAGATACTCAGGTTTTGTTTTGTTTTGGTGAGGCAGTTGGGGTTAAGTGACTTGCCCAGGGTCACACAGTTAGTAAGTATTAAATGTCTGAGGCTGGATTTGAACTCAGGTCCTCCTGAATCCAGGGCTGGCACTCTATCCACTGTGCCACCTAGCTGCCCCTCAGGTATCTTTTAATATTTTAAACTCAACTTGAGCTTCTTCATCCTCATGTAAATGAAGTTGCCTAACAATACATTTTGATTTTTACAAGGCTATTTCCTTTCTTTCAGTGGTCCATTCAATTTTTCTAATTGTGATTGGCCTAACTTATTTATGGACTTCATTTTCTAATGATGGATGGTTCAGGCATCTATAAGAGTTGGAGGGTTGGTGTGGTGTTCTGTTAGAGAGGGGGGTGTTGAAAGAGTATGACTCTAGGAGTCGGGAGATCTGGTTCCAATCCAGTTTTGCCACTGATTCACTGTCCCTTTGGGCAAGTGACAATTTCTGTGAGCCTTAGTTTTCTCCTGTGTAAAATGAGTGAGTCTGACAACTAGATGATATATAAGGTCACCCATTAGACTAGATCTGTGCTGGTAAATATTTAACAATTGGCTGGGGTTGGAGGAGTGTGCAGAGGACTCACTTATAAGTTTAATCTGCAATATTAGCATTTTCTTAAGTCTGGACTGTCAACAAAATAATAAATCAAGCCCTGATTTGCAGTGTTTTCTGATTTCTGAAGTATAAATGCTCACATCTTAACAATCAGCTTATTAGTGGGAGCTAGGTCCAGCATACACCCATGCAATACTCTGCCCCTAGGACATTTTTTTTAAAGAGTTGGAAGTTCTTATATAATTAAAAACAAGTAAAAGAACTATGTCATTTCCTTTCCCATCTCCCTCCATTACTGGATATTGTCCTTTTGAGACATTTTTTTTCACTTTTAAGATTGCTCTTTATGTTTTTTAAAAGTCAATGTGGGGGCAGCTAGATGGCGCAGTGGATAGAGCACCGGCCCTGGAGTCAGGAGTACCTGAGTTCAAATCCGGCCTCAGACACTTAACACTTACTAGCTGTGTGACCCTGGGCAAGTCACTTAACCCCAACTGCCTCACTTAAAAAAAAAAAAGTCAATGTGGGGGGGGGCAGCTAGGTGGAGCAGTGGATAGGGCACTGGCCCTAGATGCAGGAGGACCTGAGTTCAAATCCAGCCTCAGACACTTGACACATACTGGCTGTGTGACCCTGGGCAAGTCACTTAACCCTCATTGCCCTGAAAAAAAAAGGGGGGGGAAAGGAGAAAAAAAGTCAATGTGATAGAGTGGAAAGGAGTCAGGAGACCTGAGTTTGGATCCCAGCTGGATATTTGGATGACTTTACCTGGATATTTGACTCCCTGTAGTCCCAACCTAAATTACATTGGTCAACCCTTGGGAGAGGTTCAAAATATTGTACAGAAAACAAATTTTATGGGTGAGAAGGAGCAGTTCTACTGCTGGAGTACTTCATACTCATGAGACTTGTTTGCAAAGCACCCAATAGTTTTTGAAATGCCCACTCCTTCTCATTTGTATTTGTTTTTTAAGGGGCAGCCAGATGTCTCAGTGGATAGAGTACTGGGCCTGGAGTCAGGAAGACTCATCTTCCTGAGTTCAAATCTGTTCTCAGACACTTACTAGCTGTGTGACCTTCGGCAAGTAACTTAACCTCTCTTTGCCTTAATCCATGGGAGAAAGAAATGACAAACCCTTCCAGTATACTTGCCAAGAAAACCCCATGGACAGTATGGTCCACAGGATCAAAAATACAAACATGACTGAACAACAAGGTCGTTTTTAAAGGAATCCCCTCTAGTTATTTCAAAGAGTAGGACTTTCTGAGACTTGATTCAGCCTTAACCAACATAGTATAACCATAGACAGCTGAAGAGCCTGTCTGTGGACATTGGCAAGGAGTATAGCTGAAGGAATGGAGCTACTCTTTGTATAAGCAAAGTCTTTGTGGCCACCTACTCATCAAATAGAGTGAGTGGCAAACCCAATGAGGCATTTAAACATCAACTACTGTGGGGCTTATTTTAGTTTTTTCTTTTGTCAGTTGCAAAGGGGAGGGTGGGGAAAGCATGAAGGAAAATTAAATTTCTTCCACCTTCCTTAATCTACAAATTTTCTAAATTAAATTTTATTATTTTATTCAGTGAACAAATTCCTTCTTTTATCCTTCCACCTCATCCCCATCCCCACCCCCTCAAATGAAAAAGAAAGAAAAAACAACCCCTGTTACAAAACATGTATGATCAAGCAAAACAAAATCCTTCAATGGCCATGTTTTTTAAAATATCTGTCTACATCCATCACCTCTGTCAGAAGGTGATCTGCATGAGTCCTGGAATTGTGGTTGGTCATTTGCATTAATCAGAATTCTAAAGACTTTCCAAGTTGTTGTCTTTACAGTAATACTTTTTTTTTTACAGTAATACTTTAATTGTATAAATTGTTCTCCTGGTTCTACTCCACTGCATCAATACATACAAGTTTTCCCAGTTTACTCTGAAACCATCCCTTTCATCATTTCTTATAGCTTAGTAATATTTCATAATGTTCATATGCCCTAACTTATTTAGCTATCACTCAGTTTTTAGGTACCCCCTAAGTTTCTAGTTCTTTGCCACCTGTGTGGCTGTAACAAATATTTTTGTACCATTGGATACTTTTCTTCTTTCATTTACCAATCTGGGGTATATGCTTAATATGTCTACCTTCCTTTCTGCAACTTTCTCCTGCTTTTTAGGTTCCCCTCTTCTCTAGTCCCCAAATCATATCTTTTTTTTGTGTTGCCCAATTACATACAATCTCTAAAATTATTTCTCCCCTTCTTGCTTTCTTCAATGCTGTTGTCTCTGCCAAGTTTCACTAGTAAAACTGTCTAATTTAACTAATTCATCTGAATATTTAACTAAAGAAACTACCAAACTACTCTTTATGACTTTTTAAAAAAGAATCAACAAGGGGCAGCTAGGTGGCGCAGTGGCTAGAGCACTGGCCCTGGATTCAGAAGTACTAGCTGTGTGACCCTGGGCAAGTCACTTAACCCCAATTGCCTCACCCAAAAAAAAAAAAAGGGTCAACAACTTGCTATTATAGAACCAATTAAAAGAGGAAGGTGTTAACTCAAATGAATCTTTAAATAATTAGAATTTCAGACTGCTTAGAGAAAGATAGCTTGGGAAATGGCTGTCATGTAGACAAGCCAGACCTAACTGGGAATCTACCCCACCCTGTCCTTTTCATCACATGGATTGTCTGAAGTTCCACGGGCTTTTCAGAGCATTTTCCTTTCCTACATTTTCCACTTCTTAATTCAGAAGATTCCTTGAAAGCTCCAAGATTTTGTTTTTTTTTTTTTTTTCTATAAGGGCTACCTGGGCAGTAACAACAGTCTCTGGTGCAGAGGGAAAGGAAGCTGGAGGCAGGAGTGGATGTGTGAAGGTGTTGAAATACCAGGTGTTTTTAAGTGTAGGGGCCAATTTTTTTTTTTTTTTTAGTGAGGCAATTGGAGTTAAGTGACTTGCCCAGGGTCACACAGCTAGTGTCAAGTGTCTGAGGTCATATTTGAACTCAGGTCCTCCTGACTTCAGGGCCAGTGCTTTATCCACTGCCACCTAGCTGCCCCTAGGGGCCAAAAACTTAAAAACACAAGCAAGAATTAAGGGAAAGGAAAACAAAAGGAATGGGGGAAGGAAAACAATACAACCTGAATCACACCACCGCCCAGGGCTCTGCAGAACACAGGGCTGCATCCTGTCTCTTTCCAGCTCCTCCACAGAATGGCAAAACTCTTCCCTTCTTCTTACCAGTAACTCCCCCCGCCCCGGGGGCTCCCAGGAAACAGGGCAGACAGACACACAGCCCCAAGCTAATTGGCTGGCAGCCCTGATTGACCGAACTAACAAGTCGCTTTACAACTGCCAGCCACCCTTCAGCTTCCTGACACAGGAGGTCACCTGACTGCCCTCACCCAGCTTCCAGTCATGGCGGGGCTGCCCTCATTATAATCTGGCCAGGCCCATGCAGGACTGAGTGAGGTCAGGGCGAATGGGGTTTCTAATTTTAGGCAAAGATGGGGTCATAGAAACTTCAAATCACAATTAATTCTTTAGTCATGGCTTCTCTTTTTTAAATATAGTCATGTAATACAATACAGCAAGCTTCTCCAAACAACAGACAATTTCACATATCCTTTATACTTCTTTTAAGGAAACAACAAAAAAATCAGATTTAGAACTAGAAGGGACCTTAGACATTATCTAATCCAAATCACTTATTTTACATATGAGGAAAATGGGCCAAGAAAAGTGAAGTGATTTGTTTAGGTGACACACAGGTACTGATAAGTAGCTGAGCTGAGTTTTGTACCATGCCTCTGACTCCAACTCTGTACTCTTTTCACTATACTTCAGTGCCACTTGAAGCATGTGGCTACTTCTGATTTGTAGGTTACCAAAGGTCTCTCACTGCAGAACAACTTCAACAAAACCATAGTCCTTGAAATGCCTATTAGATTAATTCCTTTGGATTAAGCAGTAACATATACTTTTCTAATCATGATTGATGTCAATACTTATCGGATCATAAAACAAAGTTATTTCCATTGTTGCATCTATCATAGTCTCATGTAATTTTAATGTCTACTTGGGAGCCTTTGAGGCTGTACTTTTTATTAGCCAAATTTTAAAAAAGCAATAAACAAAAGGCAAAGTGTAATTTTGTATTGGGTGTCTCATTTAGCTATGACTATAAAAATATTATCTGCAGTACAAAGTCTTCTGAGTAGACTTGTCTTTTCCCATGTTTTCCTCAAAGAAGTTTTTTAGTGCCTAGATATAGAGATGTGGAAGCAGCTTATACCAACTGGTAATTGGTGATATCTTTCTGGTCTTCTTTTGGGATGAAACAATCTGATCTTTTTGTACTCTTTTTTATACATCTCAAAAATTAATCACTGAATGCCCTTAAAATTTTTACGTCCAGCATGGATTTCTTCTGTATGTGGTTGGTCTGATTCAGGCAGTATTGGCTACTTCATCTTCTTAACTTAAACCCTGCATACTTAATAAATGCTTGTCAAATAAATAAACGGAGTAATAAATGAATTGCCACTTACTTTAGTTATTGAGCCCATGTTATCACTGGTAAAAAAAAGATAGATCACTATGAAAATGTTGAGAGAATTATCCAATTCCATATCTATTTGTCATCTTTTCTTTTATAAAGGCTCTCAGGAACATCACTATTTGCTTTTGCCATAACGTCCTAACCAAGCTCTTTATCTCTGGTCTCCTCTACACATGGCTGTCATATTAATCATGTTGAGTCAGTCAATAAAATTTATTAGGCACTTATTATGTGCCATGAATTATGCTAAGTGCTGGGGGAAAAAAGGCAAAAGACAGTTCCTGCCCTGAAAGGGCTTACAATCTACTGGGGGAGACAACACACAGATGAATCTATACAAAGCAAACTCTGCAGGATAAATAGGAGATAATTAACAGAGTAAATGCAACCCTTCAAATATTTTAAGCCAGCCATCATGTTCTCTCTAAGTCTGACCTTTCTTATCCAGGATAAGCTTTCCAGTTTCTTCAGTGCCTCCTTTACTGGCATGATCTCCTTCACCATCCAGTGCCCTGTCCTATATGTTCTTCAGTTTATCCTTCCTTAAACATATTTCAGTATTCTTTCCTAAAATGTGGTGCCCAGAACTGTCCAGATCACATTACCTCACTGTTCAGAAACTTAGAAACATTCTGCATCGTCCAGAGAAAAACATCTAAATTCTTCAATTTGGCCTTCATCGTTTTTCCAGCCTTAATTCCCACTACTCTCCTACATTGACACCATATTGCAATCAAATTGTATTGGTTATTGTTCTTTAAACACGCCTGGATTTTCCCATCCCTTGTTGTTGTTAAGTTCTTGTTTCCATTTGAAGTTTTCTTGGGAAAGATACTGGGGTGGTTTGTCATTTCTTTCTCCAGCTCATTTTACAGATGAGGAAACTGAGGCAAACAGACTTGAAACTGATTTGTCCAGGGTCACACAGCTACTTAGTGTCTCAATCTGGATCTGAACTCAGATCTTCCTGACTCCAGACCCATAGCTCTATTTACTACGCCACCTAGCTGCCCCTTTTCCATCCCTATACAGGATAAAATGTGGGAGGAGTCTCTGTCTCCCAGCAACTAGCATACTGCCCTTCAAAGAGTTGCCACTCAATTCTTTGTCAGTCAACAAGCATTTATTAAACACTTACTACAAACTAGGAACTGTACTAAGTTTTGGGGATACAAAGAAAGTCAAAAAACTATTCCTGTCCTGAAGAAACTACCTTTTTTTGTTTGTTTGTTTGTTGTTGTTTTTTTATGGGGCAATGAGGGGTAAGTGACTTGCCCAGGGTCATACAGCTAGTAAGTGTCAAGTGTTTGAGGCAGGATTTGAACTTAGGTCCTCCTGAATCTAGGGCTGGTGCTGTATCCAACCATGCCACCTAGCTGTCTGAAACTACCTTCTAATGGAGAGACAACATGTAAATAATTAGGTACATACAAGATATAAACAGAGTTGACAAAGGTGATCCGAAAGGGAAAGAAATTGAACCATCAATATAGCTCTCCTTATCACAATATTTTTTAAAACCAAGCTCATGGACCTCAGTTTAAGAACCTTTGGCTAAGAGGTAAATGTGATTGACTCTGTAATGGAAACAGGAAAGCTCACTGAGCAGGGGGCAGAATAAGTAAGTTGTACTGCTTTCTAGCCCCTCCCAAGTTAAATCTTCACAATGTGGCTTCATTATTTCCAGAACCTCAGCCATGCACCTTCAACAGACATTCACTTTCAAATGTAAGTATAAAACCACATTATAGAACCAGAAACATTGGGATTTTCCCATGCCGCCATTTCTGTCCATTGCAGATACCTATCAATGGCACCATTAATACTTTTTTTTTTTTTAGTGAGGCAATTGGGGTTAAGTGACTTGCCCAGGGTCACACAGCTAGTAAGTGTCAAGTGTCTGAGGCCGGATTTGAACTCAGGTCCTCCTGACTGCAGAGCTGGTGGCTCTATCCACTGCACCACCTAGCTGCCCCCATTAATACTCTTTTTAAAAATTGTTTTTAAGTCCCAGTCTGTGTCATTCTGAAATGGCCAGTGGATTGCTAGTGTGGGTACTTAAAACAGTCTGTGACATTAGAGATCCATTTGCCTGGGAGTGTTTCACTTGGTTTTGTGTGTATTTGTGCCTAAAACATAGTTGTGGGTCAGTTTTTAAATGTTTATCATCGAATCAGGCATAGAAGTTCTTCAAATAAACCCTGAAAACTTTGCTGAGACCATCTTTATTGCAGAATAGAATTTATTTTAAGGCAAGTCTGTTTGGGACTCCACTCATGGAAATTCTAGAAGGCCTTCCTTATATAAGGAGCTTCACATGAACTATAGCCCAGACTGTTAGGACAGGGATATTGTAGGGACAGCAGTAGGGGAAAATAATCTGTACCATATTGTTTTCTATTATTTAATTTTGAGTCTAGGGTTGAGGGCAGAGGAGAGGATCCAGAGGGATGTTAGTGTGTGACCTCTAATTGTATGTGGCTCTTTAGGAAGAGAAAGTTTGGCTGTGGCTCAGTGAGCATGAAAATGGAAGGGTCTTGGGATAGGAGATTTAAAACCTTGTCACCCTTTTAAGCAGGGCTGCTTCACACAGCCATGATTGTATCTTAATGATGATAAATCCCCCTCTAATCTGGGTATAGAATATGAGCCCTCTCTGAATGCTAATGGGGCTTCAGTGTTATTCCCCAACACTGAGGAAAATGAAATACCTTTTTCTTCATGTCTTGGAAATGGGCACAGCTGCTTCCAGGATCTGATTCATTCTGTAGACTCTTTTTGTACCTGTTGTGGGGTGGGGGTTCAGGGAAAGTATTCAAGGAGAACTGCCTTCTTTCTTTCTTGATGCCAGGCTTTGGTAGGGGTTTTTGTGTGTGTACTCCACCCCCCCCCCCAAAAAAAGGGGGCTTTCCACACCAATTACAGAGAGATCATTTGTTGTTATGGAAAGTGCTCTGGGCTTGAATTCAGGAATACCTGATTTTTACAGAATCTCACAGCTGGAAAGAATTTCAAAGGATGCAGTCCAAGCTGCAATTGAAGCTGAACAAAAATTCCATCTACAACATACCTGACAAGTGGCCACCAAGTCTTCACTTTGAGATATCTAGAGAGTAGGGGATTCCCTACCATAACTCCTCCTGAGATGAACCAATCCACTTTTGGAAAGAGCTAATTGTTAAGAAGTTTTTCCTTCAATCAACCCAAAATCTGCCTCTACAATTGAATCTAGGCCAGAGATATGAAACATCCAAGGGGAAGTGGTTGAATTATTGACATGGGAATGGTGGCCATCAGCCATAACCCTATTAGTTTTGAAAGAAAAGTGATCGAGTCTGTATTCTCTCTTTCTTTCTCTCTCTCTCTCTCTCTCTCTCTCTCTCTCTCTCTCTCTCTCTCTCTCTCTCTCTCTCTCTCTTTTCCCTCTCTTGAACACACATATGAAGCTTCAGATGCCTTTCCTGTGTAATGAGCTCAAGGCTAATTCCTGATGGTAGATTCTGTGAGAACAGCTGTGAGTCAAACACTCACTATGCATTATTCAGAGACCCCACAGACTTTGAGGACCCAGCCCTCTGTTAGCCCCTGGATCCCTGAGAGGAACAGCCCTGCACATCAGCATCTAGTGAGCTGGCTGGGCAGTAGTATTTGATGCTCTGGGACTTTCTCTGCCTTTGGAGCACATTTTCAGGGATCCATACTGATTATATTGAGAAGGCCTGCTGAGGGGAATTTGCTTACAAGGAATAAAGCTTATTTCCACTGTTTGATCATCAGGTTTTATTGTGCAACTTCCAGGCAACTTATTCTGTGTTAGGCATTATGGGGAATATAGACAGGGAGAATAATTTGTCCTCAATTTGCTTACAGTTTAATTAGGGGGGATGAGGCTTGACACATGGAACAAGTAAGAACTAGACTGTAATTGGGAATTCAGAGATTCATCTGTGCTTGTTGTTTAGTTGTGTCTGATTCCTCATGACCCCATTTGGGATCTTCTTGGCAAAGATATTGGGGTGGTGAGTGGTTTGCCATTTCCTTCCCATGAGGAAACTGAGGCAAACAGGGTCAAGTGACTTGCCCAAGGACATACAGGTAGTAAGTGTTTAAGGCCAAATTTGAACTCATGAAGATGAGTCTTCCTGACTCCAGGTGCAGCCCTCTATCCATTGAGGCATTTAGATATGCATAGACTGGATTACTTAAGAAAGGTTTCATAGAAGAGAATGATAAGAATGATTTCTAAATGTAAAAAGGTCATTGTGGGTTTGGGACAGTAGAGGGAGTAGGGAGGAGGAGACCAAAGGCAAGAATGAAGACAGTCTGTTTAGGCAATGATATGGAAGCTGGCTACACTGGAGCATAGAATTTAGTGCTGGGAGGTACCTAAAGATCATTTAGTCCATTCCCTTCATTTTACTGATGAACCACAGTGGGGGCCCAAGAGGTCAAATAGCTTACCCCACATCCCTCACGTAGGTAGCAGCTAGGGGACAGAGAGTTGTACTTGGAATCAGGAAGTGCTCCATTGACACTCTGCCTCAGATGCTTGCTAGCTGTATGACCCTGGGCATGTTTCTTTACCTCTCTGAATCTCAGTTTTCTTATCTTTTAAATGGGGATAATCAATCACCTACCTCCCAGAGTTGTTGTGAGGATCAAATCAGTTAATATTTGTGAAGTTTATTGCAAACTTTAAAGTACTGTATTAAATGCAGTCTATTATTAACCCAGGTTTCTGACTCCCAAATCTTGGTTTCTTTCCATTATATTAGCCCAAGAAATTAAAATGTTAATAATGCTCTATATAAGAAAGCAATCAGAGAAGTGTCATAACAAAGTTTTTGTTGAGTTCTTTCGCCAAACAAGGAGTGGGTCCAGGAAGCAGTGGCTCCCCACTCAGCTTCCCTCACTGTTAAAAGACTGAATTGAGTTACCTAATTAATGTTTCTTTTTATTGGCAATGGAGAGCCTGAATCACAGAAATATAAAACAAGCAGAGGATCCGAGAAAGGGAAGACACAGCTGGGAGTACAAAGACCAGTGATGATTTGGGGAAATTTGCTGCTTTGGTGCAGGGAAATGAAGGCATTTTCTTCATTGGCTGGCCACACTTTTCTAATACAATCTTCAGGGGGAAAAGTCAAGATTTCTTGGGGCTAAAAATTGCTTAACTCTAAGTTAAATTTTAAGACAAATTATAATTTGTCTTGGGCCACAAACTTTGTGGTCAAAATGATGGCTTGCCAGATATGGAAGCTGAGATCCTGAGTGGTGGAGTGATGACTCAGTGTTGCATAGTTAGTGACAATACCAGAATGAGAACCCAGGTCTCTTGACTGCCCATCTAGTATTATACTCACTGTGCCATTTTGGAGGAATGGAACCCACTGCCCAGTTGCTAGCAGAACTGCTGATTCAGACTTGCCCAGGGTCACACAGCTAGTAAATGTTAAGTGTCTGAGGCCGGATTTGAACTCAGGTACTCCTGACTCCAGGGCTGGTGCTCTATCCACTGCGCCACCTAGCTGCCCCATGATTTTTAAAATTATGTATAGATATACTGCAACAGTATCTGACAGATCATTATGTCCTTCCCACCCCCTCACCCCCCCCCCCAACCAAACCCTCTTCCTTATATCTCTCAGAGGTTGTGTGTCTAGGTAGGAAGTTTAGTGGACAGGAAGCCTAATTTGGGTGACCACTGTACTATAATAAGAGTATGAAAAATGCTAGGGCTCAGAATGAACTGAAGCTGATAAGGAACAAAAACCAACAAAAGGTTTTGTTTATGTTTTGAGCCATATTACAGAAAAGAGAAGCCGTAAAAAAGGCATTGGAGTGTTAACTGCTTGTGGTGGATGCAATGATGATAATGAACAATGAAGAAAAGGTTTTGCTGCTCAACTCTTTATTTTCTCTATTAAAGAGAATCTTTGGGCTGGAAGTGACGCAACAAAAATGGTTAATAAGGAGTGGAAATCCAAGATAAGTAAGGGGTTATTGAAAGAACTCTTGGCTGACCTGGATGAGTTCAAGTCACCAAGCCTAGATGAATTACATCCTGGAAGGAACTGACCAGCTGATTGCTGAGTCAATTTCAGTAGGCTTTGAAAGATCATTGAAGGAGAAAGGAGAAGGGAACAAGCATTTACTGAATACTTGCTACATGGTAAGCATTATACTAAAGGCTTTACAAATATCTCATTTAATCCTTGCAACAATCCTACAGAGTAGGTGCTGTTATTATCCCCACTTTACAGTTGAGGAAACTGAAGCAGGCAGAAGCTGTTACTTGAATGGTTTCAGAGTCACAAGACTAGCTAACTTCTAAAGTCCTTTCCACCTCTGAATCTGTGATCCTATAATCCAGTGACTGAAGAAGGGTAAAATGTATTGATTTGCAAAGAAAGGAGTAGAGTTCAGATTATAGGCCAGTAAGCTTGGTTTCACTTCCTGGCAGGATGTGAGTGCATTGCCACCTACCTGCCCAATGGATTATGTGGAATAGTGGGTAGAGTGCCAGCTATGGAGTCTGAAACAACTGAATTTTCAAGTACTACTTCTGACATATAGTGGCTGTATGACCCTTTGTAAATTAATTTATTAGTTCCTTAGGTCACTCTCTTAAACTCCTAATTGCAAAGAAGTTGCCAATTCATATTAGTAGAAGTTTCCTCCCTCAGGATTTCCTTGTTCCAGTAAAATCTAGAGCCTATTTCTGTTATTAAAGGTATGGTCAGTACCCACCTGGAATGAAAGCAGTGATCATGAAGACAAAGCTTGGCTTCAACTCGAACAGATTGTACCAGATCAGGGTAATGTGTAGCTCTGACCTAGCTCGTGGCAAAGGAACTGAGTAGTTAGGATGTTTGAAGGAGAACCAACATGTATGTTTAAGTCTCTGGTCCCCTTTAAGTCTACCTATGTGGTGGATATGAATAGCATGAACTTCCAAAGAAGAGAGATTACTGAGTGGGGGAGGAAGAGGGAGAACCTGAAAATGACAATGAGGAGCAAGGAATATTCTAACTCCTTTGACTTCACCAGTGAGCTGAGGGGAATGAGTGAAGGTGCAGTTGGTACTTGAAGGGGATGGCTGGTATTAATTGGAAGGAGCCATGTTTCAGTAAAAGATGGAAGGAGTGAGGGCAGCTAGGTGGCACAGTGGATAGAGCACCGGCCCTGGAGTCAGGAGTACCTGAGTTCAAATCCAGCCTCAGAACATTGACATTTCCTAGCTGTGGGACCCTGGGCAAGTCACTTAACCCCAATTGCCTCACCAAAAAAAAAAAAAAAAAAAGATGGAAGGAATGGAAGGCATTGTGCTAAGCTGCTTTCAAGTCCCATCTTAACCAAACTGCCTTGTGACTCTAAGCAAGTCACTTAACCTCTCAGTGCCCATGGTAGCTCACAAAGATTAAAAGTTTCAGAGCACTTGCCCAGCCTGCATGAGTTTCTTCATCAAGAAGTATCACTACAACTTAGT
Source organism: Dromiciops gliroides (assembly GCF_019393635.1). Classification (NCBI taxonomy): domain Eukaryota; kingdom Metazoa; phylum Chordata; class Mammalia; order Microbiotheria; family Microbiotheriidae; genus Dromiciops; species Dromiciops gliroides. Next base: position 350,980,056 of record NC_057863.1, read on the forward strand.
AACAAAAACACTTTTATAGTTATAACAGGCTTTACATATATTAGGAGATTTGACCCTATTACTATCCCCATTTTATAAATGAGGAGATGTAAGACTGACAGAGGTTCAGCAATTTGCTCAGGGTCACACAGCTAAGAAAGGATTCAGGGGCAGCTAGGTGGCGCAGTGGATAAAGCACTGACCCTGGATTCAGGAGGACCTGAGTTCAAATTCAGCCTCATACACTTCTTGACACTATGTGACCCTGGGCAAGTCACTTAACCCCCATTGCCCTGCAAAAAACAAAACAAAACCCAAAACCCCCCCCAAAAAAAAAACAAAAACAAGGAAGGATTCAAACCCAGGTGGTCTTAATTCCCAATCTAGCACTCTATCCACTATGCCACCAATTTATCATAGGTACAGTCCCTATTCCTACTCTCATTTTTAGCCAAAATAGATACTAGTCTCCAAAAGTGTGTGGGGGTATATAAAGAAAATAGAAATTTATTGGACATTAATTATTCTTTTTGGAAGCAGAGAGGAGAAACTTAAGCTTGACACCATCTAAATATGGTATTCCAAAGATTTATGGGATGAGAAAGTCTGTGGTAACCTAAAGATTCTTGGGACTGAGTTACCCCATGGGCACCAAGGCTGCGCAGGTCATGTGTGAGGAGTGAGATGTGTTACAGCCAGTCCATAAATGCAAGATTACAAAGTGCTCAACAGCTGTGTCTTTTGTATATTTGGGATAGAGCCTAGTGCACCATGGATACTTAATGAATTCTCATTAATAATTGAAGAGGATGCCTTGAGGGTTTAGAAGGGGTGCATTCATTGTTCATTCACCCACCTGCTCCACTCCTCATGTCCCCTGACTCTTAGGCCCAGTCTTAACAATGCCACAAACCTCTAGAGTGAATATTGAAAATTCAGTCCATTATTTGAATTTTTTTCCTGAACAAAGCCACCCATTAGGATGGACTGGGTTTTCATTTTTCACACAGTTGTTGTGGCATTTCATCACAGCAGGACTGTGGACAGCATGAAAACATAGAAAGTTGGTGGGAAGCAAAACTGAGACCAGAAGAGCCAAGGAATATATGGAAGACAGGGGCCTAAGGAAAGGTGTGAGTCAGGATGCAGGCAGCACACAGGCTCCAGAGGCAGTGAACAATGGAAGTCAGGAACCAGTGAGTCAAACTCAGAGTGGGGACCAGTCTCCTACCTGTAGGTGACAGTCATGGGGTCAAACTGGCAGAAACAGGAGTAACAGGCCAGAAATAGCAGCTTATCCTGAATGCTGCCTTAGGTGGTTACAGCCATTCTCATGGCCCTGATTTCCCAAGATTGAGAACAAGGTGACAAAACTAAGAGAGAGGAGAGGAGAATCCTTTTTTTTTTTTTTTTTGGCGGCGAGGCAATGAGGGTTAAGTGACTTGCCCAAGGTTCCATAGCTGATAAGTGTCAAGTGTCTGAAACTGAATTTGAACTCAGCCAGTGCTTTATCCACTGCACCACCTAGCTGCCCCAAAATCCTTTCTTTATGAAGAGGAGCATATTCTGTCTGTGGAAGTGAATCCTCATACTATGTATGAAAAGTGGAACATTTGATAAAGGGAAGTAGTAGCAAATGGACTGGCCTCATGGTTTGCAGAAGGGAAGCAAGAAGATGGGAGAAGGAAAGAAGTTGAGGGAGAAGACCTAGTTCCCTTTGAAATGTAATTTTAATTTTATGTAAGATATTAAGGGGAGGCAGATAGGTGGCACAGTGGATAAAGTACTGGCCCTGGATTCAGGAGGACCTGAGTTCAAATGCAGCCTCAGACACTTCACACTTACTAGCTGTGTGACCCTGGGCAAGTCACTTAACCCTCATTGCCCCACAAAAAAAAAAAAAACAACAACAAGAAAACCCCCAATTTAAAGATTAAGAAACTGGGATTTTTGAAAGATTAAGTTGGAATCATAGGACATGTATTCATATATCAGTTCTGCTAGTTGCTCCCCTGTGTAACTTTATTTGAACCAAGTGGTCTCAGTTTTCTAGGCAAAATTGTGAGTTGAATGGAGTTTGACTTTAATTTCTTCTAACTCATCTTTTGAGGGCTCTTTTCCTCTTCCTTGATATTCCTGGTTGTCCCTTTCCTTTTTCCCAAGACACCTATCAATACTAGTGTTGCAATTCTGCTAATCCCTGTTAATGTCTTAAGTGATAAATAAAGAACTAGTTGCCAAGGAGTTTTGATTTCTTCCTGGATGATATATTGGGGGGGGGCAATGAGGGTTAAGTGACTTGCCCAGGGTCACATAGCTAGTGTCAAGTGTCTGAGGCTGAATTTGAACTCAGGTCCTCCTGAATCCAGGGCCAGTGCTTTATCTGCTGCACCACCTAGTTGCCCCCTGGATGATTTTAATAGGATACTCTTGAAGCCTCAAAATTTTGAGTTCAGAAGGTGACCTTAAAGGTCATTTAGTACAACTTCCAAGAGAATTCAATAATATTGACCCCTATAATATGCCTGAGAGATGGACACCTAACTTCTGTTTGGTTACGGGAAATTTACTACTCCATAAGAAAGCTCATTCCATTGTTGGGTAGCTATTTCTGTTAGAAAGTAATTCCTTCTGTTTAGCCAGAATCTGTCTCCCTGTAATTTTAGTCCACTAGTTATTTGAAACAATACAGACTGATCTCACTCCCTTTTTCTCCATAACAGCCCTGCAACTATTTGAAGAGAGCTTTTTTTTTTTTTTTAGTGAGGCTATTGGGGTTAAGTGACTGAAGAAAGCTTTTGTGCTGGGCGGGGAAGGGGCACTTTCTCTCCCCGCCCCCCCCCCCAATCTAAAGGATCCCCAGAGTAACCACAATCAGAGAAGCAGGGCACTTGAGCAGTGAGAACAGGAAAACAGCAGCTGTTGCTAATAGCCCTAACAAAGGAATCAGCCTCCCTCACTGTGAGGTTGCCAGTGGGTACTTACTTCCTAGACCAGAGTGAACCCATGCTTGTGGGATGGTATTCTGTTTTATTTAACTGGTCTTTGTACTATGGCTATAAAACTATGTTGGAAGGAGGAAGAGGAAGATGGTCAAATAAAACCTTGTTGTAGCAAAGCAGTGAAATTCTGGTGAGGTGGGTTACCAGGTGGTCTTCCCTCCATGCCTTGCCTGTCTTTTTGTCCTGTGTTCTGTGTGTCTTTGGAGAAGGACTTGTTCATAGAATGGAACCGGGAGTTGCTTGAGATCTTAAGCATAATCATTGGCTTGAAATATTCTCAAACAGAAGAAATATTAGACTTAATATACTTAGTCCCAAAGGACAGAACTAGGAAGTTAAAGGGGAGGAAGAATTTATCTCAGTTTAAAAAATTACCTTCTGATGCTGCCCCAGTTCCAATCATCCTTCTCCTTCCATTGTCCTCCAACCTCTCACTTGGTGATTCTGCTTGCAAAAAACCTCTACTTTTTTTTTAATCAGTTATTTGTTGTTTATTCAGTATTAGGGTTAGTATGACACTTGAGGAATTGGTTACATCTTTGTACATTTTTTATATAATATGGAAAAATACAACTAATATATATATGTATATTAGACTATATATATATACACATACATACACACACACACACACATATATATATATAGGTAGACAAAATCAGGTCTTCTGGAAGGGTGATACATGGGGCCATGCTGGAGAGCCCTAATGTAGGGGAGCACAAAAGTAATCAATGCATCAAAGTTTTACTACTGTGTGGTGTTTTGTGTCCAGGAATGTTGTCTTCTGGACCTACTAGAACCCTAGCACCTACAAAGCAGGCAGTCATAAACCTGGGGGGTGGGGTTGGAGGGCCAGTGCTGGCTCTGCTTAACAGCAACTACTTCAAGACTGTACAAGTCATAGCCAGCATCACTAGGCAAACAGGGTTTAACAAATAGCCACACTATTATTCTCCCATTTCTAAGTTTAGGAAGAGTGCGTTCATAGGTTTTATATTTCTGGTGTCACTAATCAGAGGAAAGAGTTGACCTACATGAAAAGTGCATCATACCTAATCCCTTAACCAATGTCATGTTCTCTAGACAGTAAAGTGGCAGCAGGTTAAAAGACTTTAAAATTGCATCTCCTTCTGGATTCCCCAAAGAGTATCTGCACTCTTCTTCTTTTTTTTTTTTAAGTGAGGCATTTGGGACTAAGTGACTTGCCCAGGGTCACACAGCTAGTAAGTGTTAAGTGTCTGAGGCCGGATTTGAACTCAAGTACTCCTGACTCCAGGTGCTTTACCATTGCGCCACCTAGCTGCCCCTGCACTCTTCTTTAAAAGGGACTCCTCATCTCGATTCAGGGTTACCTTCACCACATCTGAAATGCTATTCTGCCCCAAGACACAGGGGACACTAAGGAAGATGTCTTCGTTAATGCCATATAAGCCCTTAATCATTGTGGGAATTGGATGCACTCTCCTAAGTTCTTCATAATGCTTTCTGCCAGATCTGCCACAGACAATCCAATGGCCCAGGAAATATAGCCCTTCAGCTTGATCACCTCCTAAGGCAGGCCTGGGTCCAAGGTCACAGAACCCTTTCAGCCTGACAACCAGCTATCCCAACTGTGACTCGTAACATGTTTGCAGGCTTTCCCATCATTCTGCTTGTCCTCTTCTCAGCATACTCTAACTTGTTCAAATTGTGGGAGTCAGGACTGGACAAAATGCTCCAGACATGGTCTGACTGGAAAAGAGTAGACTGAGATCTATTTTTCTGTATGGGATACTTCTCTTAATGCAGCCTAGGATTGCATTAGTTCTTTGAACAACCACATACATCACTGTTAGCTCATTGAACTTATGGTAAACTAAAATCCCTCAGCCTTTTTCATATGGACTTATTTCTATACTGTGGAGGCTCCCCATTCTATACTTAATGTAATTTGGTTGGGTTTTTTTTCCCCTTAACTTAAATGCAGGATTTAAATTTCTTCTTAGTGGTTCCAAGCTCTAAAGATAAATTTGAATCTAATTCTGTACATAGACAACATATTAGCTGCCCTTTCCAGGTTTCTGTCATCCATAGATTTGATAAGGAATGTCTTCATCCAAATTTATATTTCCATAAGTTATTGAATATACTGCAAAGATCCAAAATTTCTTTGGCATATGTACTTCCAACACTGAAGATTATACTCTTCCTTACACTGATGAGGATTTTTTACTTACCAGCTACACTCCTTGAACTGGACTCTACCATGCCCTCAGGGAAACTCATCATCCTGGGAGACTGAAATAGCCCCAGTTCCAATGCTTTGGAGGGCCAGAGGGTAGAACAAAGAGCTTTGAAATCCTCCTTTTTAGAGAGAACTGTAAGAGCAGTTTTCTCTTCCTTTTCCATCATCATCAGCTATACTTCCTTGCTGGACTCCACCCTGTCCCCTTGCAGGGGACCTTTTCCCTACCTCCAGCTTTCATAGCTTAATTTTGTGTTGTTGTACCCCATTAGATTTGGGGGGGGGGCAATGAGGGTTAAGTGACTTGCCCAAGGTCACAAAGCTAGTAAGTATCAAGCGTCTGAGGCCGGATTTGAACTCAGGTCCTCCTGAATCCAGGGCTGGTGTTTTATCCACTGTACCATCTAGCTGCCCCCATCCCATTAGATTTTAAGCTCCTTGAGCAGGAACTGTCTTTCATATTTGTATCCCTAGCACTTAGGACAATGCCTGAAACATAGTAGGGACTTAGTGTTTATTGACTTGACTATCAACTTCACCCCTACCTCAACACCTTAGTACTATGGCAGCCTTAAAAGTCCATCATCCTGATGACAGCCAGTGGTAAGCCTTTCTGTTCTAGTTTGGTTCTCATTGGGCCTATCCCAAAGCCTTTTCAACTTTGTATAGTACTTGCTGGTAGCCTTCATGAGCAATGCAATATTTACAAGGCCAGGGTCTTGGTTTTTACAAGGCCAGATCTTCAAAGGCCAGGGTTTTGGGTTTTTTTAGTGTATCATGTAATGATGTAGGAATTTTTTTTAACTTAAAAAAATTAAATTCTTTTCAATTAACAAACATTTATTTTCACTTCCATCTTCTTTAATGAAGAGAAAAAAAGAAAAAACGAGCTCTTGTAACAGATAAGCATAGTGAAGCAAAAAATATAATTACCATAGTTGTGATGTCCAAAAATAGGCAGTTAACAGTAGGCACTTAATGTTGGGGCTACAAAGAAAGGCAAAAGGCATGCCTTGCTTTCTGGGAGCTCATAGTCTAATGGGTGAAACAACATATAAATAACTGCACAAACAAGAGACACGTGTGTGTGTGTGTGTACACACACACACACACACACACAGAGGTGAGGGAGGGAGGGAGAGAGAGAGAGAGAATAAACTGAAGATAATCTCAGAAGGGGATGGGCAGAATCTCCATGAAGAAGGTGGAATTTTTAGCTGGGACTTGAAGGAATTCAGGGCAACTAGGAGGGAGAAATGAGGAGAGGGAGAATTCATTCATCATCTTTCTGTCACGAGATGGGTAACCTTCATCAACATCAGTTTTTACAGACTGTAGAAATTAAGAAATGAGAGAGATCACTGTGAGGGGCAGCAGCTTGCTAAGGCTTTCATCCTTTCCTGTCTATCCATACTGCCACCACTTTAGCCAAGGTTCTTATTAACTCTGTCCTAGATGATATTCTTGTCTCAATCTCTTTCCCTTTCAATTTACCTGATATACTGCTTTCAGGCCAATTTTCCTTTTAATACCACTTTTGTTGTGTCACTGATAGTCATGAGAGTGGGAGGAAGCTTTAGAGGGTATCTTAGTCTACCTCCACTGCTTATTTTATTATCTAGGAAATCCCTTGTCTGAAGCCTTCTATATTTCTCTACCTCCTGTCCTATGAAATTCATATTTCACTTCCTGACTTTTAAGATCCTCTATAAATGCCTCTCCAACCACAGTTCCTACTTTGACCCAAAAGAAACCTTTCCCTCTGGTCAAGACTTTCCTCATTGCTTCCTAAACCATACCATACTCCTAGTTTCTCCAACTTCTCCAGACTCTACTCAACAAGAAAGAAAACCTGTTTCCATGCTTTTGCATAGACTGTTTGCCATACCTGGAATGATCTTCCCTTTTTATTTCCACCTTTTGGAATTAAGCTCTTTTCAAGGCTCTTACACAGAGGACTATCTATATATCTAATCCAACCTCTGGTACAACATCCTTGACTAGTGGACATTCATCCTACATTTGAAGACCTCAGTGAGGAGAAATGGACCACCTCCCCAAACTACAATTGCATTTTTGTACAGCTCTGTAAGGAAGTTTCATTGTTATAGTCACAAAAATCTGCCTCCCGGTAGCATCCTAGTTCTGCCCTTTAGGAACAAGCACAGTAAGTCAATACTTCTTCTACATGAGAACCTTTTAAATATATGATCACATCTCTCCTCCCCCTCTACTCCACTAAGTCTCTTCTTTTCCATTCTTAAGTATTCCCAGTTCTCTGGCTGATTCCTCTACAATTACTTTCTTTTTTTTTTTTTTTTTTTTTTGCGGGGCAATGGGGGTTAAGTGACTTGCCCAGGGTCACACAGCTAAGTAATTGTCAAGTGTCTGAGGCCGGATTTGAACTCAGGTACTCCTGAATCCAGGGCTGGTGCTTATCCACTTCGCCACCTAGCCGCCCCTACAATATACTTTCAAATCCCCTATTCTCCAAAAATGTTCCATGTTAAGTTCCTCCAAAATCTGTTACCCAGAACTGAACATAATACTCTAGATGTGGTTCTACTAGGGTGGGATAGATGACCTCTGATGACCTTTCTGTTTCTGTGAAAACTCCACAAATATTGAACTGTACTAACAATAGAATGATGTCCAAAAAGGGAGTTATTTCTGACAGAAAATGCTTCATGTAGCTGTTTTTCTTGCCTAATGTTCTGTCTCTCTTAATGAGATTTTATTTCTTTTAACTACATATAGAGCACACCTTTTAGGTAATAATCTCTCTTTAAAACTTTTTTGTTCAGAGATATAACCAGCATTGAATAACTTGAACTTTGTCCCAGGATGCTAACATAGGTCAAGGGCAGTTGAACCAGGCTGATGAAAGGCTAAGTATGGACCCTACCTGTTTGGTACCTTGGAAGAAGGAGATTAATCCCTTCCCCATCCCCATCTCTTCCTTTTACTAGCCCTGGATGTTCATTGCCAGGCCCATCTAACAGAGGCCCATCTTCTCCCACCAACTCACACCTGACTAGACAGACACACATTAACTAGCATCACTTGGCAGGATGCCTAAGATTAGCAGGCATCCTGAGATAGAACATTCCCTTCCCTATTCCCACCCCCATATAACCAATTTGCCTCATGTAAGAGACTGCTCCCAGTTTAGGCTATCTATAATCAGAATCACTAAGCAAGAGATATGGGACACTGCAAAGACAGAAAGCATCATTGGGACTAGTCCAGCATCATTGGGACTCGGTCCAGTTGGTCCTAGCATGGATTATTAACAAAGTTTACTGCAAATATTTAAAGCAATCAATTCTGATTTTGCAAATGCAGAGTGTTTCCTATCTTGGCTCCTAAATACAGATTAATCTCTCTTTTTCTCTCTCTGTCTCTGTATCTCTGACCCTGTGTCTGTCTCTGTCTCTCTTCTAACTAGACTGAGATCCTTAAGGATAAGACCTGGGGCTTGAAGGGTGGACAAGATTTTGATAAACAGTTAGCCTTTATGCTGTGGGCAATGAGTAGTTACTGAAGTTTTTAAGTAGCGGAAAAACATGAAGAAATGGCATTTTAGGAAGACTTATCTGGTATCTATATGAGAGACACAATCAATCCACCAGTTATTTGTCAGTCTCCTGCTATGAGCTCAATAATATGATATGTGATGGCAGAAGTGTGTGACAGATGCTTGTCTTTACTGTTAACAATGTCTTTGGGAGGCGGCTTACACGTGGAATAATTACATTGTGGCTTAAAGCAGGAGCCACGAAGCCATTTAGCAATCTGGTGAAGCCTATTGAGATGAATGAAAAACCTGAGAAATGGAGTTTTTGAAAAGGGAATGCCCCTGACAGGCGAAATCAGCCCTTATTGGTGAAGTTAATGAGGGGGTGAGCGTATTAATAAGGAGGTAGCTACCTCCAAAAGTTTTTAGCTCCTCCTGCTGAGTCAGTGGCTTGATCTTAAGACTCCAATTTCCCTAGCAATCTCGACAAAGGAATCCATTTCTACCATTCTGGTTGGTTTTCTTCTTCATGAGCTAGGTCCTCTAAACTCTAAAGGAGGGGTACAAGGGCATAGAATTGATGCTTTTGGCCTGGAATTCACCTGGATTAGGTTCTGTTTAAACACTAAACAGAAGTCAGGTCTCCTAGTTAGGGAGAGTTTTCCCACCCCTATATATATATATATATATATATATATATATATATATATATATATATCCCCAGGATTAGGCCTATTTCATCTCTCAGCCTTGTTCTTCAGAGACTAGCTGAATGACCTCTAGGTCACTGGTCCCTGAATGAGAAAATAAAGAGGGGGGCAGCTAGGTGGCGCAGTGAATAGAGCACCAGCCCTGGAGTCAGGAGGACCTGAGTTCAAATCCGGCCTCAGACACTTAACACTTACTAGCTGTGTGACCTTGGGCAAGTCACTTAACCCTCATTGCCCAAACAAAAACAAACAAACAAAAAAGAAAAAGAAAAAGAAAAGAAAATAAAGAGGAAAAAGCTTGAATCTTAATTTAATAACTGGTTATTAATATAATTAAATAATTTCCCTCCCTATGGATCCCTTTTCAGAATAATGCATATCAATGTATAAAATAAAATATACAGAAATACAAAGGAAATGCATTATAGTGAAAAATATAATTTTCCCATCCAATATTGGGAGAAATAATTTGAGGCTGGAGTAGTCAAGGAAGACTTCATTGAGGAGATGGAACTTGAGTTTGAATTAGGAAAGACCTGGTTTTGACTCCTACGCCAGACATGTACTAGCCATGTAACCTTGGGCAGGTCACTTAACTCATTCATTTTCAGTTTCCTCATCTATTAAATGAGGGGAATGATAACTAGCCCTACATAAAGTTATGAGCCTCAAAGGAGAAAACATATGTAAACCTCTATATAAATAACAGTTGTTCGGGAAAAGAAGTTTGCAAGTTGGACATCTGTGTCTTGAAATGTTCTAGAATGAATCATTGAAGAAATGGTTAGTGTAAACACAGTGAACAGAAATTGGTAATTACAAGGGGCATGGTTTTGTCAAGAATAGGTCATGACAGACTATTAGCCATATTTCCTTTTTTGAAGGATAACTAAGCTAGTAGATCAAGGGAATGCTGTAAATATAATCTACCTATATCTGAGCTAAACATTGAATAAAAGTATTGTTCAGTCATTTCAGTCATGTTTGACTCTTTGTGACCACGTTTGGGATTTTCTTGGCAAAGATACTGGAGTGATTTGACATTTCCTTTTACAGTTCATTTTACAGATGAGGAAACTGAGGCAAACAGGGTGAAGTGACTTGCTCAGGATCACACAGCTAATAAGGGTCTGAGGCTGGATTTGAACTCAGATCTTCAGACTCCAGGCCCTACACTGTCTATGTTACCACCTAGCTACCTACCTTGATAACGTAATTGCTATTATTCTTGTGGAAAAGATTAAGAGATGAGGACTAAAGGATAATTCAACGGGATGCGTGCAAAACTGGTTGAATGGCTGGAATCAAAAACTGAGGGCATCTAGATGGAACAGTGGATAAAACACTGGCCCTGAAGTTGGGAGGACCCAAGTTCAAATCTCATCTCAGACACTCACTAGCTGTGTGACCCTGGGCAACTCAGTTGCCTTAAAACATCCGGGGCCATCTCCAGCAGACCTGATATGTATCTTGCCACTGGACCCAGATGGCTCTGGAGGAAAGAGTGAGGTTAGTGACCTTGCATAGCCTTCCCTCACTTAAACAGTCTACTGCAGGTCATCACCCTGATGTCATAGTCCTCTTTGGGAACCAAGGACAAACAACAACAATTAGTGATTCCATGTCAGTTTGGAAGTTCTCCAGTGTAGTGACCCCAGGGATCTGTGTTTGGCCCTGTCCCATTCAATATTTTAACCAATTCAACATAATTTCAAGACAGCTAAGTGTATAGAGCACTGGACCCAACCTGCATTAAAATGTGGACTCAGACACTTATTAGGTGTGTGACCCTGGGTTTAACTTAACCCCGATTATCTCCCAAAACAAAACCCAAGCCCAAGATTATTTAAATTTACTCCTTCCCTGATCTCTGTCATCATGGTGATTTTATTGATTTAAGGTTGTTCACCAGGAACCCTCACACCTGGGAGAGATAAATAACCTGAAGGCTCTATTGGCTAATATAATCAGTTAAATCTCCTTAGAGAAAGTGGGAGTTGAGCTGGGCTCAGTTAGGTAAAGAGACTAGCCACCAACAGCCCATGTGAGGATGTGGTATTGTTTGAGACATTATCCAAATGAAGCTCTAAGAATGAAAAGATTCTTTGTGGCGATTTTACAACAGCCCTTATTTCACTCTCCCATCCACTCCTGCCAAACCCCTGCCCACAACAAATGGGAATGGGTGTCTGGGGTATGGTAGTACCAGAATATTATCAAGTATCAGTCAGTATCAGAGGGAGCATATCTGAACACCTCATATTGTTTCATTCTGTCTGCCTCTTGTGTTTCTGGCCACAGAGTCCACACTCTAATGGGAAGAACTCTTTGTCTTCTGACAATTTATGAATGTGTCCCAGTGTTTACAAGTGAACAAACACAATAAATAATTAGCTCAATGTGGTCGTAGGGGGGAAATTAAAGTCTATAGAAATTTATTTGGTAATAAATCCCATATGGGCAAGTCTGTACTAAAAGGATGCTGTGGTTGCTGTTCTGACCACTCCCTCCCTCTCTCCTTCTTCCCCATCCCTCCCTCCAAAGGAGCAGGCTATAGGGAGAGATTCATACTCTACCCATCCCAACTATAGATCTCTGATTCTCCCAGCTGTCAGTATTATCCTAAATTATTGTATGTTTTGTATATATCTTATATTTACTCATTAGTGAACATATTGTTTCTGTCCCAAGTAGAATATAAGCTCTATGAGGACAGGATCGGTCTCAGTTTTGTATTTGTATCTCCATTTGGCACATTGCTTAGTGTGTATATACGTGTGTGTATATCTATATCTATAGCTTAATAAAAGCTTGTTGATTGAGCAGGTGACTTTCATTAAGTGGCACAATTAACAAAATACTGGGCCCAGAGTCCAGAAGTCTTGGGTTCAAATTACTCATCAGACACTTACCAGCTGTGTGACAGACAAGTCACTTAACCTCTATTTGCTTCAGCTTATTCATCTCTAAAATGGGGATAATAATCGTATTTACATCCCAGAATAGTTGTGAGAATAAAATAAGATCCTAATTATAAAGTACTTAGCACAGTGCCTGGCACATAATAAAGCACTATATAAATATTAGCCATAGTTATTAGCATTATTGTTATTATTATGTCACTTATACCTCCAGCTCCTAAATCTGTGATCAATCCATCCCATGCAATGCTTGTCCATTACAGGTTTAACCAACGTCATAGAAATGTTCCTGTTTCTCTAAAAAAATTGTTAGCACTGATATATAGTGAGAGGAAGGAAGTATGGATAGAAGACAAGCCTTGGAATTAAGAAGGTTATTTCTTGACATGTGTACTTTGAGTATCTCAGACTATGAGGGCTCTTCTTCCCTTCTATTTCCATGAGGAGCTAGACTTTGGAGAAAATGAATCAAAACATGTTGTTTCTTCCCTCTGGGCTAGTGCCCTGTCTATCCTTTCATAGCCCTAAGTGGCTTATAGAATGTTAGGGTTGAAAGGACTTTAGTGATCTTCCTATGTAAGATTATTTTATCTTTGGATACTCAGGGCCCAGCACATGATAGGCACTTGATACTTATTGATTTGACTGTTGGTTTGCAGATAATGAAACAGGAACAAAGGTATAGAAGAATGAAGGCATCTGGAATCTTGGCCAAGTCTTTTATGGTCCTCCGTTTCATTATCTGTAAATGAACAGTCAAAATAAGCCTCAAGGAGAAATAACACATGATTAAGTACAAAATAATCTTGGCGAGGTGTGTGGGGGCGCTAGAAACTGGGAGAATCAGGAAAACCTTTCTGTAGAAGACTAGGAAAAGAATGAAAATTCCTAATGATGTGGGTGTAAGATGAAGACAATGTTGCAATGATTTGAGGCTCTTTCTCTCTGGGTCAGAGAGAACATTTTTATGAATTAGAGAAGAGATAAGGGTTGGTGGGGACTGGGGAAAGATAGCATTTCATTTTCCCATTGAATTACCCCTTGAATCTGGGTAAATGACACCTGAATTCTGCCCAGACAAAAGACGAGGCAGGCAGAAACAGGGAGACTTGGATATCTAGGATCAATCTGTGGAAAACAGAAAGATGAAGACTGATCTAGTCTGTCAGTATCCCCAACATCTAACACTGTTCCTACCTATGCCCAGTAAGCATTCAGCAAATGTTTGTTGATAATGACAACAGAATCTATGTGGACCTTCCTGGTTTCAACACAATGATACAATCAATCTAAAGTGTCTTTTAATAGCCTGAAATCTAAAGAAACATCCTAATCTTACATCCTGTACTAAGCACTCTAATCTCATCAAGATGCGACAGGATACTATAATATCTCTTGGTCTCAACTGCCCCAGAAACTACAGCTTCTCATTTCCCAGAAAAAGAAACTGAGGTGCAGAGACACTCATTGCTTTGCTTCCTTATTTCCCTTACAGTGCCTGCCACAGGGCTGGAATTGGTTTCATAACTACCTTTTTGAGGAGGCAGAGGGAAAGCATGGAGAGGAGCTGGGACAGGGCAGGGAATTCATGGGATTTCTCCACTGAGGTCTTCTTTTAGGGGACTTGCTTCAAGGTGAGCTCATAAGCCTGAGAAGGGGTATGCAGGTACATAGAGACAGGGCAGGTGCTGATAAGCCCAAAGTAGATGTTGAAGAGATTTTTGTTGAGTGAACACAACACTTTGTTCAGTGATTGTCTCCATGACTTGTTACTTTTTACAGTGCTGTCATTTAAAAAAGATTAGAATAGGGGCAGCTAGGTGGCACAGTGGATAGAGCACCAGCCCTGGAGTCAGGAGGACCTGAGTTTAAATCCGGCCTCAGACACTTGACACTTACTAGCTGTGTGACCCTAGGCAAGTCACTTAACCCTCATTGCCCTGCAAAAAAAGAAAAGAAAGAAATGTCTTACTAGTCAACATACAAACCAACAATAAATCATTACTGTATACTCTACTCCCACCATACTTTACCTTGCTGAGATGATGTCTCAAGCTTTGTATTCAATTTTGGGTGTCACATTTTAGGGTAAAAAAACTAATAAATTAGTGCAGATTCAGAAAAGGGCAGCCAAAATAGCAAGGGAACTTGAAATCATGATTGAACAGAGGATTTTTAGCCTGGAGAAAAAGAAGAAAGGTCATTATCTGAAAGATATTTTGATTTATTCTACTTGGTTACTGAAGGGAGAACTAGGAACAACTGGTAGAAGATGGAGAGACAAATTTTGCCTCAATAGAAGGCATAACTTTGAAAAATTAACACTTCAATACTAAAAATTATAAGTGTCAAAAATGGAATAGGTTTCCTTAAGAAATGAGTGTCTGGGGGCAGCTATGTGGCCCAGTGGATAAAGCACCAGCTCTGGATTCAGGAGCACCTGGGTTCAAATCTGGCCTCAGACACTTACTAGCTGTGTGACCCTGGGCAAGTCACTTAACCCTCATTGCCCTGGGGGGAAAAAAAGAAATGAGTGTCTGAACAATGAAGATCATTACATGGAGACTAGTTGACTACTTGTTTTTGATCAGTCAGTTTTCAATCTTGTCTGAATCTTTGTGACCCCTTTTGGGGTTTTCTAGGCAAAGATACTGGAGTGGTTTGCCATTTCTTTCTTCAGATTAATTTACAGATGAGGAAACTGAGGCAAACATGGTTAAGTGACTTACCTAGAGTCACACAGCTAGTAAGTGCTTGAGGCTGGATTTGCAGTCAGTCTTGACTTTGAACATGATTCAGATTTGAAGATGAGTCTTCTAGACTCCAGGTTGAGCACTGCCTGGCTCCCCCATATTTATCAACCACCTACTATGTGACAGGAACGGTACTAAGTACTGTAGATAAAAAGAAAGATAAAAGAAAAAATGATGGAATAGAGAGGATTCCATTAAGGTAAGGATGGGACTAGATGTGGTGACTTCCAAATCTACTCATAGTGATATCCCTATGTATATGCATATCATGTACAAAATGAGCAATTTCTTAATCCTAAACAAGGTTGCTCAGTCTACTCTGAAGACATGATGTGATAACTAATTAGAAAGTTTTGTTTATCTTGATCCAATTCCAAAACACACTTCGTTTAGACCACCATCTACCACAGATGCTTCCTTGTCAATTTTCCAGTCCAGAGAGAAGATGAAGAACAGTCCTTAGTGATTAGTATAGTGCTAGATGCTTTGAGTTTTAGCTAATTGAAAAATAATGGAAAGTAATGGTGGGATTCAAAGTGAATAGGATACTAATTAAACAAGACTCCCTTAAAATGAGATCATTTTTGGTGCTGATACATACTGTTGAGTTTTCACAGACTATGTATTCTCTATAGGAAATCAAATGAAGTTAAAATATGTGTTGAACATCTATTTGCAAGGCACTGTGCTAGGCAAAGAAGTATAAAACAGCCACACACTCAAGAAACTTTTCATAAACTTGTGATTTAGTCAGAAAGGAAAAAAAATGCAGTTAGATGCAATAACTCTTCATTTATCCAAATGTCCAGCAACCTTGGCTATATAGAATTTAACCCCAAAGGGGGCAGCTAGATGGCGCAGTGGATAGAGTACCAGCCCTGGAGTCAGGAGGACCTGAGTTCAAATGCGGCCTCAGACACTTAACACTTACTGGCTGTGTGACCCTGGGCAAGTCACTTAACCCCAATTGCTTCACCAAAAAAAAAAAAAAAGAAGAATTTAACCCCAAACCTGAAATAAATAGAAAGGTTCCCTATGTATGTCCTTGCAACAACAAAAATCAATTTTATTAAGAATTTCAGGATTGTAGAAGAGACAT
This sequence comes from Dromiciops gliroides, assembly GCF_019393635.1. NCBI lineage: Eukaryota > Metazoa > Chordata > Mammalia > Microbiotheria > Microbiotheriidae > Dromiciops > Dromiciops gliroides. The sequence continues at coordinate 350,996,261 of NC_057863.1, forward strand.
TCAAGTTTTACTATGTTCCAAGCACTGTGCTAAGTGCTAGGGATATAAAGAAAGGTATCAACAATCTCAAGGAGCTTGCATTCTAATGGGTGAGTGAACAAGCTATGTACAAATGAGATAAAACAAGATGAACTGGGTATAATCTAAGAGGGAAGGCATGATTAAGGAACACTGGCAAAGGCTTCTTGCAGAAGATGGGACTTTTTAGCTGACACCTGAAGGAAACCATGGAAACCAGAAGGCAGAAATGAGGACGGAGAAACTCCAGGTACAGGGGGACAGCCAGTGAAAATGTTTAGCATCAGGAGATAGATGGAGCATCATGTGCAAGGGACAGCCAGTGTCAAGGCAGATTAGAAGGAGCCAAATAGAAGGGTAGATGAGGCTGCAGAGAGGATATAGACAACAGAAAGAAGTGACAGCTGACAGCTGGCCAGTGAGAAGAGACAATACATAAGAACTGGAGTATTGTAGTATTCGGGGTAGGATAAACTGCCTCCATTCTTCATGGCTCTATGATCGCTTCAATGTGGGTACTGCTTCTATATGTCCAAACTGTAGTATAGGTCTGGTGGGACTCTGTTATCCATTCAACCATGTATCATGGTCCAGGCAATAGGCATTTTTCATCTGCTTGTTATTTCCAGTGTAGAAAGTTAAACGGAATTTTTTTTGAGAATTTCTGTTTGTGAATCTCATTCATGTAGGAAGCTCTATAATGTTTTAGGGCTCAATGTGATCAGATCACCACAATGTTATACCTCCATATCATCACTTAATAGCCTATGTAGGATTATACGTTGATGTTCATAGTGATGACAATTAAGCAAGTAAAAGGTGAATTTTGTTTATACCCTAAGATGACAGGGAAACACATAATACAATTTAGAAAGACTTCTATAATGGTTGGAGGGAGGGGAGGAAAGGTTCAGGCTTATAGAAAGGTAAACTTTGGTTATCTGAAATGCTCAGTTCAGACTACAGACTGACAAAATGATATGCTACCATAGCACTGTCAATGGTTTTTTTGTTTTTTGCAGGACAATGGGGGTTAAGTGACTTGCCCAGGGTCACACAGCTAGCAAGTGTCTGAGGCCAGATTTGAACTCAGGTCCTCCTGAATCCAGGGCCGGTGCTTTATCCACTGCACCACCTAGCTGCCCCCTACCACTGTCAGTGTTAAATGGAAATTTGGAAAAGTCAAGACAAAGCTGAATATGATTAATTAATTGCTATATTATATTATTATATTAATTATTATATTATATTAATATTAATTGCTATAGTATAGACATTTTATGCTTGTGACTCTGAGGAGGGAAAAATCCCTTGGCCCAGGAATGGTCTGAAATAAGCCTCCTAGAGGGGATAGATGGAAACAATCCATGAGGAGAAATTGAGAGCAAAAAGCTAGAGTCAAGAAGAGATAAGGCATAATGTTGACTTTAGAGGACTGTTAATAGAGCATGTTGGGGGAAGCTATGTGGCACAGCGGATAGCATGCCTGATCTGAAGTCAGGAAGACCTGAGTTAAAATTTGGCCTCAGACACTTAGTAACTATGTGACCCTGGGCAAATCACTTAACCCTATCTGCCTTAGTTTCCTCATCTGTCAAATGAGCTGGAGAAGGAAATGGAAAACCACTCCAGTATCTTTGCCGAGAAATCCCCAAACAAGGTCAGGAAGAGTCTGACACAACTGAAACGACTGAACGAGAACAGTGAAGTGTGCCTCTTTCTTCTTCTTCTTCTTCTTTTTTTTTTTTTTTTTGGTGAGGCAATTGGGGTTAAGTGACTTGCCCAGGGTCACACAGCTAGTAAGTGTTAAGTGTCTGAGGCTGGATTTGAACTCAGGTCCTCCTGAATCCAGGGCCGGTGCTTTATCCACTGTGCCACCTAGCTGCCCCTGCCTCCTTTCTCTTGGAAAAGAATTGATAGAATATGGCAGAATTGGTAGAATGAGGCAGCTGTTACCTCATTTTTGTCAGACATGGCCAGTGTTTGCAGCTTTATTTCTTTATCACAAGAGAGGGTTCTTCAGGGGAGATTATTCTTAGGAAGTGATAGTGCCCAAAAGCATCAATAAAGCCCTTTTTTTTTTCCTTAAAAAGCAAGGTGTGTATGGAGTATACCATTCTGGCTGGAACAAAAGATTTGTGGGAGAAGAATGAGAAATATGGCCAGAAAGTTATGAAATTGTGAGATACAGTATGCACATTCATCATCTAAAATGAGCTCTAACTTACTGATAGTTTGTCCTACTACCTGAGCACTTTTTAGATTCACAAATGACTGTAGATTTATTTTTGGCCACTCAGCTCCTGGAAGTCCCTGGGTTGTTTCTGGGGAAGTCTGCTTAGGAAGATGTATGAAGTTTATAATGTATGCCTGTGACCGAAATTCTTCCTAATGGCTTGAAAGACTGCCAACTCTCGGGCTCCTTCCAAACAAATTGATAGTGTTTGGAATCAGTGGGGCAGTGATGCCTGCAACTTTCAATAGCTGCCCCTGGACCGACTGTCTGCAAGTCCAGCATGTGTGAGAGGCGGGAGCCGGAAAAAGCCTCTGCTAGAGAAATGTTTTCACAAATGTGCCTTTGTGTCTTTGCTTTTATGAAACCAGCCAAATATTTTCAATGTCATTTTATGAGGTGCTAGTTATGCTGATTCAAGTTTTTTTTAAAAATGTCACATAATTTTCCCCATTATATTTGTGGGAGTTTGAAGTAAGTGAAAATACCTTTTAAGAATGCATAGTGTCAGTGTGAGAACCCAAGCAAGGGCCCTTGTGTATGGGTAGGAATTTCTTGGCATAACACTACTTTATATAGCTGCTCTTTTTACAAGCAAAGGGAAATAGAGGGTTCCATTTTTTTGTGCCATGTCCTAAAAATACAAAGACAAAAAAAAACCTCCAAAAAACTGTCCATCTTCAGAAGCTTGCATTCTTTTTTTTTTTTTTTTTAGTGAGGCAATTGGGGTTAAGTGACTTGCCCAGGGTCACACAGCTAGCAAGTGTTAAGTGTCTGAGGCTGGATTTGAACTCAGGTACTCCTGACTCCAGGGCTGGTGCTCTATCCACTGCTCCATCTAGCTGCCCCCAGAAGCTTACATTCTTGAAGGGGGTGCGGGCGAAGAGGGGCAGCAAATCCTATGTATCAATTAAGCAAGTACAAAATATATAGCAAGCAATTTGGACAGAGTACCAGCAACTGGGCAATTGGGAAAGACACCTGAGCTTAGGATTCCAAGAGACAGTAGTCAGGAAGCACAACAACTTAGGCCAGGGAGTCAGGGAACCCTGTGTATAAGGATGGAGGGAGGGAATACAGCATGTATGAGAAACAGATTTGAAGTGGATTTCTTAACGATAATATGAATTCTACTATACTTGTGTAGACATTTAACTTTGTCACAGACCTGTGAGTTAGGTCCAAAGTCAGGCTAATTCATGTTCCTAGCTCATAGACAAAGGGCGGTTTTATTTTATTTTATCTTTATCTTCCCGGTCTGAATTCAGAGGGAATTAGGCTTATATTTTATCCTGTTTAGGTGGACACATACATCTGTGCACTTTTGAAACAACTCAACATGAGAAAATCTGGGTTTAGGCATCAGATATTAGAAATGATTTTGCCTAGCAAGAAAAAGTCTTTGCTTTACAAAATAATTAATGAAGTTTTTTTTTTAATTGAACTCTTTGACACCATTTAAAATACAAGCATACCTCAGAGATATTGTAAGTTTGGTTCCAGACCACTGCAGTAAAGCAAATATCACAATAATTCATGTGAGTCACATGAATTTTTTGGTTTCCCAGTGCATATAAAAGTTATGTTTACCCTATACTATAGTCTATTAAGTGTGCAATAATATTATATCTAAAAAAAAAGTTATATGCCTTGATTTAAAAATACTTTATTGCTAAAAAGATGCTAACCATTATCTGAGCCTTCAAGGAGTCATAATCTTTTTGCTGGTGGTGGGTTTTGCCTTGGTGTTAATTCTGCAGACTGGTCAGGGTGATGGTTGCTGAAGGCTGGGGTGGCTGTGGCAATTTCTTAAAATAAGACAATAAAGTTTGCTACATCAACTGACTCTTCCTTTCATGAAAGATTTCTGTGGAGCATGGGATGCTGTTTGATAGCATTTTACTCACAGTAGAAATTCTTTCAAAACTGGAGCCAATCCTCTCAAACCCTGCCACTGCTTTATCAACTAAGTAATACTCTTCAGTATTGTTGTGTCTCAGGGAATTCAGATGCCCCAGGAAGGGGAGAGAGATGGGAGAACAAGTCGGTGAAGCAGTCAGAACACTCAAAACATTTATTAAATTCACTGTCTTATGGGCACAGTTCTTGGTACCCCAATAACAATTACAAGAACATCAAGGATCACTGATCACAGATCACCATAACAGATATGATAATAATGAAAAGTTTGAAATATTGTGAGAATTACCAGAATGTGACACAGAGACACAATGTGAGCATATGCAGTTGAAAAATGGGCTTGCTTGACACAGGGTTGCCACAGACCTTCAATTTGAAAAAGCAAAAAACAAAAAAAACCCACCCCCTCACAACAAAAACAAACCCACAATAGCTACAAAACGCAATGAAATGTGGTATCCCTGTATAGTTGAAATTGGAAATTTTTCAGTTTATGGGAGCCTTTTCAGGAATACATACCAACTGTATAGGATAGTATAGACACCTGGACTGGCATTGTAACAAGACTGTCCCTGAAGAGATGATGATGTATCGCTACAAGCACAGTTCAGAAGAGGCTTAAAGGAGAACCCACCAAAATAAACAGAAATTGCTTCTTTCACTTGGAAGCTAAGTAAATACTCATAACAGTGAGGGAGAAATACCCACTGCTAGGAAGAATCCCTGCTACTGGCCACAAGAGCTGCTACCATCTCCAACCATACCTGCCTTCCTTCCAAATCTTTCTGTCCCTGGGCTTTAGGATGCTATCCAGACAAGGTTTACCAGGATAGTAGGATTTAGAGTTAGAAGGGACCTCAGATCATCTTCATTTGACAGAAGAGGAAAGTGAGAGCTAGAAAGAGGTGGTGGGACTTAACTGAAGATCACGTGGTTACTGAATGGCCAAGTAAAAATCCCAGGAAGGTGACACAGAGAAGTTAGCAGTGGAGAAGGTTAAGAATCATGTTTAGAAGGAAGTAATAAAGCTGTTATGTGAAGATAATCATATTGTAAACTGTAATTTCAGCATGGTGTGATTTCAGGTGGCTGGGACAAGGAAGAGAAGAAACCTCCATGTTGTATCCCCTGAATTTCCCCACTTCCATTTGGTTGTTACTTCAGATGTGGGTTGGACTAGGAGACCCCTAGGGTTTTTTTCCAACTGTGAAATTCTATGGAAGAAAGAGCCCCTTTCTTTTTCTTTTTTCTTTTTCTTTTCCTTCTTTCTTTCTTTTTCTCCTTTTTCTTTTTCTTTTCTTTTTTTTTTTTTTGCAGGCAATGAGGGTTAAGTGACTTGCCCAGGGTCACACAGCTACTAAGTGTCAAGTTTCTGAGATCAGATTTGAACTCAGATCCTACTGCATCTAGGGCTGGTGCTCTATCCACTGCTTCACCTAGTTACCCCTCAAGCTCCTTTCTTAAACAAAGGCATTTGCTCCTGATATAGTAATTACAAAACATTTCCTCCCCATAAACTTGGGGTCAACACTATTAGCAATCCACGTAACATCCATAAGGAGAATGGGAATAAAGTACACAACTTTATGTTTCTCTTTTAAACCTATATAACCATTTTTATAATTAATTTCTGTACTGCTAGAAATAACCCACGTGAATGACAAGTTAGGGGTCAGGTTTTGTTTTCTAGTCATTTTCTTTGAAAGTTATTTTTAACTTTGATTATTTTGCTTGTTGAGGTTTAAATGGTTTAAACATTTTTCTAAGTCAGCCCACCAAAAAACATGGCTAGAAGTTTGGATTGGTTTCAAATTATTACTATTAACTCGATACCACCACCTGGTGGTAGTGAACTCATATTGTAGGGGAGAAAGATTAAAAATAGAAGAGACTCGTATTAATCATCTGATCATTGGGACCTTAGAGATCATCCAGTCCAATTCTTCATTTATAAGATTAGGAAACAGAGGCCCCAAAAGGTAAAGTGGACATAAGTAATATGACTCAAAATCTTTGTTTCTGCCTTCTTGGATTGTGCTCATCCTTGAAGTACATTAATTTACTGATCTTGCAGGGCTGTTAAAAGTAAAGCATTTTATTCAATTCAAATGCTTTATAAAGGTGAGCTAATAATGATAATGGTGGTTATGATGATATTTCCTATCCCACTATACTGTCTGACACAGATGTAGGTTACTCATCCTAAGATCATATGAACACTCAATTGATCATCCTAACTGGCAGAAGTAGTAGCAACAAAGGCGACCCAAAAGATCTGATAATCCAAACTCATTTTTCTTGTGAAATACATAGTGATTTTTACTTTATTTTTTTCCCAGTAGATTCACTTCACTGAATTCTTTTTGGGCTAATGTTAAAATGATAGTCATAGAATTTTGGAGCTGGAAGAGACCTTAGAGATCATGTAATCTGACACCTCTTTCTTCTCCCCCCCCCCCCCATGCCAATTAGGAAATTTAAAACCAGACCTAAAGTGATATGCCCAAGGTCACACAACTGTAATTCTTCAGCATACACTGACTAGCAGTCAAAGAAGGCAAGGAGGAGGGAAAGTCAGACTGGGAATTCATATTTGCTGTGAATAACCCACAGAATCAATTATCTGCACTAGGGGAGGAAGCAGTAGAGCAAATCATTGAAAATAGCATATAATTCCAAAGTGATTTATTTAGTTATTTATTTTTTTTTGCTTTGGAACTCATTTAATGTGATTATTTCTTATGGTAGATTTTCCTTCCTAATTGCATTTTGCTCACTCAGGTCAATATTTAAAATTAACTTTCCCTAAGAACAAACTCATTTGAGTAAACAAGGGAGCATACTCATAGGGAAGCTGAATTGGGACTTAACACAGTAAGATAACTCACACTTGAATCATTATGAACAGACTGGTTACAGAGGTCAGAGATGGAAGATAAAACCCCTGACTAGTTTTCTTTTTTAAATTGATTTTATTTATGTGTTAAATATTCCCCAATTCCATGTAAAAAAGTTTTAACTCATTTTTTAAAATTTTGAGTTCCAAGTTCTCTCCCTCCCTCCTACCCCACCCCACTCTTTGAGAACACAAAGAATTCAATATCAATTATACATGTGAAGTCATGCAAAACATTTCCATAATAGCCATGTTGTAAAAGAAAACAAAGTAAAGTAATAAAAATTTTTTTTTAAAGTATACCTTGGGTGCAGCTAGGTGGCGCAGTGGATAAAGCACCAGCCCTGGATTCAGGAGGACCTGAGTTCAAATTTGACCTCAGACACTTGACACTTACTAGCTGTGTGACCCTGGGCAAGTCACTTAACCCTCATTGCTTCACCATAATAATAACAACATTATTCTTAAAAGAAGTCCTTAAGCTTCACCAAATTGCTAAAGAGGTCCCATGACACACTAAAAGTTAAGTACCCACCACCATTCTATTTATTTATTTATTTTTTTTTTAGTGAGGCAGTTTGGGGTTAAGTGACTTGCCCAGGGTCACACAGCTAGTAAGTGTCAAGTGTCTGAAGCCAGATTTGAACTCAGGTCCTCCTGAATCCAGGGCCGGTGCTTTATCCACTGTGCCACCTAGCCGCCCCCCACCACCATTCTAAACGTATGATTGAAGATATATTGGGTACATCTGCTACCAAATTGAATCCAAATTGTTCAGTTTTAGAATTAAGGGGCAGCTAGGTAGCGCAGTGGATAAAGCACCGGCCCTGGATTCAGGAGGACCTGAGTTCAAATCTGGCCTCAGACACTTGACACTCACTAGCTGTGTGAACCTGGGCAAGTCACTTAACCCCCATTGCCCTGCAAAAAAGAAAGAAAGAAAGATAGAATTAAAAGGAACTCAAGAGGTCATCAGATCTAACCCCTTTATGATATCTACAAAAGGTGATCATTCAACCTAATTTACATCATGATGATGATAACAGTAGTCCTGATTATTAGGAAATTCTACTTTATATTGAGCTGAATTGTGCTTGTGTTTGAGGTTTAAATTTTGGGGGAAGGGGCATTTAAAGCAGAAATTTGCTGCTTTTTAACTTTTGTCCATTAGTCATGCTTCTATTAACCAGGATCAACCAGGACAAGTCTAATCCTCCTTCCACATAATAACTCTTCGATTATTTGAAGACAATTACTATGTCCCCTTCTTCCCTTCTCCAGGCTAAACATATGGTTCTTTCCAACAGTGTGTCCCTGTTTGGCAGGGTCTCCAATTCCCTCACCATCATGGATTTTCCAGATTGTTAAGATCCTAACTTAACCTTGCCAAGCTAGAGGGTGGTTTTGGTTTGGTTGAATTACTTGAAGTTGATCTTAGTAATACATTGTTGTTAAGAAGCCTCCTTGCCCTATTTTTTCTGAATTATCCATAAGGGATAAAAATGTCCTCAGAAGGAAGTACTTGTTTAAGCAGTATGGTGCCTTGAAGAGAGTACTGCATCAAGAAGCTGGGGGTATGAGTTTGAGGACTGGCTTTACTATTCATTTATTCGTGTGACCTTGGGCAAGCCATTAACATTCTCTTGACCTCAGTTCCCTTATTTATGTAATGCAGCCCTTTGTAGCTCTCAACCTATGATCCTAACAGGTAATGTCGAAGCACCAAACAAGAGGTGGAGTCTCTTTGTTCAGAGTAACACTTTGACAAGTCTCTTTTCCAGAGCCAAATTTCATTACTATGGCAACTGGGGGGGCCTTCAAAATTCATAGGAAGCATACTTACTTCCAAGTACTTTATTTTGAGACCCAATTAAGCGAGAAAGACTGTAAGATCTGAGCTGTACTGGGAAACATGTTTTATGGTCTGCAAGTCTATCTTGGGTGCTATTTATAGCACTTTAATTGTTGTTGCCAAATGAGGTCTGATGCATGTCCTATGGCTGCATATTTCCATGACAGGAGTTTTCCCCTTGGCCTTGTAATTTTTTTTTTCTTTATTTGAACTTGGGTAATTGTAATCATCATTTTAACTCCCTTGAGGGTGAAATGCAGTTCTTTGGGCTTAGTGGGCTATTGGCAGACCACCTAGCTTTTAAAACCTCCCTGATATAAGTAACCATTTTACAAACCTGAATCTTTAAAGTAATTCTGGCGCTGACCTATCCACTCTGCCTCCTTTGCCTTCAGCTGATAGTTGCCTTGATAACCTGGCATTTGAATTCCTCCTTAGGGAGTTTGTTTGGCTGCAGTTCCTCCATCATTCAGCACCCTAATCTCACTTCAGTAGCTGACTTCTCTGGGCATTTAGATGGCTGAGGTAGTAAACCTCCCCTTCAGTTTCAGGGCAGCTCCTAGATGGCAGGAAAAGGTAGAGAGCACTCTCTCTTTTTTTTTTTCATAAAAGTATTTTATTATTTCCCATTTACATGTAGAGATAGTTTTCAACATTTGTTTTTATAAGATTTTTTCTCCCTCCCTCCTCTCCCTTCCCCCTCCCCAGGACAACCAGCAATCTGTTATAGGTTATATATGTACAATCACATTAAACATATTTCTGCATTAGTCATTTTGTGAAAGAAGAATCAGAGCAAAAAGGAAGAACCTCCCCCAAAAAAACCCAAAATAGAAATAGTATGGTTCAATCTGCATCTAGATTTCATAGTTCTTTTTTTCTGGATTTCAAGAGCATTTTCCATCATGAGTCCTTTGGAACTATCTTGGACCATTATATTGCTGAGAAGAGTCAAATCTATCACAGTTGATCAACACACAATGTTGTTGATACTGTGTACAATGTTCTCATGGTTCTGCTCATCTCACTCAGCATCAGTTTATGTGAGTCCTTCCAGGTTTCTCTGAAATCTGCCTTCTCATGGTTTCTTACAACACAATAGTTATTACATTCATATATCACAACTTGTTCAGCCATTCCCCAGTTGATGGGCAACCTCTCAATTTCCAATTCCTTGCCACCACAAAAAGAGCAGCTATAAATATTTTTGTACATGTGGGTCCTTTTCCCCTTTTAATGATCTCTTTGGGGAAAAGACCTAATAGTGGTATAGCTGGGTCAAAGGGTATGCACAGCTTTATAGCCCTTTGGGCATAGTTCCAAATTGGAAAGCACTCTCTTTCTTAGCCCTCCTGTGCATATGGTATTGTCTCCTACTACAACAGAAAAAGGGCAGGGTTTGTAGTCCAAGGATGTAGGTTGTAGGCTCTCACAGCAGCTTGGCTGTTCAGGGTGTGTGTGTGTGTGTGTGTGTGTGTGAGAATTTGGGAGGCAACATAATACAGCAGGTCCTAGATTCAGAGGAGCTGGATTCAACAAATCCTGCTTCTGATGAATATTCTCTGTGTGACCTTGGACAAGTCACATAAACTTCGTAGCTGGGGCTTAGTTTCTTCATCTGTAAAATGATAGGTTGTGGATTAGATAACCTCTGAGGACCCTTCTAGCTTTAATTCTGTGATCCTGAGGCAGCTAGATGGTGCAGTGGGTAGAGCCCTGGACTGTTAGTGAGGAAGACCTGAGTTCAAATCTGACCTCCTACACTTGCTAGCTGTGTGACCATGCACAAGTCACTTAGCATCTGTTTGGCTTCAGTTTCCTTATTTGTTAAATAGGAATAATAATAGCACCTAACTCGCAGGGATTGTTGTTGAGTTTCAAATGATACAAAAGCATAGTACCTAGCACATAGCAATTGCTATATAAATGTTAGCTATTGTTTTATCATTATTATTATTCATTATTTCATTGTCTCCCTCCATCCTCCCTAACATCCAATCCATAGCCAAGACATCACTTGTACCTCAATCAGTTTCCTATGTCCTTCCTTGGCAGTGTTCTAGACACTGGGAACACCAAAAAAAAAAAAAAGCAGTTTATGCCTTCAAGATACACATTCTTTCAGAAGAAACATGTACAAAGTAAGCATATGCAAAATACAGAGTAATTTGGGCGTCGGGAGGCACTAGCAAGTGATGATAGCAGGAGGCTGTACTTGAGGTGAACTCAAGGAAATTAGGGGTTCTAAGAAGCAGAAATGAAGAGGGAGTTAATTCCAAAACTGAGGTACAGTGTGTGCAAAGGTAAAGTGATGGGAAATGAAATCCATTCTTAAGAGGAACAGTAAGCCTACCATTTCACCTAAAGATAGAGTTGACAAAGAGGAGTGTGATAAATCTAGAATGATAGACTGTAGCCAAGATGTGAAGGATTTTCAATGTTAAACAGAGTTCATCTTTTATCCAAGACTCAATAAGGGCAATGATATGGTTCTATACTAGAGGAATATCTCTTTGGCGGCTTTGTGAAAGATGGGTCAGAGAAGGGAATCTTGAGGCAGTGAAACCAATTAAGAAACTGGCCCAGTGGTCCAGGTAAGATTTTATAAAAGTCCAAACTTGGGTGGTATGAATGGAGAAGAAATGTGTCTGTCACTTCCGTTCATTCTCTCATGACCCCTTGCCTGGATTTTTGCAATGACTTTTCCCTCACCCACCTGCCCTCCCTCTAATTTCTCCCATCCATCTATCCTTCATACTGTTGCCAGCAATTATCTTCCTAATGAAGCATGTCACTCCTGTTGCCAACCAAATAATGTCCAAGCTCCTCAGTCTCTACTTATTTATATTGTTCCTGTCTTTTAAGGACCAGCTTGGATTCTACTTCCATGAAGCTTTTAAAGAAAGCCAAAAAACCTGATGTCTTATCCCTCCTCAGATGTCACATGTTTCCCCTTTCTGTATGCTACAATCCAGTCTAACTGGCTTTTTTTGCTGTTCCTCACACATAACACTTCATCTCCCATCACTTCCATGCCTTTGGCCTGGCTATTCCTCATGTTTTGAATCCATTCTCTCATTACTGCCCCCTCTTAGATTGGCTAGTTTCCTTCAAAGGTCAGCTTAGGTACTACCTTCTACCTGATACCCTTACTAATTCAGTTGGTGTAGTACCTTCCCTGCCTGCCCTGTCCCCCAAATACAAATAGCCTTGCATTTATTTTTGTATATATCACATGTGTGTGTCTGTATATATGCATACGTTTATTTGTGTGTATTGTCTTCCCTGATAAGCATTTTGCTGGCAGGACTATTTTGTTTTTGTCTTTGTATCCCTTGTTTTTTCAGTTGTTCAGTCACGTCTGACTCTTCATGACCCCTTATGGGGTTTTCTTGGCAAAGATACTGGAGTGGTTTGCCACTTTCTTCTCCAGTGGATTAAGGCAAACAGATTAAGTGACTTGTTCAGAGACATGCAGCTAGTGAGTGTCTGAGGCAGGGATTGAAGTTGGGTATTCCTGACTCTAGATCTAGCTCTTTTATCCACTGAGCCACTGAGCATTTAGCAAAATGCTTAACACATATAGGTGCTTTCTGGTTAGTTGATAGGACTCTGGTTGTAAATCTTCTGTGTACAAATCTGTTTTTGTCTATTGTCCTCAACCAGAACCGAAGATCATCAAGGGCAGGGAGCAATGATGTGGGCAGAATTTGGGGTCAAATTGATCGTGAGTCGTCCCAAAAGAATTACAAGACTCAGTGACTTGGTTTCCCAAGTTTTATTGCAATACTGTGAGTGACCACAGGGAGAGGACCAGAATAGTGCAAAAGTATCTCTCGATTAAGGAAAGGAAAGATATGGATAAAGTATGGATAAATTGATTATCAGTCTCATTATAATCTCCACCTTTGGGAGGTACATGGGAGGGCTTATCCTAATTTGGAGTTCCTGGGGTCTTAAGCCAACCCCTGAGGCAGGTACCTTTTTCAGTGGAGGTGTGTTTTGGGGGTTTACATATCATAAGGTGAATCTGGGGGCAAATTTGGCCTTTTCTGCGCATGTCTAAGTTTCTATAGCCTGTCAGTTTTATCATTATTATATAAATTCTTAGGCCTTCACATCCTGGCTCCCTCTGTTTCCATTATCGGCACTGATTCCTGCGGGTAAGAGAACCTAGCATCCTGACTTGTAAGTTATCCATTAACTGGGGTCTAATTCCCTTTTGGAGCTAATATCTGAATTAGAGCTTGGATCTTAGGTTTTTCTATTAACTCCTTTTTGCCTCCTACATCATTGTTTTATTCATCTTTATATCCCCAGTGCCTTGAAGCCAGGAGGACATGACCTTTGACACATACTTTCTATGTGACCCTGGGCAAGTCACTGCCTCTCATGCTCTGAGCAAGTCACTGCCTCTCATGCTCTGAGCAGCTCTTTAAGATTATAAATTGCAGAGAAGGCGATGACCTACACTGATAGGAATTTTCTCTCCTGAGAGTTCCATATATTAATGAAATCACCAGTTCTGTCCCTTATCTCCAGTGCCTAGCCTGTACTTATTTTTTTAATTGAGATGAATTAAGTTGAATGAATCTAACTTTGGAGATTGTTAGAGGTCACTCCCAGTTCTGATCTCTCCATTCTTCCTACATTTCCTTTGCCTGCTTCTCCAAGGTTATCTTCGGATTCTTTGAATCTCTTGATACTGACACTGGCTCTTTTTCTTTCTTCCCTTCTTTTATCACTTGGAGATAACTCCTAAAGTTGAATTAATACACTTAGGGTGTATTAATCAATGAAGTTTTTTAGAGGATGAGATAACAGGTCATCTGTAGCTGCCCTGAGAAATGGTAATTCTCAGATAAGGAGAGCCTAAATACTTTATTAGATAAAGCAGGACTTGTTATATATTTTTTTTACTCTTTGTAAGCAAAAGTAGCCAGCCTGCCTTCTTCTTGTTGTTCAGTTATTTTTCAGTCCTGTCCTACTCTTCATGACCCCATTTGGGGTTTTCTTAGCAAAGATTTGCTAAGTGATTTGCCATTTCCTTCTCCAGTTCATTTCACAGATGAGGAAATTGAGGCAAACAAGATTAAGTGACTTTCCCAGGGTCACATAGCTAGTCATTGTCTGAAGAATAATTTGAGCTCAGTTCTTCCTGGTTCCAGGCCGGACAGGATAATGTGCCACCTAGCAGTCCCAAGGGGAGAAATAGCAGACATTTATTCTATAAAAGATACATTTTCTTGCATATGTCCTGGGCTCTGTCCATTCCAAGGAGATGGCTTTCTGAATATCTCCTCAGGATCAGAGACTTAGTGCTAAAAAGGGTCAACTGATCCAATCATTTTATGGATAAAGATAACCTGAATCCCACAGAGGTTAAATGATTTGTCTAAGGCCATGGAAATAGTAGATTGTTGTAAAATTGGAATCTGAACCCAGGTTCTCTGTCACCAAATCTTTCCACCAGCCTTTTTAGAAGCATTGAGGTAACTCAGGGAGTACAGTAGAATCAGAAAGCCTCAAACACTTACTAGCTATATGACCCTTGGCAAGTCACTTGACCTTTGTCTGCCTCAGTTCCTCAACCATATAGTGGGGGGTGAGTTTAATTAATCAAATTGATGATGAGGCATCCCAAAGAATAACAAGACTCAGTGACTTAGTTTCCTAAGATCTATTGCAATACCATGACCACAGGGAGAGCACCCAAAGGAGAAAGGTGTCTCAAATTGGGAGAGGAAAATGATTATATTTATAGTGAGAAAAAAGTAGGTTATCTCATTATCTTAATTTCCTTGTGGTAGGTCTTACCCTAATTTGGACTTCCTAGGGTCCTAAGACAACCCACGAGGCAGGTACCTTTTCCCCTGGAGGTGTGTTTTTAGGGTTTATGGGTCATAAGGTGAACCTAAGGACATATTTGGTCCTTTCTGTGCATGATCATAAAGACATGCTTAAACTTGTCAGACCCAGAGGGTCTCTGTGTTTAGGATATCTCTTTACTTAAGATCTGGTTTCTAGGTGTCCTGTCATCTAGGAATATTAATGATTATTAATGGTTAATGGTCCCTGGTTACTGTCTCTATTGATAGTATTGGTTGGTAGGGACTCTTTTGGTTAGGTTATCTAAGAACATAAACCTAAAAAAACCTAAAAAAGTGTTACTCTGTACACTTTTAAGTACTATTGATAGGTTATCTGTTAACCTTTTTAGGTACTATTGATAAGTACTCAAGCCTCAGTTTATCTGTTAACTCCTTTTTGCCTCCTCCATCAGATGGATGTTTCCTAAGAACACAAACCTAAAAAAACCTAAAAAAGTGTTACTCTGTTAACACTTTTAAGTACTATTGATAGGTTATCTGTTAACCCTTTTAGGTACTATTGATGTTTCCTTCCTTCCACCATAATTCACTGAACTTGTCAGTACCGTGCCCCTAAGCAATGATTTGTCCTTTAAATGTTTCAAATGTCTTTGTCTTCCTGCTTTATGGACTACATGTTTTTCTCTATCTTCCACATCACCTAGCACAAGTCTGGGCACAAAATAAATTCTCTATACAGTCTCCTTAACTTTTACTATCTCCACCCCAGGAAGAAAGGAAGAAAAAAAAGAGAAAGAAGAAGAGAAGAGAGAAAGAAAGGCTGGGAGGGAGGGAGAGACAGAGACAGAGAAAGGGAGAGAGGGGAAGGAGGGAGGGAGGGAGACAGAGAGAGAGAGAGAGAGAGAGAGAGAGAGAGAGAGAGAGAGAGAGAGAGAGAGGGAGAGGGAGAGAGAGAGCGCAATTGCCACAGCAAGTATGTTATGCAATAGTCCACACTTATAGTCCCCCACCCCTAAAAGAAGGGAGTCATCTTAGAACTGGAAAGTACTTTAGAGAACATCTAGGTCAATTGTTGTTGTTTTATTTCATAGATGAAGAAATCAAGCCCCATGGAGGGGAAGTGATTTGCCCAAAGTCACACAATGGGAAAACCAGGAGTTGAAGCCAGCTCTTTTGACTCTAAGTCCTCTCTGTTCATTACACTCACCAGGATTCCTTGCCTGAACCTGTTTCACAATGAGGAGAACCATTTGAGAAAGAAATGGAAATCTTTGATTCCTATGCCATTAGTATCAGCATCATTTATTAGGATCACTATCAGTCATATCATCTGCAGGATCCAGGCTGCCAGGTCATGTGTGCTGGTGTTATAATGAGGTCTTTCTGGTATTTTGTATAGAGCTGTGGCCAAAGCAGAGCTGACTGATATGCACAGTGGAGAAGAATGATTAGCATATTCATGAATTAGGATTCTGCTTACACTTGTTTTGTTTAAGTGAGACCTTATGCTTTGGCCAATTACATAAAAGTATTGAGGATCCATCAGTGTTGCCCCTCAACATTTATTTTTGTAAGATTTTGAGTGCAAATTTTTCTCCTTCTCTCCATTCCCTCTTCTCCTGAAGCCAGCAAACAATCTGATATTGGTTATATGTTACAAAATCATGTTAAACACATTTTTACATTAAGACTGGAGCTCTTGGGAACAGCTAGGTGGTGCAGTGGATAAAGCACCAGCCCTGGATTCAGGAGGACCTGAATTCAAATGTGGTCTCAGGCACCTGACATTTACTAGCTGTGTGACCCTGGGCAAATCACTTAACCCTCATAGCCCTGCAAAACAAACAAAAATAAATAAATAAAACTAATATTGATTCTTGACCTACAAAAAATTATTTTAAAGAATTATGAACTCTAGTAGAAGCTTAATCCACTAAATGCTTATTTTTCTTCTTCCTCTGCATCTCCAAAGTATATTTGTGGACCTCATGATTTCCTCTTCTAAGTGAACATGGTTTTCCTTTCTTATATTCCTCTTTTAAACATAGTATCCTTTTTTAGTCATAATAGAATACACCAGATAAAGGGATAAGCTAGGACAGTAACACTGAAATAATTCAATCAGTGAGTTGTATTCTGTTTTGCTTTATGTAGGAGAAAATAAGTTCCCACTCTCTTCTTTCTAGCTTGTCCCTGAGCTCTTGCTTAGAGAGGTCAGATAAACACAATAAATCTATTTAAAAACTTTAATATTAAACTCTAAGGGCCTGTATTGTATAGTTAGAGGCTAAAGTCATACATTTTCCAATGAAGCTTGCCTAATCCTGATTACTCACTAAAAAATTATCTACTTTGTAAACTACAGTTTGCTTCCTTAACAATTCACTAGCTGATGAAGGAACCTAAGAGGGGGGAAATGATTTTGGATAAGATCATTGACAGCCTAAATGAGGTTCTCTTTATTTCAGCTCTCACCTTTGCCATAAGTAGTCTTGATTCTCAGAAATCTCAAACTTAATAGCAAATGATGGAAAATGCAAGGATATAGCTGTTTTTCTATTACCCAAGACATTAGTAACACTTTCAGAGGAACAAACCTAAGATTCTCTTAAAAGCTATGTTGTCATCAACCTATTTCTCTGTTTGAGGTTTTGGCAAGACTTTAAAGTAATGACTGGTTGGGATTATTCACAGGTGATGATTTTGGGGGGTTTTTTGTTTTGTTTTGTTTTTTAGTGAGGCAATTGGGGTTAAGTGACTTGCCCAGGGTCACATAGCTAGTAAGTGTTAAGTGTCTGAGATCAAATTTGAACTCAGGTACTCCTGACTCTAGGGCTGGTGCTCTATCCACTGCGCCACCTAGCTGCCCTGATTTTTGTTTTTTAATTACATTTTTTTTTAAATCAAAAGCTTACCTTATCTTCTTTCCCCACCCCCACTAACTGCAAAAAGAAAAAACAATCCTGAAAGTCTGTCTATCTGTCTGTCTGTCTCATAATGGATAGCATGTTTCATCATGAGTCCTTAGGAACTGTGGCTAGTCGTTCCTTTGATCAGATTTCCTAAATTTTTCTGTATGATATTGTTTGTTCACTTCACTATGTATCAATTCCTACAAGTCTTATGAGGTTTTCCTGAAATCATCCCTTTCTCCATTTCTTACAATACAATCATATTCCATCACATTTTCATGCTATAACTTGTTCAGCCATTCCCAATTGTTGCTTGGTTACTCCCTCAGTTTGTAATTCTTTGCCATGCTCCCAAAAGAGTTTTATAAACATTTTTGGGGGTGAGCATTTGTTTTTCTTAGGACTAATATCTTCCTTAATCTACTTTCCCTCTAATTCTCCTTTTTCCCCTTTTCTTCATATTTCCCTGTGGAGTAAAATATATTTCTTTATTCAACTGTGTTTGTCTTTCGCTTCTTTGAACAGTTAGATGAGAATAAGGTTCAAGAATCAACCACTCCTCCCTCCCATTTACTCTTTGTTTATATAGACTTCTATTTGTGCACCTTGATTTTTTAAAATAACTTTTATTATAATTTTTCCCATCTTTCCTCTCTCTTTTCACTTCTTACAGTATTCCTTTTCTCATCCGTTTCCCTTCTGCATAGTCTCTTGAATCTGGAGTCAGGAAGACCTGAGACACTTACTACCTGTGTGACCGAGCAAGTGATTTAACCTTTGTTTTCCTCAGTTTCCCCAACTGTAAAATGGGCATAATAATAGCACCTACCTCCAAGGGTTATTTTAAAGTATTTTTTAAGTGCTTAGCAGAGTGCCTGGTACACAATAGGTGCTATATGGATACTTATTCCTTCCCTTCCATCCCTCTCTAGATCATCAAAACATAATAAAACTAACCACTCCCAGACCCTCTGTTTAATTAGACTGCTTCTGTGACCCAGATGATAATAAGAAGGTTCAGAGGAAACACGTTTCATTCACAGTATTAGAATTTAAGCAGTTTTATCCTTGTTTGGTCTCTTGTGATTGCTTGTTCATATTTACCTTTCTTTGTGTTTCTCTTGATTCCTATGTTTACACTTAAATCAGAAATGCTTGGAGGCCCATACTCAGTTTTTCAGGGTAAGTTATTTTCGGCCATAAATCTGTATCTTTAAAAAAAAAGTATCCTTTACCTTCAAGAATATCATATTCCAATCTCTGTTCCTTTATAATGGTACCTTCTAGATTGTGTATGATTCTTGTGGTGACACCTTAGTATTTGAATTATTTCTTTCTCGCTGCTTGCAAATTTTTTTTCTGTGACCTGGAAGCCCTGGATTTCGGCTATAATGTTCCTAGGAATTTTCATTTGAAGACCTCTTTCTGGAGGTGACCAATGGGTTCTTTCTATTTTCACTTGGCTCTATGGTTCTAAGAGATTTGGGCAGTTTTCTATTTATGATTTCTTGAAATATGATATCTAGGCTCTTTTTTCCCCCATGGCTTTCAAGTAATTCAATAATTCTTTCCAAGTCAGTTATTTTAGCTGAGATACCTTATATTTTCTTCTATTTTTTTCATTCTTTAGTCTTTGTTTTAATATTTTGTCAAATCATTAATTTCTGTTTGGTCCATTCTAATTTTCAGGAAGCTTGTTGCTTGGGCAAGTTTTTTAACATTGTATTTTCTTTCAAAGTGTTTAAGAAATACTTTTATCAAGTGGCTTTTTTTTTAAACAGTGACTAAAAATAGGGACTTGTCTTTTCTTTTTCTTTTTTCTTTAAAAAAAGACTGTCGGGGCAGCTAGGTGACGCAGTGGATAAGGCACCAGCCTTGGATTCAGGAGGACCTGAGTTCAAACCCAGCCTCAGACACTTACTAGCTGTGTGACCCTGGGCAAGTCACTTAACCCCCATTGCCCTGGGGGGGGGGGACCTGTCAGGGGGCAGCTAGGTGGTGCAGTGGATAGAGCACAGGCCCTGGACTCAGGAGTACCTGAGCTCAAATCCAGCCTCAGACACTTAACACTTACTAGCTGTGTGACCCTGGGCAAGTCACTTAATCCCAATTGCCTCACTTTAAAAAAAAAAAAAAAAGACTGTCTCCTAGCCTGGCAGACCCTACTACTCATCATCATGAGAGTTTGGACATACTTTATGTCCAACCTAGACCAATTAGCCTTTCCTTAGGCAATCTGCCCCACTCCTACCATATTAATGCTGGATTTAGTGTGGGCAACCAGTTGGCAAAGATAGTTCACTGCAGCTCAGAATTCCTGAACTCAAAAGATCCACTGGTGTCAGTTGCCCAAGGAACTGAAATTAAGAGTTTGTGCCACCATGCCCTACCAGGATTGCTTATTTGAAAGGAGCAAGATTGCAATAAAATAATCTGAGTGTGTATGAGGCTGGAAAGCCTGGAAATTTGTAGCTGTTTCCCTCTCACAGTATTTCACAAAACTTTGGCTAGACACTAGGTGATAAACTTGCTCTGATATCCATATTATCTCTGAGCCTCTCACCCTGACTCCAAGAATGATCCATCCTCAGGATTTTGAGCATTTTGATTTAACAACAGAGCATTTTTGCCAAGGGTGTTAGATATCCTAGGACGTAGCTACCCTGACCTGTCACCCTGCATGCCACTATTGTTACAGTCACTTATGAAATAAGCACTCTTGTTCACCCATGTGGAAACCCATAGAATTTAGTAGAAAGAGCACTAGATTTGGAGTCAGAGGACCAAGGTACATAGTCTGAACTCCCCACTTGTGTGACTTTGGGCAGATTATTTAATCCCTGGGCCTCAGTTTCTTTTTCTGTAAAATGGATGAATGAAGTTAGACTAGAAGAACTCAGGGGTCCCTTCTAGCTTTAGATCTAAAATTGGTGTCCTTGACATCGGTAATGACAAATGGCACATCCCCCAAGAAGGACAAAATAACTTGGGAGAGTAGGAGAGACAGCCTGTTTGGGGGGCTGCCTACTCCCTGACCCATATTGCTTCCATAACTCTCTATTCACGGAACATATAGAACACATCTTTCCAAGTGTAGCCAACCAAGAGTTAATTGACTACGTGACCAGGTACTGTTCTCATCTAAAGATATTGTCCTTTGTAATATGTCTGTATCCCCTAACTCTCTTGAGAAAAAGTCCAAGTTGAAAACACTGAGGTTTTCTGGGAAATTTTCAGCTGAATCAGGAATGTCTTTCTCAAGCTGACTGAGAAAGTGGTACAGGACGTTACTAATTTTGTCGGTCTTTAGAGACCTACCTGGCATGTTCTCTTTAGCAAGAAACATTGGACAACATGAAAGGAGTAATTTTTTTTTCCTTCTTTCCTGCTCTGAAAACAGTTGGGCTAAAATTGCATTTATTTTGGGAAGTCATTAGCTTTCTGTTAACTGTCTTCCCTTCCACAAAGGCTAGTTTTCTAATTGGCTCACTGTTTGAACAGCAAATAATGACTTAGTTTTTGTAACATCTGCTTAGATGCTCTGGATTAGAGGTGTCAAATATATGGGCCTATATGCCCAGAATCAGATCAAAATATAATTGGCAAATATTTAACAAAATAAACAATAATAAAAATTGTTGTCCAGTTGTTGTTTTGTTGTTGTTATTATTTACAGTTGTATCTGACTCTTTGTGACCCCTCTTGAGGTTTTCTTGGTAAAGACACCAGAGTGGTTTGCCATTTCCTTTTCTAGCTCATTTTACAGATGAAGAAACTGAGGCAAACAGGGTTAAGTGACTTGTCGAGAGTCACACAACTATTAAGTGTCTGAGGCCACATTTGACCTCACAAAGATCAGTCTTCCTGACCCAGGCCCAGCACTCTATCCACTGTGCCACCTAGCTGCCCACAATAAAACATAGAAATCACATTATATTGGGGGCAGCTAGGTGGAACAATTGATAAAGCACCCGTCCTGGATTCAGGAGGACCTGAGTTCAAATCCAACCTGAGACACTTGATGCGTACTAGTTGTGTGACCCTGGGCAAGTCACTTAACTCCAATTGCCTCACCAAAAATAAATAAATAAGAAATTTTTAAAGAGAAATAACATTACATTGTAGTTTAGTATATTATGTGGTTTTCTAAGTCAATATGCCCCAGAGATCCTTATAATATCATTTAGTGGCCCTTGGTTCTCTTTGAATTTTTTACCACTACTCTGCAGGAGTAGAAAAAGTGTATGAGATACAGTCCCTCCCCAAGAATCTTGAAATCTGTTGACCAACATGGGTCAGTCAAATAGTTAAGAATCAAGACAGGAAACACCAAAAGGTTGAGGGTTTTTTGTTTGTTTTTAATCAGGAAGAAGCATGAAAGCACTGTTGAAAAAAGTTTCATTTGTCAGTGGCATGCCACATTGGTCTAGAGGTGCAATAGCCTAGACTATAAGTAAAGGAGATTAGGCATGGCACTTGCATAATTCAGCTATAAGGAAATCAGGATCTGGATTACAGTAGCAACAGCAGAAATAAAAAAGAAGAGACTGTTAATGAGAACTGTTGCAAAGAGGAATCACTTGGTTACCAATTAGATCGGTGCGGGGTGGGGGGAAAGAGAGAGAAAGAGAGAAAAAAGATGATTCCAAGGTTTTAAGCTTGGAATACAAAAGTGAGAATTCCATTTACCTAGACCAGGAATGTACCACTGAAATTGTGGTACAGTAGAAAGAGCACTCTGGTTGTAGGGCCAGGGGCATTTACCCCTTTTTTGTGTCCTGGACTCCTTTGGCAGTGTGGTGTAGCAAGCAGACCCCTTCTCAGAATGATGTTTTTAAGCTCATATGATAAAATACATAGAATTATGAAGAAAACCAATTTTATTGAAATACAGTCCTCAGGAAATTTACTTGGGTGTAATCTGGCAGCAGGTCTAATATCTACAGTAATTTTAAAGTAGTGAAGAATGCAATATTTTGAGATCTAAAATGAATGTGATGCCTGTCCTCTCCTGTCCTCTCTTTGCTTGCGTGCTCTGCTCTGACACCTGTAGCTCAGGTGCTCCCGTACGGAGCTCCGACACACGCTTGCACTCTTACCCACGAGTTCTTGCCCCACGCTGCTCCTAACCCTACTCTGAACCATGGGCCATCAGAAGGAACTTATGTTGTGCTGCGGGGACCTGCTGCGAATCTGGTACCAACTGCTGAGCCAGGCTCTCACTGAATACCTCCAGACGCTCATACTAGTGATGTTGGGCTGTGGCTCTGTGGCCCAGGTTGTACTGAGCAGAGGGATCCACAGTGGCTTTCTTACCATCAATCTGGCTTTTGGCTTTGCAGTCACACTTTATATCCTTATTGCTAGCCAAGTGTCTGGAGCCCACCTGAATCCAGCTGTCACCTTTGCCATGTGCTTCCTGGCAAGGGAGGCATGGATTAAGCTGCCCACCTATACACTGGCCCAGACATTAGGGGCTTTCCTAGAGGCTGGGATTGTCTTTAGGTATACTATGATGCGATTTGGGCCCTTGACCAGTTCATTGGCACGGCATCACTCATCGTCTGTGTGTTGGCTATTGTGGATTCCCACAATAACCCAATTCCCCGAAGTCTTGAAGCCTTTACTGTTGGCTTTGTGGTCCTGGTCATAGGTACATTCATGGGTTTCAACTCTGATTATGCTGTTAATCCAGCTCGAGATTTTGGTCCCTGCCTGTTCACTGCCATTGCTGGCTGGGGTTCTGAGGTCTTCACAATGGGTCGGTACTGGTGGTGGGTTTCCATCATCTCACCACTTCTTAGTGCCATTGCTGGAGTTTTTGTCTATCAGCTCATGATCAGCTTTCACCTGGAGACTCCATCTCCTTCCACAGAGCAGGAGAATGTCAAGCTGGCTCATATGAAACACAAAGAACAGATCTGAGTTGGGAGTTACACCTCCCTCTCCCTCCAGGATCCCCACTCCTTCCCTTAGGAACTAAGACTGATGGGACTGTGCCAGAGATATATCCCCAAAGCAGCCATAGCCTCCACCCCTCTGGTCCCCATCCCTCCCACTCCTCTGGCCCCAGGAGACCCTTTCCTGAGGGCTATGTTTAGTAATAATGCTAAAAAAAATGCTCCCTCAAACCTCTCTCCCCACCCTAGGGGGTCAATGAATCCTTGGGAAACCTGGTCAGTATGGATTTACAATGGATGTTGGACCTAAGCCCTGCCCTGAGATGCCAGACCTGAAGTAGGATATTTGCCAGAAATAATAAATCACTTTTGAGTTCTTGGAAGGTTCTCCAGAGGGAAAAGGAGAGGAGAAGGCAATAGCTAGAAGTTCAGCAGATGTGTAAAAAAGGTTAGATATGTGGAAGATGCATGGGTGTGAGGGTTGTTACAGATATACAAGGGCACTTTAGCTTTGGGAAAGTCCCTCATTCATTCATTCAAACCTGATATGGGAGAGGTTTAAATGAAAGGTATTCTAAATGGAGACATGTTAAATGTATGAGAGACAGTACAAATGTAAAGAAAGCCCAGATGTGCGAGTGTTTGTATGTCCAGGTATGAGTGATTGCAGATGTGTGTGTAAGGGGGAGGGTACATATAGATGAATATGTCCTAGAAAAGAAAGATACCCAGAAGTAGAAGATCTCGCTAGACTTTGAGGAAGGGGAGTCAGGGAGAGCAGAAGAACCTCAAAAGAGACATTAATTTGTCTAGGGTGGTGTGTGTGCTGTGGGGGGCTCACAATTTGATGTTCAGAGCTCTGCACACAGGCAGAAGCCATTTGCATGTTCCCAGCCTGAACCATGAGCCAAGGGGGTGGGTGCTAAGTATAGGTGTGTATTTCATTTTGGCAGATGTTACAGCAGGGGTTGGGGGCCTTCCTTCCTTCCCAGACCAATGCCCCTTGTTCTTTGCTCATTCCCTCTGGGCATTTCCAGGATGGTTCAAATGAGCATGTCCTTAAGCATGTCCATATTCCTTATATACTCCTTATTCACTGTGTGGATACCCCCAAACCTATACACTCTTTCTTGTATTCTTTTTTTTTCCTGGGTAATGGGGGTTAAGTGACTTGCCCGGGGTCACACAGCTAGTAAGTGTCAAGTGTCTGAGACTGGATTTGAACTCAGGAACTCCTGAATCCAGGGCCAGTGCTTTCTCCACTGCGCCACCTAGCTGCCCCTCTTTCTTGTATTCTTAAAAATAAAGGTATTTACACAGAATAAATAAATAAATAGATGAGTGAATGAATAAATGAAATTAATATGAAAATATCTATGATTTTTATTAGTGGCCAAGTTATTGATATGTCTAATGCTACTCTGGTTTGTTGCTTACATTTATATTTAAAATGCTAAATTTCAGTTAGAAGTTAGTGAAAATAAAGGGGGGTTTTTTGGCCATCCAAAATGGCAAACTTCTTTGAAATCTATTTATGGACCCCAAGTTAAGAACCCCTGAACCTGAGTCAGAGAGCCTGAGTTCAGATTCCACCTCCAACACTTACTACCCTTGTGACCCCAGGCAAATTACTTTACCTCCTGGCCTTTACTTCCTCATCTGTAAAATGAGGAGATTAGACCAAATGGCCTACATGGTCTCTTCCAGCGCCAAATCCATTGCTCTCTATTTCCCATGTCTAGAATGAACTCTTCCTTTCCCCCAGAACCAACTCTGACCCCATCATTGCATAAGCAAAACCATTCTTCCCAGATCTTTCTAAGTGAATTACTCTTTAAAATTCTCACAACACCTTTTCATTGTGTGCAGTTGCTTTCCTATCAAACCTGCCCTCAGGACCCATGATGAAGCATCCTACCCACCTCCTAACATAGAAATGATAGGCTCAGGTTGCAAAATGAGATGTACATTTTGGGGGGGTATGGCCAATTTGGGACTTGTTTTGCTTAATTATGCTTATTTGTTAGGAGTTTGTGCATCTTTTCCAGTGGTGGCAGGTTGGGGGGGGTTGTTAATTAAGAAAAAAAAATAGTTTAAAAAGAAAAATAGGGGGCAGCTAGGTGGCACAGTGGATAAAGCACCAGCCCTGGATTCAGGAGGACCTGAGATCAAATCCGGCATCAGACACTTGACACTAGCTGTGTGACCTTGGGCAAGTCACTTAACCCTCATTGTCCCACAAAAATAAAAAATAAAATAAAAACAGTGGGGCAGCTGGGTGGTGCAGTGGATAAAGCACTGGCCCTGGATTCAGGAGTACTTGAGTTCAAATCTAGCCTCAGATATTTGACACTTACTAGCTGTGTGACCCTGGGCAAGTCACTTAACCCCCATTGCCCCGCAAAAAATAAAAAATATATATATTTTTTTCATTTAAGTTTGTGCTCCTTTTCCCAGAGCTATTTACATTCTCAACATTATCTCTGGTTGTAGAAATTCCTGCTAAAGGAATTTCAGGTATCATAGAGTAGGTGTTTCCTGCTGCATCAGGTAGGTGCACTAGTTGAATTTATACTGCATATTTCTGAGGTCCAAGGACAACCTCGAACCCTCTCTGCGTTTCTCAACACCCCTCAGAGATCTATATTGTTCCATGGCCACAGAGACTGGCTAGGCTATGGTTAATCCAAAAGAATGAATCACTTGACGTGAAATTTGAGGCACTGAAAGAGATTTGGGGGATGAGGGACCTTCCCAGTCCCTCAGGTCAAATCACATAGTCAGCCACCTGCTCTGGTGACTCTTTTAAAGAGTTTTATGACTGACATTCTCTCTATCCCTAGGTCCTTCTGCGGCTCCTCCACCCCCAATTTGTTTCTAAGCTTCAGCTGCAATTTTTAGGAATTCTAGATGCCTTGCATTTTTATGACCTATTTAAAATCTCTTCACATAGGGTAGCAATCAGTTTTGTGGCTTGGTTTTTCTCTTAAGAAGAGTGGGATCACAGGACCATGGAGAGTCAGATGAGTAAAGTGAAGCAGATAGATTTGGGGGGCAGTGGGGGGTGGGGAAGAGAAGTAAGTTGTTCAAGGTCCCATAACTAGCAATATTAGTGTCAGAGCCAGGATTTGAACCTAGGTCATAGATATTTTTTTTACTTGCTTATGGCTTCAGCACAAAAATTGGAATTGTTCAGAGTCTAAAATGTTTATGTCTTTATGTCTTGCCATGACTGGTTCTAAAAAATAAACAGAGGAGGCAGCTAGGTGGCGCAGTGGATAAAACACTGGCCCTGGATTCAGGAGGACCTGAGTTCAAATCCGGCCTCAAACACTTACTAGCTGTGTGACCCTGGGCAAGTCACTTAACCCCCATTGCCCTGCAAAAAAATAATAATAATAATAAACAGAGCAGGTGGTCACCTACTTGGTGTGGTTTGAGAAGTCCTAGCAAGTCCTTCTATCCCCCCCCCCCCAAAAGCCTCTTCCTTCCAGATGCTGAAGTGTCTGAAATTCCACTCTGAAAGATTTATTCCTTTTGGTTAAGGCAAATGGGAAACCTCTATAGATTTTTTTTAATGTAAATTCCCCTTTGAAGAATAACACATTCAGTCATATTTTGGAGTGATTAATCTCCTAGGAGAGGGATAAGGGCATTAGAGGATGGGGAAAAATGCTGTAAGCCTGAATTTGGATGCAAGGGAAGGTGAGGTTGGGTGAATGAAAACAAACTTCTTCACCATTTTGCTGGAAGGTTATGACCAGGGTCTCGTTGGGTGATCACTTCAAAAAACAACTTTCATAGTGTTCAGAGCACCTCTATTATAATTCAGAGGAAATTTGTCCAGGAAAGGCAGGCTTATGGGAACAGTTTGATGGTGGCATTCTAGTGGGAGTAATAATTCAGCAGCATGTCAGCCAGGCAGAGAAGAGGACATTTTGTCATCCTTAATGGTGTGTGGAGAAACCCTGAAGTAAAAAGTAAGCTGCAGACACATGCATGGGAACACACTGAAGTGACAAAAAAAGGCAGGTTGCATGTCCTTTAAAGACTGTACCTAGAAGTCAGCAGGTGGGGTAAATGAGATTACTATAGAATGGTGCTCATCCATTATCATCCTCTTTTAATTAATATTTACTGAGTTCCCCTATTTGTAAGCATCATGCAAACATAACACTGAATCTCTGCTCTGCTGAGCTCCTTAGCTCCACCCCACCTTGCCACTTCACTTGCTGCTGCTTCCCCATCAGTATCCTTGAGATGCCCCAGTCATAGTAATTTCCCCACAAGCTGTGTCCTACAGTCTCTTCCTTTTATGAGACCTTGTGTCCCAAGCTCTTTTCCTGAGGTCTCTTCTTTCCATCCAAACGAATGTCTTGAAAAGTTTATTGGAAGACACCTATTTGCACCAAGTACCTTTTTTATGTTCTTCTTGCCCTGAATTCCATATTGCTACTTATGATTCCATTCTGTCCTCAGTTAGCTTAGCCAGAGAGACAGAACCTAGGCAAAGTGAAAAGTTAGTTAAGACAAGTCAGTGTCAGATGAATTGAGGAGGTAGTAAGTATGCATACTCACATTTACATATATTACCTTTAATCAATAGCTTCAGATGTCCACCTGTCCCAGCACATTATTACTAGCTAGTACAGATAACTCTCACTTTACATAAATTCACACTATCCAAATTCGACTTTACCTAAAGAATTCTGAAAGCCACATTCCAAAGAATCCCACCTATGTTAACTTTACTGTACTCTTTACTGTGCCCTCTCTCCCTCGTTCCCTCCCTCTCCTCTCTCTCTCTCTCTCTCTCTCTTTCTCTCTGTCCTTTAGCCTCGTGCTCCAGGCCTCCCCATTCCCCCCCCACACACACACCAAAAAAACCCCCAAACAAAAAAAAAACCTACCAAGTGAAATAGGGAAAATGGATTCATGAAAAGAGTCTTAGAGAGATTGCCATCAAAGTTGCCACCAGATAGGGGGCTTGATTTGAGACTTCCAGCACTGCCCATGTTTGGGTCCCAGAGTGTCTGTCTTCCATCCATCTGCTCCTCAGTACCTAGTGTCTCTCCCCACCCATATGACTTGCCTTCTCTTGTCTGTATTAGTCTTTAGCCCTGAGTATTTCTCCTCTTGCTCTTGCTTCTCTATCCCCTTTTCCTTTGAACCCTGCACCAATCACAGCCCCTATTTTCATTAAGTAAAAAATCACTTAGAGGTCTGCCAGTAGTCCATTTATGTAAAGTGAAAACCATATTCCTAACAATGTCTTACGTTTGTATCATGCAGTTTCTCATTTGATTCTTAGAACAGCCCTATGAGGTAAGCCTCGTATCATGCTACAAATTCATGACAAGGTTAGAAATCCAGACTTCCTGAGAAGCAATATTTTAAAGTAGAAAGTATTCTGGACCAAGAATCAGGAGACCTAAATTCTAATCCCAGCTCCGACACTAAGTAGCCGTGTAACCTTGGACTAGACAATTCCATCTGTGAGACAAGGTTGGGTTGAACTGGATGATCTATCTCTAGGGTTCATTCCTGTTCCAAAATTCTATAATTGATTGTATGACTCATAGTCCAATGTTTTTTCAGTTATGTCATGTTATTTTAATACAGGGTTGGATGTGCACAAAGTATTTAAAAGATACATGCAATTCCTTATAGATGGTATTTCATACCAGGCTACCAGACCCTTTGCAACCTGGCCCCTTCCTACCTTTTCAGACTTCTAAATACTCTATGATCCAGAGACACTGTCCTTCTTGCTCCACCTCCTGACTTTGTGCCTTTTCAGACTTACCTTAGAATGCTCATCAATTGGGGAATGGCTGAACAAATTGTGGTATATGAATGTAATGGAATACTAATGTGCTATAAGAAGTGATGAGAAGGCAGATTTCAGAAAAACCTGGAAAGACTTACATGAACTGATGTGTAGTGAAGTGAGCAGAAACAAGAACATTGTATATAGTAACAGCAACATTGTGAGATGATCAACTGTGATAGACTTATCTCTTCTCAGCAAAAGTGATCCAAGACAATTCCAAAATATTCATGATGGAAAATGGTCTCCATCAAGAGAAAGAACTATGGAGACCGAACGCAGATTGAAGTATACTATTTTCATCTTCTTAAATTTTTTGTGTGGGTTTTCCCTTTTGTTCTGTTTCTTCTTTCACATGACTAATGTGGAAATATGTTTACATGATTACATATGTATAACCTATATCAGATTGCTTGCTATCTTGAGGAGGGGGGATGGGAGGGAGGGAGAAAAAATATGTAATTCAAAATCATATATTGTTTTTAAAAAAAACTACCTTCTGTATATGTATATGTACTCTGTATATATCTTCTATGTATTCAGCTGTTTGAATGTCACCCCTGCCCCTCCCCACCCTGCCTCCATTAGAATGTTAGCATCCCTGAAAGCAAAGATCCTGTTTTTGTCTTTCTTTGTAGCCCCAACACTTAGCACAATGCCTAGCACTTGGAAAGGAAATGCTTGACTGGCTGCAGCATGCAGCATGACCCTGTCAGAACTAACTTTGAAAAACTAAAATACCAGGACAAGTGGTTTCTTCCTCAGAGAAACTCCCCATATCATAACAAATAGTAAATGTTTCCTATGAAGTTACTTTTTGATTTTCCCCAGATACCATCTAGTCCAACTCCCTCAGAGATGGGAAACATAGGCCTAGGGAGAATATGTGATTTGCCCAAGGTCACAACTGTCACATGGTTAATCAGTGTTAGAAGCAGATTTTAAAGGAAGATCATCCTAACTCTGAGCTCCACACTCTATCCACTATACCTATACCGGGCTGCCTGCCTCTCTTGTGACTTCATCCCTGGGGGCATGTAACTTTCAATTTGACCTTGAAGATGGCATTCTGACTATTAGAAGGAATATATGATATTCTGTGTGACATGATAAAGCACTGGACTTGAAATAAGGAAGGCAAGAGTTAAAGATCCACCTGAAACTTATTAGCTATGTGATGTTTGTGACCTTGGCTTCTGCCTTCTTCACCAGCAGGGTATTGGGATCAAATGAGATAGTATGTGTTAGTGCCTTGAAAATTTTAAGTCCTATATAGATGTGGAGGCAGCTAGGTGGCTCAGTGGATAGAGCTCTGGGTATGGAGTCAGGAATACATGAGGTCAAATCTGTCCTCAGGCACTTACTAGCTGTGTGTCTCTAGCTAGGCAAGTCTCTTTTGCCTCAGTTTCCTCATATGTAAAATTGGGATGATTATAGCATCTGCTTCTCTTATTATGAGGATCAAATGTATTATCAATTATAAAGCACCTAGCAAAGTGCCTTGTACATTGTAAGCTCTATATAATATTAACTATTATTCATTATTTTATAGATGAGGAGATTGAGGTTTATGGAGGTTAAGCAATTGTCCAAGGTCACATCCAAAATAAGTATCAAAGACAGGGTTTAACTCACATCCTCTGAATCTAAAGCCAGTTCTTTTTCTATCTCATCTTGTCCCCCATAGAAGTTGGTGTACTCACAATTACTTCATCTTATGAGAAACTTGGTCATCTTGTAGTTTAATTAAACTGTCTTTTTTCTTTGCTTTTCTCTCATCTTCTGCCTCTTAGTATGTGATTATTCCCCTAGGGATAAATGATAGATACCAGAACCCCTGCATGCTCAAATGTTGCAACTTGCTTCCTCCTCATGGGACTTAGATACATTTCCCCTGCATTATGTAGTAATAGAGAAAGTATTATTTACATACCCCCATCAGCTTTCTGATTTCTCTTCGGTTTGATTAAATTTCTTTTCCACCTAAGGCATGGGATATCATATACCTAGCCACATTATACAAATGGTAATTGCAAAATAAAGTGACTGTAGCTTGCTTCAGATTAGTGCAAATAATGAATCCCCTCAAGTGATAGCATTATTCAAATTCCCACTCCATAGTTCCATTGGGCTGGAATCAATCACCATATTTTACACAATTTTAACTTTGAATAAATGTAATCACTTTACGGGATTCTTTATCCACACTAATAGGGACCTAGGTGTAATTTGTAAACAAACAGAATACATTATATTATCTTTTTATTTACTTATTTATTTAAAAAAACTTTAAAAAAATTTTTTTAGTGAGGCAATTGGGGTTAAGTGACTTGCCCAGGGTCACACAGCTAGTAAGTGTTAAGTGTCTGAGGTCAGATTTGAACTCAGGTACTCCTGACTCCAGGGCCAGTGCTCTATCCATTGTGCCACCTAGCTGCCCTCTATCTTGCCAGTGTGACCCTGGGCAAGTCACTTAACCCCCAATGCCCTGCAAAAAAATAAAAAAATGAAATAAAAATTCTTTTCTGTTTGTTTTGAAAAATAAGTCACATAACACTATAGTCATGTTCTTAATTGTTCTTGGCTCACAAATTAAATTGTTTATAGGGTCATAAATTATAACTAAGAGGGACTTTAAAGGCCATTGAATCCCACACCTTCATTTTGCAAAAGAGGAGATGGAGATCGGAGGGGGGTTTAGTGACATTCAATAAGGGCCTTCACAGATAATTGTCTAAAGGAAGGATTTGAACCCAAGTCTTACAGATTCCAAGTTCGGTGGATCACTATAATCCCATATAATCATATCCCATGTAATCCCATATAATACCCCATTGCCTTTCAGAGCCTTTTCTTCATCACTAACCACCATTGTCTCCACCGAGTTCATTGTCACCATAAAGGTCATCATCATCTCCTTTTTCATTACTTAGTATTATTTAAATTTAATTTAATTTAATTTTTGCAGGGCAATGAGGGTTAAGTGACTCACCCAAGGTCACACAGCTAGTAAGCATCAAGTGTCTGAGTTTGAACTCAGGTACTCCTGAATCCAGGGCCTGTGCTTTATCCACTGCGCCCCCATTACTTAGTATTTTTTCAGGGCAATGAGGGTTAAGTGACTTGCCCAGGGTCACAAGCTAATAAGTGTAAAGTGTCTGAGGCTGGATTTGAACTCAGGTCCTCCTGAATCCAGGGCCCGTGCTTTATCCACTGCACCACCTAGCTGCCGCGCCCCCCCCCCCATTACTTAATATTAAAGTACTGATTGATTATATGTCCCATACTACACTCTGGCCAGTGGGATTTACAAATTATGAAAGGTACCATACTTTATCGAAGCCTCTTTACTTCTCGTTTATAGTATCAGATCTGCTTTGTCCCTCTGTATTACAACAGTGACTGTCTTCCTCCTAGGATCCTTATCTCCTTAACCCACGTTGTCTCTCTAGCTACTTTCAAAAAGCTAATCACTGGGCACACAAACTCCACTATAAAATAGCTATTTAGTTAGCCATAGTTCATATCTTCCACAAATATCTCTAAAGCTTTGAAAGTCTAAAATGTGGGGAAAGTAAGGAGGGAGGGAAGAGCAACCAGATAGCTTTCAACATAGGTAACTAGATAAGTCAGTAGTTAATGTTAAACTTGGAATCAGAACAATCTGAGTTCAAATCCAGCCTCAGACAATTGCTGGCTGTGTCACCCAGCATCAGTTTCTTCGTCGATAAATTGGGGATAATAATAGTTCTTACTTTACAGGGTTCTTGTGAAGATGAAATCAAATAAGATAACACGTGGAAAATACTTTGCATTATTAATCATATAATTTGGGTTTTTTGTGATCCTATGTATTTCCTGTTATATGTCTAAAACATTACTCTAGAAAGGGATAGGCTTCACCAGATTGTCAAAGGACACCATGACTTAAAAGTGGTAATGAACCCCTGCATTATAAGAATGCTTTACTAGAAGACTCCATCATTCATCATGGCTGAGCTTCCCAGGGTGTAACATGAGGTATCACCTGTTGTCTCTTAAGATCTGAAAATATTTCAATTTTGTAGAAACAAAACTAGGTAGATGATCCATAATAAAATATGGAGCCTACCTCTTGACAAAAAAGTGATTGATTCTAGGTGCAGTCAGGTTTTTGGGGGGGGTTGGGGTTTTTGGGGGGCACTACCAATGCCTATTGACTATTCATATTTATTACAAGGGTTTTGTTTTTCATTTCTTCTCCCAATTGAGGGAGGTAAAACCTAGAGAAAATAGATTTTATTCATCTAATTTTTTTAAGGAAAGAAACAAAGCTAGAAATGACTGAGGCTATCACTCTCCAAGGATCCTTTTCTGTCTGGGCCACTCATGAAGGATCCTAAATGTGGCTTAGAACAGGGCTTCTTAAACTTTTCCACTCATCACCCCTTTTTGCCCAAGAAATTTTTGTATATATGTATGTATATATGTATGTAAAATAAGTATACATAACCTTTAACTGTTGCCAATTTTTTTGCAACCCCCACATTCAGTTATGCAACTCCATATGGAGTCACAACCCGCAATTTAAGAAGCTAGAACTTAGAACATGGCACAATTGCTTTTGCTTTTTTAAAAAATAAGATTCATCAAGATTGACCTCTGCTTAGGAACGAGAAAATACAACCAAAATGACATATCTATTTACAGCCTGTGTTCATAAAATAGGACCTCAGATCACTAATGCTTCCCCCAAACCCCAGGGAAACCAGGCTTCGTCGATTTCCACCAACAGCTGGTTGGCAGCAATCAATAATGTATACACCGCCTTTCATAAAGCAAAAAGGTCCATCAGTAAAGCAAGTCGTATGAAAAGTCCGACTCCTTTGGAAGCAGAGAGGGGACCTCAGGGATCTCTGAATGAATAATTCAGAAAGCAAGATTCCCTCCCTCTGCTTTCTTGATGCCAAAATGAATCAGTGGTTAAGTAAGTGAAATAAGAAACCCAAGGCATTTTGGCACTCGTGAACCACCAATTAGTAATTATAGTAGTCATTATTTGTATAATGACTATACTTATCCTTCAGTGCTAGCTCAAGTCTTGCCTCCTCATTGAAACCTTCCTATGCTCTTTAGTTCATAGAAGCCTCTCCCTTTAAACTCTTAACACTAATGGAAATGACCAATGACTTACTAGACATTCTATTGCCTGAGACATCTCTTGTTTTATGTTGTTTTATACAGCTACTTAACTTTTCATTTGTATACTTTGTTCAGTCTCCTATATTTAGATGATAAGTTCCTGAGGACAGGGGCCATATTCTCTCCTCCTCACAGCACAGAGCTGAGCACACAGTAGATACTAAATAAATTTTTGTTCAATTGAATAATATAGCATTTTCATTTTAGTCAACTCATTGTAGGCAATTAACCCTTCAATGCCCAGGACAACTCTTCAAGTCTTTTAAGTTGCTGATCTTCATTGGAAGAAAGTTTCCTCAATTAGAAACTAGTCTTATTAAATAAATCCAGAGAGAGTTAGGTGAATGGTGGTGTGCCTGTAGTCAAGAAGATCTAAATTCAAATCCATGCTTAGACATTTGCCAGATGTGTGGCCCTAGTCAAGTCACTTGGCCTATTTCAGCCTCAGTTTCCTGATCTGTAAAATGGGGATAATAACAGCACCTACCTCACAGGATTGTTTTGAAGAACAAATGAGATAGCTTTCGTAAAGTGCCTTTTTATATTTAAGTGTTATATAAATGCTATCTATTAGCTAATCCAGGTTCAGTAGGAATTGCAGGGGTATAAACTGTGGGGACCATTCAGTCTTATCTCCAAATATTCCTTCTTGACCCCAGTGACTAAAGGCCAGAAATTCTAGCCTATGATGTTCCACTAACTAGTTTTTGTTTGTTGTTTGTTTTTATATTCATTCGTTCATTTATGGGTGCGTGTGCGTGTGCGTGTGCGTGTGTGTGTGTGTGTGTGTGTGTGTGTGTGTGTGTGTGTTTATTTATTTACTTGTTTTTTCAGGGCAGTTAGGGGTAAGTGACTGAATTTCTCTCTCTGGACCTCAGTTTTCTCACTTGTAAAATGAAGGAATTGGGACTAACTGCTATCCAGCATTAATAGTTTGGAGCAGCTCATTCCTACAACTGAAAAAGCGTTTCTAAATCCTCATGCTGTTTGGTGAGTCAGGACTATTGTCTTCATATAAGCAGGACAGTAAGTGATTGATTACTACTGCATAACCACTGGGGGGGATAAGGGCATGCATGCATGCATGAGCTCAAGAACTCACAAGTTCTTAACTAGAAACTAGAAAACTTAACAAGAAGTTAAGAGATTTGTTTCTTGAAGTGATCAGGGATGAACTTTTGTTTGGTTGGGGGTTTTTTTGGTGGGGGGGATGAACTTTTGACATCAGCTAGGCATTTTTCTAAACTAGACCCCGAAAAAGAGAAGTATTAAAAAAGGAAAGCTTGGTGGGGGCAGCTAGGTGGCGCAGTGGATGGAGCACCGGCCCTGGAGTCAGGAGGACCTGAGTTCAAATTCGGCCTCAGACACTTAACACTTACTAGCTGTGTGACCCTGGGCAAGTCACTTAACCCCAATTGCCTCACCAAAAAAAAAAGGAAAGCTAGGAAAGAAACTTAGCCTGTGGGTCTCCAGCATTTCTAAGGGAAGAAAATGCTTTGGTCAGCTTTGATCCCTTCCAGGATCTTTGTAAACTTTTTTTCCTTTTCAAGGCACCTTCATATAGACTTCTCCTCTGATACTTAATGGAGAGGTATTATTTTTCCCATTTTACAGATGAGGAAACTGAAGCTCCAAAGGACAAGAACCCAGTCCTAGTAACATTGATTTTTCCCATACTTCCATACTTTCCATACATGTTACCCTACTTTTTCTTTTAGGCAAC
This sequence comes from Dromiciops gliroides, assembly GCF_019393635.1. Taxonomy (NCBI): domain Eukaryota; kingdom Metazoa; phylum Chordata; class Mammalia; order Microbiotheria; family Microbiotheriidae; genus Dromiciops; species Dromiciops gliroides. Next base: position 351,032,557 of record NC_057863.1, read on the forward strand.
CTTTAGATCTATAGTTTGACATCCCGAAATCACACAATGGCATAGAGAGAAATAGTCACAAACTTGAGGATCATGGGATCATGATTTAGAGTAGGAAGGTCATTTAGTCCTATCTTCTCATTCTACAGATGAGGAAACTGAGGTCCAGCTGAGTAACTTGACCAACCTGCCTGCAGCCTATCAATGACCTACCTCATTGCTACTACACTGGATTGTTTTGGTTTGGTTTTTTTAGTGAGGCAATTGGGGTTGAGTGACTTGCCCAGGGTCACACAGCTAGTAAGTGTTAAGTATCTGAGGCTGGATTTGAACTCAGGTACTTCTGACTCCAGGGCCGGTGCTCTATCCACTGCACTACCTAGCTGCCTCTACACTGGATTGTTGATCTCTAAATTCAGGGATTTTCTAAAACTCTGCATTTACAGTATGATGTAGTCAAAGGAACACTGGGCTAGGAGTCAAGAGACCTTTGACCCTACCAGGAAATGCACCTTGGAAGCCACTTGGTATTTAGTAAGTAGCTCTTTTAATGGGATCCTCCACTTCAATAAAACAAGCACTTATTATCATTCAGATGGTTCAGCTAGCAAAAGATGATGTCTAAGTACATGGACCCTATTAGGTTCCTCAAATTAGAAGGGACCTCAAAAGGTATTTACTCCATTCCCCAACTCCTCAGCCCACTTTAGCTCCAGCAATCTGTGAATCCGATTCTACAAAGGATCCATGTTTGTCACATGGTGTCCTTTCCTTAGAGACCATCTAGGTTCCCCCCCCTCCCATATTTTTCAGATAAAGAAACTGAAATCCAGAGAGGTTAGGTGATTGCCCTGAGGGGTTAAATGGGTAGGGAGTGATAAAATTCAATATGTTGCCTCTTTTCAGCTCCTCAGGTCTATAGATGGAGAAGTATATGAAGTATAGAATTACAAGTATATGACATAGTAGAAGACCTTCATCTAACATGACAGAAAGGCTCTAAAGATAGGAGGGAAACTGCCTTTGTTTTTTCACCAGACATAAGAATTTCATTTATATAGATGAAGAATGTCCACTATCAGTGAAGGTTGGCACCCTGTCTACGACTTGGTCTGAGAGAAGGAGAGGACCTGGGAAAGACCTTAGCTTTTTTTTTTTTCTTTAAATTTTGTTGTTTGTTTTTGGTGGGGCAGGGCAATGAGGGTTAAGTGACTTGCCCAGGGTCACACAGCTAGTAAGTGTCAAGTGTCTGAGGCCGGATTTGAACTCAGGTCCTCCTGAATCCAGGGCCAGGCTTTATCCACTGTGCCACCTAGCTGCCCCAAGACCTTAGCTTAAAAAGGCCGAAGTCTCCCACTGCATCCAGGTCCATCCCAGTCATCTTGACCTTATATGACCTCTTGAATATAGTCTTGCCACTATATTCCAATGACTCTGGAGGAGAGAATGAGGCTGATGACTGCATAGTTGTGCCTCATTTAAATCCAGTTCTCTTGCAAGTCAAGATATCACTCTGTTGATGCCATTGGTCCTCCTCCAGAATGAAGGACGAACAACAGAAATGAGAGGTTCAGTGACTAGCCCTAGAATTACACAGTTTGTATCAGAAGTAGGACTTGAAGTCAGGTCTTCCTGCCTCCAGGACCACCACCCCTTTATCCACTAAAGCATGCCGCCTCTGGCTATGATATAGCATGGCATGAAAAGATAATAAGTTAGCAAGTGAATGGAGGGAGCAATCACTGAACTAGGGTAGTCAAGGAAGGCTGCATGGAAGAAGTACAGTATGATATAAGCCCAGAAGGATGGATAAGATTCGATCAAAAGAATTAGTTGTTGGGGGCAGCTAGGTGGCACAGTGGATAAAACATTAGCCCTGGATTGAGGAAGACCTGAGTTCAAATGTGGTCTCGGACACTTGACACTAGCTGTGTGACCTTGGGCAAGTCATTTAACCCTCATTGCCCCGCGCCCCCCAAAAAAAAGAAAAAAGAAAGAGAATTAGTTGTTACCCAAGAATAGTTATTGAAGTCCTGCAGCATATCAGGACATAGTCCATGCTCTCTAAAACTAATATGCAGTTTTTGTAGCAAAAAGGAAATTAGGGGAAGTAACAGATGGAGAGTTTTATTTTCTGTGAGGTAATTGTAATCTGAGGCTAGGTATGGCCCTGCTTGATTTTTGAGAATGAAGACGACTTCATACATTTCTTGTGGGATGCATAAGGGCTGGCCTCCTCACCATACTTAGCTTGTTGTTGTTGTCCAACTCTTTGTGACCCCATTTGGGGTTTTCTTCACAAATATACTGGAGTGGTTTGCCATTTCCTTCTCCAGCTTATTTGACAAAGAGGAAACTGATGCAAACAGTGTGAAGTGATTTGCCCAGGGTCATAGGCCTCATAAGTGTCTGAGGCCAGATTTGAAATCACTTCAGGCCCAGCACTCTATCCTCTGTGCCATCTAGGTGCCTGAATCATTATCAATTCAGCTTTCTTCACCTGGAATTCTCTTACCTTGTTGATTCCTGTGTGAGATTTAAAATTGGATATTAGATCATAAATCTCCCCTACTTAACCTTTCCCTTAATTTATCTCCCAAACTAGTAAATGGAAGAAGCTTTTGGTTTTCTAGATAGACCTTTTTATTTATTGTTATGGTAGTCACAAGGTGATGTTGATTAGAAGGATAGGAAAGTAGAAACACAATACAAATCATCTTAAGTCTAAGCTTAGTCTATATTCCTTATAAAAACTCACCAAACCGAAAAGGCCACCTTTGGAGAGAGAGAGTCTGTGCCGCGCCGTCAGGAGTCCCGCCAAGCAGGCAAAAGCCCCTCCTTCCGTTCTCTCCACCCCAGAAGTCAAGTGCCCCGCAGGCAGTCTGACATGCGCAGCAGGCAGACTGTTCATCTCCTCCCCAAAAGGGTGGTCCTTATGAAAAACTGGCGTCTTTCAGTTATCCTAACCGACTGTTAAAAACTTTCACCTGGAAGTCACTGGACAAGTCACTACCTTGTGGACCTCATTTTGCTCATCTGTAAGATGAAGAGGTTAGACTTCTGTTCATTCAATTCCATCCATCTTTCAGAGCTCAGTTCTAGTTCTGTCTCCTGTGAAGCCTTCCCTGACCCTTACTTCCTCTAACATTTACATTTTATACTAGTCAAACTAGTCGTTTGACACTGAGCTATATATTTCCTCTTATCAACCATTTCATTTGTTAGTCTGGTCTCCCCACCTAGACTATAAGTTCTGGACTGCAGCTGTCTTTTCCGTCTCTTCATCCCCCAAGGCACTTTATATAGAGATACAAACTGGGTAACCAATGTCTATCCGATAGTTTGAGGAAATGGATAGAATGCTGGAGCTGAAATTAGGAAACCCAGGGTTGGAATCCTATGCTGTTAAGTACTTGCTGTGTGACCATGAACAAATCACAACCTCTCTAAAGACTCAGTTTCATCATCTATAAAAATGGGGAAACGGGCAGCTGGGTGTCAAAGTGGATAGAGCACTGGCCCTGGAGTCAGGAGGACCTGAGTTCAAATGTGACCTCAGACCCTTACTAGCTATGTGACCCTGAATAAGTCACTTAACCCTGATTGCCTCCCCAAAAAAATGGCAATGCAAGGCAAGAAGCAACTTGGCATAGTGGACAGAGAACTGAACTTGAAGCTGCACAGATCCAAGATCTGTACTCAAGTCATGCCTCAAATCCATACTGCTAGTCTGACCCTGAATAAGTCATTTAATGTCTTAGAGCTCCAGGCAACTCTCTTGAGACTATAAGTTGTCAAGAAGCCACCATTTAGCATTGGTAGAGGGAGTTTTCTCACCTGGGAGAATATATACATATACACATACATGTGCACACCAGCAATATGTGTCAGTTACAGAGGAGTTGTGTGTCTTCCTTCTTAAAGGAAGACTTCAGCAGTTTGAGATACTCTCATGCATTCTTACTTAGAAATTATCAAGTAGGGGCAGCTAGGTGGCACAGTGGATAGAGCACCGGCCCTGGAGTCAGGAGTACCTGAGTTCAAATCCGGCTTCAGACACTTAACACTTACTAGCTGTGTGACCTTGGGCAAGTCACTTAACCCCAATTGCCTCACTAAAAAAAAAAAAAGAAAAGAAAAGAAATTATCAAGTTTCCTTTTTCTGAGAAATATTCTAGATTTGAGTCAGGTCATTCATGAGAATGAATGAGAAAAAGGGCCTCCCTTGCCCATTAGCTCAAATTCATGACTTTCAAGTTGCTTGTTTTTCTCCTTTTTTTGGTGCTAGAAGTTGTTATCCAGGTAAAGGTAGCCCTCTTGTTGCAATTCACACCTCTCTGTTGAGTTTAGCTTAGGAAATCCTCGATGATTCTTTGACAGTTAATTTCTATGGGTCCACTTCAACCTGGAGTAGAATTACAACCACCTCTGCAAAGTAGCTGCATAAAAAAGTCTTTGGCAGGCACGCCGTGTTGTCTTTTAAACAGAAACTTGTTACATTAATACATGGTATTTTGTGGTGGGAGAACCTCGGAATGCTGAATATCTTACTTATACTTAAAAAAAATGATTTCAGGGATGCATGCATTGTCTGAATCCAGCAATTTGGCCTGGCCTCATATGTAACTGTGAACCTGGCAAAACTTGTTGTTGAAACACCAGGACTATTCCATGTCCCTACCCTGTGACATCCCCTCGTCAGCCTTTCATACACTCAGCACCTTTTGCCCTTGAGCTTCTTTGGAAGGCAATAGATTGCCAGACTTGGAATCAGGAGGACCTAGATTCAAATTCTACCTGTCTGTGTGATCCTGGGCGATTCAATTAACCTCTCTTGCTCTCAGTTTCCTCATCTATAAAATGAGCAGATTAGATATAATGAACTATAGTCTCTTTTGCTCCAAATTTATAATTCTATGATCCTCCCCCTTTTAAAAAATATTTATTTTTATTTTTAATTTATGAAATAAACAATAACATAGTAACATAACAGTAGAATTTTTTTAAAAAAAGATGATTGTACAGGGCAGCTAGGTGGAGCAATGGATAGAGCACCGGACCTGGAGTCAGGAGTGCCTGAGTTCAAATCTGGCCTGAGACACTTGACACTTACTAGCTGTGTGACCCCGGGCAAGTCACTTAACCCCAATTGCCTCACTAAAAAAACCCAAAACAAAACAAAAGATTATTGTACATGAAACTGCAACTCTATTATATACAATTTACTGTTCCTTTTAAATATATCATAGTTATCATGTAAATATCTTTTCTATTTCATCCCTCTTTCAAAACTCATTTACTGAGTCTTTACCCTCGCCCAGGAGGATTTGCATTTTTTTAATCTCTTACCACAAAATGGAAAAATTTAGAATTATCACTTTAGAATGACAATTCCAGAGACCTTGGAGGTCACTTAGTCCAGTTCCCTCACTTTACAGATAAGACCCACTGAAAGCCAGACAGGGAAAGTGCTCAAGGTCATATAGTGGTAGAACCAAGTCCTCTGATACCAAGTCCAGCACCTCCCTACCTCTTTGTCCATGGTCAAAGAATCCCAGGTATCAGTGAATAGGGGTGGCTTCCCAATGCCCCCAAGCATGTCTGGGGGATTGCCCACACCACCTAAATAAAGTCGGTTCTGGCTACCTGGAGGTCTTCCAGGTGTGAGTGAGCTCTGACCAAGTATCAAGAAAGATTAATTTGATTAATTGTAACCAATGTTACAAAGATACAGTGAAAAGAACTCATCTTGCATCCAACTCCATCTAGCTGCTGCTGCCTAAGGCCCATTAACTGGAGAGTGGTTTGGATTTTGTCTGAGTGCAAAGAGATGTCTACATGCTCACAAAAAAGAGACGACAGGTCCTTGGAAGGCAACTGCCTCCTTGAGCCTCTAACAGACACTTGGAGTCTGGAGCCTAAAAGGAAACCATAGGTTTCCTGTGAAAATATGCCTGTTGAACTGAGGGATCTAACTGAATTCTCCCACATTACTTATGAAAAGCACTCAGCAGCTCTCTTCCTAAAGTTGGCAGAATGTCTTCTCCATGCCAGGCTAAGGATGGGGAGATTGGGGCAAGGCATGAGAATAGCCTGTTGGGTTTCTGAGGCCTAATAACGTCCATAAATGATTTGTAGGTTTATACTGGCCTGGGAAGAATGGCCTTCCTTCCACATTTACCCACATTTGCTTGAGGAAGCTCAGCTCATCTGATTCGAAACTCGGGTGACCTAAGTTGAATGCTAGCTTTGCCATTTAACTACCTTGGTCACTCGCTTATATTCTCTGTGCCTCAGTTTCTTCATTTCTATGATGAGGTAGTTAAACTTGATGAACTCTATTTAAGGGTCCTTCCACCTCTAAATCTTTGATCCATTTAGCCTCCTCCTGCAGTCATGGTGTTGTGTCTCTAGAAAACAAAATCCCAGTTTCATAGACTGTTAGAGCTGGTGAGGCCTTTAGAGCTCATTCAGTATGAACCCCTCATTGATAGATGGAGAAACTGACACCCAAAGACATAAGTGATAATGCTCTAATTCACACAGATAGTGAGTGGAATTGGAAGATTCCAGTCCAACTCTTTTGATTTCAGATTCATAGTCATTCCAGTCCCAAAGGTCAGTGTAAATTCCGGGCAATAAAAAAGATATGAGATCACAGTGGATAAAGCACTGATCCTGGATGATTCAGGAGTATCTGAGGTCAAATCCAGCCTCAGACACTTGACACTTATTAGCTATGTGACCCTGGGCAAGTCACTTAACCTTCATTGCCCCACAAAAAAAAAAAAAGAGAAAGAGAGAGATGGAGTCCTCATCACCCATAAACGTTAGGCTTTAGACATAAAAGTGTCTGAGGCCGGATCTGAACCCAGGTCCTCCTGAATCCAGGGCCGGTGCTCCATCCACTGCGTTACCTAGCTGCCCCCCCCTTTTTATCTTAAAGCTTTATGGAGTTAGTATTAAAATGTAGATTTCCCCAGAGAGGGGCATCATAGAATTATGTATTTAGAGCTTGAATGAAATTTAAAGGCCATTAAGGCCAAGCCCCACCTTAATTAGACACAGAGAGATTGACTATGCCCTAGGTCAGGAAGTATGGTGTCAGAGTCAGGATTAGAACTCAAGTCCTCTCATGCCTATTATCAGCCTATTATTTAAGGACCTGATAGCAGGACTTGCTAGAGAGTGAATGGGATGGGGTTATAGCGTGGATTATTAAAGAAACTAAGATTTCCAATTTAGAAAGCAGAGAAAACATGACTGGCTTTGATGGGAAATCTACCTTTATTTTGTCTTGTGATTATCATGGAATTCGATAGTATCACTGCCTTCAAGGCTCAGCTCTGGTGACACCTCACACAGGAAACTTTTTCTGAGCCTCTTAGTTGCTGGTACACTCTCCCTCCTCAAACTGTTTTCTATTTACTTCTCAATTTACCTGAAACCTGACCCAGGGGGCTGCAACCTCAAGGAGTACAGGGGACTGTTTTGCCTTTGTATCCCCACAGCCTACTACAATCTCCTGCTTTTTTGTTTTGTTTTATTTTGTTTTTGTACAGATCTCTTATTTCACTGGTTCAGGAAACTCCCAATGAAGAAATACAACTGCTTTCTGGAAAGAAAAAAAAAACACACCAAAAAAACCCAAAAAACTGACCTCTTTCAAGAGTTTTTGTTTTGTTTTGTTTTGTTTTGGGGCAGGAGAAGAACCAAGATGTCAGTAGACTTGCCAAGGGTCACAGGAGGCTGAAAGCCAAAAGATTGATTTCATCAACTTCACAGTTTTTGTGGGTATTGGCTCTGCCTACAGGACCCTTTTTATTTTGTCTCTGGCTTATAGTATGAATGTATCTGATAAACAGTTTAATATAATTTGACAAGACAATAGTATTAGCCTTTGGAAGCTCTGATAAATGAAATAGGAAGCGGTAGACAAACCACCCAATGTCCAAGGTGAGGATATCCATCATTGCTGGATATGTGAGTAACTACATAACAAATTTTGTTGCTGAACATTTGCATTTGGCATATTATATCCTTTTCCATGCCCCTAAACTCCTCTCCCCGTCCCTGCTCCACTTGCTTTTATCTCCATGGTGCAATGAATCGAGGGCTGAGTTTGGTGTTAAGATGTAGTTGCCAATTCCATCCATGACACTTACTACAAGTGTGACCTTGGGCAAGTCACTTCCTAGATCTGTTTGCTTATCTATAAAATGACAGGATTAGATGAAATGACTTCTGGGGTCATTTCCAGCTTTGAATCTATAATTCTTTGATCCTTTCCTATACTCTTAAAACCTCCTTTCCTTGACTTCCCTAACCCCACTTTCTTTTCTGAGACACAATGGAAGGAGAGCAGAATTTGGAATTAAAATTTAGGTTCTAATCCCAGATTCACCAGTGATTTTACTGTGTGATGTTGAGTAAATCACTTAAATACCCTGGATCTTGGTTTCCTCATCTGTAAAAAGAAGTGATTGGATTAGATGTTTTTAAGGTTTTATATATTTTTTATTTATTAATAGCACCATAAAAAGCTAGCAGGGTTCTTAGATATAATCTAGTCTGATCTCCTTATTTTTTTTTTATTTTTTTTTTAGTGAGGCAATTGGGGTTAAGTGACTTGCCCAGGGTCACACAGCTAGTAAGTGTTAAGTGTCTGAGGCCGGATTTGAACCCAGGTATTCCTGACTCCAAGGCCGGTGCTCTATCCACTGCACCACCTAGCTGCCCCTCCTTATTTTTTTACAGCTGAGAAAACTGAAATAAGTAGCAGAGGCAGAATGGAAACCACTCCTTGTAACCCTAAATCCAGGGCTCTCTCCCACTTAACATACCCAGCAGGAAAACTGTTTTTTGAACAGCACCCCTGCCAGAGAAGTCAGATGTTCTCTTTCCGATCAAATTGCTCAAATCTCAGCCTCAACACTACAGTTCTGAAGGGAGTTGCAGGACTGAGGAAAGAGAGGAAATCAGCTAACATTTTGCTTTATAAAAACAGGCTGGGTTCTTGAAGTTTTGCAGCTGTTATAAGAGCTTAAGGGTTTTCTTTATTCGCTTCTGTTGTTAAGCATTTACCATTTAGAAGTCCCTTCAGGAGCAAGAGGGATGATTTATGTTTCACATTTAAAACTAAAGATGTGTTTCCAACTTTTTTTTTTTTTGCTCTAGATTAATTTTAATGACTGCAAGAGGACTTAGAATGAAAGCAGTTAACTTTTACCTCCCTCTGGTTTCTCAGTAGTTGTTTGCTGATATATAGTTGCACTAATTGAGTAGTTGAGTGGAGTCATGTCTTATTTTGGACAAAAATGGTAAGGTAAGACAGGAAGAGACTCTGGAGACAGACCGTGCAGAGAGGCAGCATGGTCTATTGGAAGAACCAAGGACTAAGAATCAGGAGACCTGGGAATCTAGTCAGTACATTAAAAATCTTAGAGAAGAGACAGTGCCCAGGCGGAAAGGATGGTTAGCAATATATATATATATATATATATATATATATATATATATATATATATATATATATATATTTTTTTTTTTTTTTTGGCAGGGCCATGAGGGTTAAGTGACTTGCCCAGGGTCACACAGCTAGTAAGTGTCTGAGGCTGGATTTGAACTCAGGTCCTCCTGAATCCAGGACCAGTGCTTTATCCACTGCGCCACCTAGCTGCCCCCTGATGGTCAGCAATATTAAATGTTACCAGAGAAATTGAGAATTGGTGATATAGGACTGTACTTGAAGAAAAGACAGGCTAGATAGAGAGAAAGAGAGCCACAGATAAGGATATATAAAGTAGTGGGTTATCTTCATAGAGATGGAGCCCATGGGACCTGATAAGGTTACAAAGATAAAGTAGAGGGAGAGGAGGGGAGGGGAGGGTGGGTCCAGGACAGAACCTTACAGAACAACTACCATTAAGGGGAGTAATATGAGTGATCAGCCAGCAAAGCAGAATGAGAGGAAATGGTCAGACAGGTAGGAGAAGAATCAGGAGAGAGCAGTGTCATGAAGAGACAAAAGACAAAAAGGGTAACCAACAATGTCTGTAAAGCACTAGAAAGTTTGAAGTGGGTGGGGATTGAGAAAAGACCACTGGATTTGGCAATTAAGAGGTCACTGTAACTAGAGAAAGCTGTGAGTTATGAGTTCAGAAACTAAACACAAAAAGGTTGAAAAGTGAATAAGAGAGGCAGCTAGGTTGGTGCAATGGATAAAACACTGGCCCTGCATTCAGGAGGACCTGAGTTCAAATCCGACCTCAGACACTTGCCACTTACTAGCAGTGTGACTCTGGACAAGTCACTTAACCCTCATTGCCCCGCAAAAAAAAAAGAAAAGAAAAGTGAATAAGAAGAGAGGAAGTGGAGACCACAGATATAGATAGCATTTTCTAGGAACTTTGCTGTGAAGAGCTCATAAGGATAGGTTGGTACCTTTTATTTGCCCTCCCCACCAGTCAGACCTTAAACTTTGATATTCTAAGGCTTCTACCTTCTTGTTCATGCTGCCCCCTTGCCTAGAATACAAATACTCCCCACGACTAAGTGGCACAATGTATAGAGTACAGGGCTTGGGGTCAGGAAGACTTTAATACAAATCCTGTCTCAGACACTTAGTTGTGTGACTATGGGCAAGTCACTTAACTTGTTTGCCTCAGGTACCTCATCTGTAAAATGGGGATGGTATTAGCACCTACTTCTCAGGGTTGTTGTGAGGATCAAATGAAATAACAACCGTAAATACTTAGCACAGTGCCTGGCACAGATCAAGCTCTCTATAAATGATAGTTTTTGTTATTGTTATAATATTGTTATCTAACTTAGCCTAATAAAATTGATTTAACAATTAATCGAGTATTCTTGGTGGCTAAGAATTGAAAATTGAGGGGATGCCCGTCAGTTGGAATAGCTGAACAAGTTGTGGTATATGATTGTAATGGAATACTATTGTGTCATAAGAAATGACAAACAGGATGATTTCAGAAAAACTTGGAAAGACTTAACACGAACTGATACAAAGTGAAGTGAGAAGAACCAGGAGAACATTGTACACAGTAACAGCAATATTGTATGATGAACAATTGTGAATGACTTAACTGTTCTCAGCAATACAATTATCTAAGACAGTCCCAAAGAACTCAGGATGAAAAATGCTATCCACTTCCAGAGAAAAAATTGATGTTGCCTGAATGCAGAAAACTATTTTCCATTTTCATTCATTGTTTCTTTTTTGTTGTTGTCAAGTTTTCTTCCACAAAATGACTAATATAGAAATATGTTTTATATGATTGCACATGTATAACCTATATTGGATTGCTTACCATATCAGGAAGAGGGAAGGGGAGAGAGAATTTAGAACTCAATTTGTTTTTTTTAAAATGTTAAAGTTTTTTTAATATGTAATTGGGGGGAAATAAAATATAATTTAAAAAACTAACAGATTAAAAAATGTACATTCCTCGATATCTCATGCCTTTAACTGTTTTTAAATTTATTATTGTTACATAATGTTTCCTTATATTTTGTCTCCTCTACTTCATGGTATTGTCACCATGGATAGTTCTGTATAGTGTGTAACACCTTTCTTTGTATATAGGAGACACTCATCAAATACTTGTTTTTAAACGTATTTAATTTAGTGGCATAGGGGGCAGCTAGGTGGATAAAGCACCAGCCCTGGATTCAGGAGGACCTGAGTCCAAATCCAGGCTCAGACACTTGACACTTACTAGCTGTGTGACTCTGGGCACCCTACCACTCCCCCCCCCAAAAAAAAAGTTAATTTAGTGGCACAGTTATTGTAGGATATAATAACTTAAAGTGCTATAAACAAGCATTTATTGAGTACCTATATTTACAAGGCAATGTTTTAAATGCTGGTAATACAAAGAAAAGCAAAAAATATCCCTAGCCCTCAAGGAGCTCACAGACTAATAGGGGAGACGATATGCACACAAGATATGTACAGAATTAATTGGAGATCATCTGAGGAGGAAAGCTTGATATTAGGCATTCAATGAGGATTCTGCTAACATTAAGAGGTATTGGGAATGGCCTCTTTTTAAAAAAATAATATTTTTATTTTTTCAATTACATGTAAATATAATTTAACATTTTTAATAAAATTTTGAGTTCCAAATTTTCTTTTTCTCTCCCTTTCCTCCCCCCTCCCTAAGACAGCAATTTGATATAAGTAATATATGTCTTGGATCATTATTTTTCTGAGAAGAGATAAGTATCACAGTTGATCATCTCACAATGTTGCTGTTACTGTGTACAATGTTCTGATTCTGCTCACTTACTTTGCATCAATCCATATAAGTCCAAGTTTTTCTGATACCTGCTTGCTCATCATTTCTTATAGCACTGTAATATTCCATTATATTCATATACCACAACTTCTTCAGCCATCCCCAATTGATGGACATCCCCTCAGTGTCTAATTCTTGGCACCATAAAAAGAGCTGCTACAAATATTTTGTACATCTAAGTCCTTTTCCCTTTTTTATGATCTTTTTGGGATACAGACCTGGAAGTGATTGCTGGATCAAAGCGTGTACAGTTTGATTGCCCTATGGGCATATATAAGGTAGGATTTTAGATTAGACTTGAAGGAAACCAGAAAAGCCAGGGAGAAAAGGAGAGACAATATTCCAAGTATAGAGAAAAGTCAGTGAAAATGCCCAGAGTTGCAAGATGGCATGTGATATGAGAACAGCAAGGAGACCAGTATCATTGGATTACACAGTACGTGAGACAATAGGTGCAAAATAATTGTATTTGCAAATCTTAAAGTGCCATAGAAATGTTTGTCATTGTAGTTCACTATTGTTATTATTGACAATAGTTGTCAATAAAAATAGTTGAAGTCCAATTTGTGGAGGGCTTAGCATACCAATGGTGAGTTTTTATTTACTCTTGGCCTTTTAAGGGGTTATGGGAGTGCCAAGATGGAAGATGTGCTTGAGGGGGGCACTTAATCTGGGAGAAAGTGGAATGTGAATTTGGAGGAGGAAGAATATGGAAACAGATCAATTAGAAGACTGTTAAAGTAATATAGGTGTGGGGGCAGCTAGGTGGCACAGTGGATAAAGCACTGACCCTGTATTCAGGAGGACCTGAGTTCAGATCCAGCCTCAGACACTTGACACACTTACTAGTTGTGTGACCCTGGGCAAGTCACTTAACCCTCACTGCCCTGCAAAAAAAACCCAAAAACTAAAACTAAAAACAAAACAAAACAAGAAAGTGATATAGGTGTGAGATGAAGAGCCTAGCCTACTGTGGGGGCATGGAAATGTAAAGAAAGGGAGAGATATGAGAACCAGTTCTACTAACTCACTATGTGACCTTGGGCAATTCACTTGACTGTGTGTGAAATATCTCTTCTGACAACTAAGTGAAATAATAAATGTGAAAGTGCTTTGAAGCATAAATTCTTAAAATGTTACTATCCCCAAAATCTGAGAAACTGGGCCTCAAAAAGGCTTGGGACTTGGGGCAGCTAGGTGGCACAGTAGATAGAGCACCAGCCCTGGAATCAGGAGGACCTGAGTTCAAATCTGGCCTCAGACACTTGACACTTACTAGTTGTGTGACCCTGGGCAGGTCACTTAACCCCAACTGCCTCACCTCCCCCCCCCCCCCCAAAAAAAAGACTTGGGACTTGCCCAGGGTCACATGACTAACAAGTGGTAGAGCCAAGATGTGAACCCAACTCTTGTGACTTGAAGTTCAATACTCTTTCCATTATACAGCAATTCCTATTTTTTAGTATCATCTTTTGTGGTTTAACCACATTCAAATGTGTTGTAAGATGCCAAAATCTGATGGGTTTTATTAAAAATAATTTTCATTTCTGACCTCAAGAAGTTTATAACCTAGTTTAAAAAGCACATAAAAGGAATGCTAGATTAGAAATCTAATAAACACTAATTTAGGAAAAATGTTAATATTAAAAGATTTGGCTAGTGAAGTCAAAGAAGCCTTCATGGAGACAATGAAACTTACACAATTTCAGGATTTAGACATAAAATCAACATTAGAGACTATGTAGTCCAACCATTCATTTTATGCATGAGGAATCTGAAATCTTTACAAGTTAAGTGACTTCCCAAAGCTATACATCCACATAGGAGGGAGCAAAACCAGAACTGGACCTGAACATTAAATACAATCTTGATTTAAAAGGATAGGAAAGCATGGGTAACAAAAATGGAAATAGCCAATATTAGAGGGTCTGAGGAAAGATTGTTGTTGTTGAGTCATTTCAGTCATGTCTAATTCTTCTAGGCCCCATCTGAGGTTTTCTTGGCAAAGATACTAGAGTAGTTTTCCATTTCCTTCTCCATGTGGAAAGATATATGAAAGGATAGTCACACTAATATATTTTTGGTGGGGATTAGACTTGGCCCAAGCATCCTTAAAAGCCAATTTGGAATTATTTTTTAGAAAGTAACTAAAATGTCCATACCCATCAACCCAGGGATCCTATTGCTGGGCACGCATCCCAAGGAGAGGTCCTATGTACATCAAAATATATGTCAACAGCTTTTGTGGTAGCAAAGAAATGGAAACAATATAAATGCCCATCAATATAATGGTTAAAACTACAGTACTTGAATGTAATGAACTATATTTAAAAATGACCAATATGAAAAATTCAGAAAAGCATGGGAATACTTATATGAACTGAAGCAAGTTGAAGTAAGCAGAACTAAAAATACATGGAAGTCATTATGGTACAATGAAACGAGTACTAATTCTCTGTCATCAGAAGACTTTATGGTTCAAATACCACCTCCAATGATTAACTACCCCTGTGACCTGGGGCAAGTCATTTAACCTTCATCAGTTTAAACATCTATAAAATGGGGGGGGGCAGCTAGGTGGTACAGTGGATGGAGCACCGGCCTTGGATTCAGGAGTACCTGAGTTCAAATCTGGCCTCAGGCTTGACACTTACTAGCTGTGTGACCCCTGGGCAAGTCACTTAACCCAACCCCATTGCCCTGCCCCCCCCAAAAAAAATCTCTAAAATGAGGAGATTAGAATGGATAGTCTTTGAATGTCCCTTTCAACTCTATGATCTTATATTTCAGTTGTTCTTCATTCTTTAGTTGTCCAACTCTTCTTGACCCCATTTGGAGTTTTCTTGGCAAAGATACTGGAGTGATTTTCCATTTCTTTCTCCAGCTCATCTTACAGAAGAGCTGCAGTAAATAGGGTTAAGTGACTTGCCCAGGGTCCCACAGCTAATAAGTGTCTGAGGCCATATTTGAACTCAGAAAAATGAGTCTTCCTGACTCCAGGCCTTGCATTCTATCCACTGTGCCACTTAGTTGCCCCTTCCTATGATGCATACAAAATGACAGTAAAGTAGTTGGAAAGAACAATAACCAAAAAAAGAAACCAAATGTTTTGTAACTATACTAAACAAGTGTCTTGGCCCTGGAAAAATTAAGAAATGTACCTCCCTGCAGTAGGTGGGGAATACAGGTGTAAATTATTGAATATACTTTCAAACGTAGTTGACGCATTCATTGCCTTTGCTAAAAACTACTTTTCTTTTCTTTTTTTTTTTGGTTACAGGGGTTGGCTTATTGAGTGGGCAGAGTGGGGGTGTAGTTGGAAATAAAGGAGTTACACAATTACAATAGGTGAATACAATTTTAATTTTTTTTTTCAGGGCAATGAGGGTTAAGTGACTTGTTCAGGATCACAAAATTAGTAAGTGCCCAGTGTCTGAGGCTGGATTTGAAGTCAGGTGGTCCTGAATCCAGGGCTGGTGCTTTATCCACTGCGCCACCTAGCTGCCCCCTACATTTTTTTTTAAAAAGGCTAAATGTATGATGAAGCTGATTTACAGTCAGAAGACCTGGGCTAAAACCCTGGCTTTCACATTTATGATGATTTAAGTGACAAAGTCATGTCATCTCCCTAGATCTCAGGTTCTCAGCTGTAAAATGAGGGTGTGTGGGGTTATATGACCCATGAAGTCCTTTCCATATCTATATCTATGATTCCATGTTCCTGTGGATGACATGGGCAAAGGTACAAGGAGGCATCAAGAAACGTGGCAGAAGAATGTACTTTCCTGATCCCTCCTAACTCTCCAAGCTCTCTTCCTTCAGCTTTATCATTCTTAAATGGGCCCGCTGCATCTCTCCTCTCCCATAGGCAGTAGTATTATATCTAAGTGCCTGCAACACCACTGGTGAGATTGAATCTCTTTCACTTTTATGTTTCAGCGGAACCCCTGCCTCTAATGGACCTGTGCCGAAGATCAATTCGATTTGCCCTCAGTCGGGAACGCCTGCAGGAAATAGAATCGCTGCCTTTGCCTCAGTCTCTGAAAAACTATCTCCAGTACCAGTAAGAAGCCTGAAGCCTTTCTGGACTCAAAATAGACTAAAGCAATGCACCCGGCACAATGAATTGTTTACATCAGAAGCAAAGTCTCAGCGGACACTTGACCATAATTTAATTTTTTAAAAATATATATATATGTATGTATGTATGTATGTATGTATGTGGGATGTTCCCCCCAACCCCCCCTTAAATCAGTTCAACAGGACAGTGTGGGAGCTGTTAGATAATGTGAACGATTGGGTTTTGTTACTGACTTTGGAAATAAGTGTAAGTTGCCAACAGCGTTTGCCATCCTCAGAGGTGACCCCTAAAGCTGGACATCTCAATAGGGAGTTTAGAGAAACCAGTTAGCTCCCTGCCTTGAGGCTTTGCCTACCCAACCAAGACAGGGATGCTATCACTGTATTGATTAAAAAGCATATTTTTTAATTTAAAAGAATGAATAAAACATTTAGGCAGAAGACTTTCTATCCTGTGCCCTGGTTTCAAATATATTGAGGGTGATTGTATAGAGCAGGAACAAAAAAAATGAAAAACAATTGCCTTTGAATAATGGATGATGAAAGCAGCTAAGTGCCAGTGTTATAGTTATTACCAAGCCCAGGCCAGTTCCTTCCCAGCTCTGCATAATTTGTAAGGAGGACTGGTCATCATTTAGAGGCTGGAGTGCAGTCTCTCTTGAGGGACCTAAAGGACTAGCCCTCAACAAAATCATTAAGGTAGCAAATTATTTTTGGCAGCCCTCCCCCTTTATATTTTCCCTTCTCTTTATTTCTCCCTTTTAAACCACCCTTCCCCCTATTTAAATACCGGTTCCCTACCCACCTCTTCTCTAGCAACCCCCCTCAGACCAGTAAAGGAGAAAGGAGCTAATAAACCCATCTTCATTATGTTCCTCCACCTGGGGGACATTTTTAAAAGGAGCCTGAATAGGGCAATGCTGAACCCAAAGGGAAAAAAATGGTGGAATTTCAGCCTTGGCAGCTGTTGGGGGTTTTATTTGGAGGCAAGAGGGGGAGGATGGGCCTTTTCTGTGACTCTCAAATCATACCCCTGATGACTTGCCGAGTTAAACATGGGGCAAGCCTTGCAATCACATTGTTATTAGAACAGAGTATGATTTTCACTTTAGGTGAATTCTAAATTCTCAGCCCCCAATTTCTAACATATGCTGAAAGAATGTGTGCTCTATTGTTTGTTTATCTGTTTGAGAACCTTGGGACCCTTGTCACTAGAAGGGTGGAATGTTTAAGGTATCATCCTTTATTTTCAAGCTCAGTCCATATATATATATAATATATAATATACATATTATATATATTTTTAAGATGCTGCTTCCTATTTGCATTTCTTACATGTTTCAAATTATCTGCCTGGTCTAGTTTTTAACTGGAAATTGTTGTAATGGCGGGATGTCAGATATTCAGACGGAGCTGCCTTCAGCATTTTTAATGTGAATTTACTGATGAATGAGGAGCATTTCTAATAAAGTCTGCTGTTCAATCTATCGGTTGTTCTTTGTATGGGCATGGTACTGGAAAAGGGACTTTGATTAGTTTACCTGGTTAGAGCCCAGTGATAATAATAAAGGGGTTGACCCCCTTTCAAGCCAATTAACTTTGCTTCATTTAGTGTCTATACAATATTCTCAAGTCCTGGGCACCATCTCATCTTAACTTCCACCCTTCCCCTCGAAACCCAGGCCAAACTTGCTAATGCTTGGCCTCATTCACAAAGATGAAGATAAGGTTTCATATCAATTACATAGTGTAAAACCCTTCCTGCTATCAGGAAAATCATTCAAATTTTCCTCACCCTCCAGAAATATCTTCTCTTCATCTGTCCCATCCCTATCCATGATTCGTAGAAATAAAATTCAAGAAGATGTACTACCATCTGCTTTGCTATTGTGCCCTAAGGATATATGAATTTTCCATCTGACTTATAGTTGACCCCTCTTGTGTGTTTTTCCCACTAGAATGTGAGCTTCTTAAGAGTAGGGATTGTCTTGCTTTTGTATTTATATTCCCAGTGCTTTCCATAGATTAAGAGTTTAATAAATTTTTTTTTCATTTATTTATTCAATTTATAAATCCCAAATTGAGGGGTAATTCCCCCTGAACACCTTAGTAATCTGAGCCACCCAAAGCACTTAGAACAGTTGTCAGTGTCACCCATTTCAGCATGTAGTATGCATTTTTAATCTTGTTCTGTTTCCTGAGTGTGTCTTATCTCTTGAACTCTAAAGAATAAGAACTCTCTCCAGCCATTGAATCCATTGTAACATCTAGTACTATGGGGAATATACGATAAAATGCCCAATATCAATTTATGGAAAAAAGGAAATGAAAGACTGGATATGTCTGTAATGTCATTAGGAAATTACAAGGGACAAAGTCTCTGAAGATGGCAACATGAAAAAATCTGGAACTTAATGTTTATTGACTGATCTGACTGACTAGTCAGCTTAATTCCCCTGCTTAAAAAAAAAAAATTGAGGTCATAAGATAAAGAATGACCAAGAGGGGGCAGCTAGGTGGCACAGTGGATAAAGCACCAGCCCTGGATTCAGGAGTACCTGAGTTCAAATCTGGCCTCAGACACTTGACACTTAATTAGCTGTGTGACCCTGGGCAAGTCACTTAACCCTCATTGCCCTGCAAAACAAAACAAAACAAACAAACAAAAAAAGAATGACCAAGAAAATGAGTGGGAAATAAAGTATTCTATCCAGACCAGAACTACATAAGAAAATGACCAGAAACTTGTAAGTACAAGGCAAGGAAAGGGGGAGTAAGCCAGACCATATTAAAGCCTTAAAACAGTGCCCTTATTAGAGCCGGAACTGGAAACTGGGCTATCCCAGTGCCCAGTGGGGTTAGGGTGAAGAGACACCCTGCCAGGGCCCTAGCTAAGATCAATACCCACATCAAGCTACCAGGATATGGATGAATATAGCATAGCAGAGGGTGGGGGGTGACCTCAGGCACTTAATCCAGAACTTCAGTCTCAGTTCTGCAGTGATAGCCAGACTAGAGAGGGAAAACCAAAGAAGACTTGCCCAATTCATCCATGAGAAAGGGAAGAAGCAAAACCTGGCCTTAGCACAAAGTCCCAATCCAAGAACTGAGAATGAAGATATTATATGAGTAAACAGAAGAAAATTCCAGATACTATGAGGAAACATGGGTTGAAAGAGGCCTAAGAGATAAACCCAAAAAAGAGAATAATTCTACAATAACTATAACTTTAACCTCAGAGAAAAACATGACCGCTATAATGATTCCAAGAGTAGATGGAAGAAATGAAACAAGAAATAAAACATGAATTTAGAGTTCCTGAGAAAAAAAATTGGAAGGAAAATAAATTGTTCTTCGTCCTTCATTCTTGAAGAGAACCGTAAGTAAAAGTAAAGCCAGTAGGTAGATATGAAGAGGGAGACAATTCCAGGCACAGGAGGCAGCCAGAGAAAATGGCCAGAGACAAAAGATGGAGTATCTTGCTCATGGAACAGCAAGGAGATTTGTGCCACTGGATCAAAAAGTGTTTGGGGGGGCAGCTAGATGGCGCAATGGATAGAGCACCCACCCTGGAGTCAGGAGTACCTGAGTTCAAATCCGGCCTCCGACACTTAATACTTAACTAGCTGTGTGACCCCAGGCAAGTCACTTAACCCCAATTGCCTCACTAAAAAAAAAAACAACAAACAAAACCAACCAAACAAAAAGTGTATGGGGAGGAGTAAGATATAAGAAGACTGGAACAGTATGAGGGGTCTAGGTTATGATTGGTTTTGAACTCCAAGCAGAGGACTTTGTATTTGATCTTGGAGGCAATAGGGAGCCACTGGAGTTTATTGAGGGAGGAGAAGGTAAGGGTATGATATAGTCATACCTATACTTCAGGAAAATCACTTTAGTGGCTGAATGGAGGATGGTTTGGAGTGGGGAGATACCTTAAGCAGGCAGGCCCACCAGCAGGCTATTGCAATAATCAAGACATGAGGTGATGGGGTGATGATTAACATTACTTTAGTCCTTATCTGCTTGGACTGCCAACATCTGTGTGATGTAGGCTAGCATCCATCAAGTGCAGTTGAGACCCATTAATGATAAAGCTCCACCTCTGGCACACTAATTAAAACAGCTGGAGCTAGAACTTTTCTATTTGCTTTTTAGTACATAGAAAAGCCTTTTAGTTCCAGGTAGGTTCTCACAGTGGTCAACATGCCCTGTTATTTTGTAAGGTAGTCAAAGAGTGGACAGAAATGCAAGACCTCAGTTAGAGGTCAGCTCTATGACAGTGTATCACCAAACATTTCATCAAACTTGATGCAAACTGACTAGCCTTTGTGGATCACTTTCCAAAATGCAATCCTGGCTTTCCCTTCCCATTCTTTGTCTCCAGCAGCTGTTTAAACTGTCATGCATACTTCCCCTCTATGGGGGAGCCAAAGCTGATAATGTAAGCAATTTCTGACTTCAACTTGGACAATGGCCGGCATTCTAAAGCTTTAGCAATTTGGGGCAATTTCAGCTATAGATAGTATTTCATGACAGGTGGGGAAATGCTTCAAAGTTCAGGCAATAGAAAAACAACTTAACTAATAGGCTGACTCCTACAGGAATGAATGTTTGTATAAGCTAACTCCCTGTCCAGATATCCATTCCAACTGCTCCTATGTAAGCAGCATCTCAGCTGCTTGGAATTCTCTGCTTGTTCTGTTTGCATCTGGAGAAATTTTGCGATAGCATCTGTGATGCAAAAGAAGCCTGTGGTATGTGGGGTGAGTCAGCCACTGTTAGAGCTGATGGGTGTCCATTGCCTTTGAGAAATCTTACTCTTCTACCAGAGCAGAGAGTTATTCTGAATTGGATCAGTCTCCCTGAACTATGATAAAATGGGAATCAAAAGCCTCACCCTGAGTGCTTTCCTAATGTCTACACAGAATGGAATTAAGCTGTGTCATTAACTTGTTATTTAAAATGTTAATTAAAATGACACTCAATAGGAGTGTCCCTAACTTCACTTATAATATCTGCATTCTTTCAAAAGTTCATATAAATAAAAATTTTGTAAATTAGACTATTTTAAATATACAACAGGAGCTCACTAGTCGTAATGATCCATTAGTAAATGATTTTTAAAGAAATGGCCCTCAACTAAATGCACAGCATCTCATAGTAAAGAGCTGCCAAGAAAAGGGTTATTAACAGCAAGAATAAGGTGGAGAAGCAGGAGGAGAAGAATCAAGGAAGGCTTCATGGAAGAGGTAACATTCATTCCAGTTGAGCTTTTGTAGGAATTCAACAAATGAAGAAGGGAGAAGGAGGGTATTCCTAACATAGAGATGGAGGGAAAAAAGAGTATCAGTAAAGTATTTTAATAACTCTACAGAGGGGAGGGAAAAAACATGATGCAGGAGGAGTCAAAAATAGAGCAATTTGTTATTACTTGTTTACATAAAAATTCATTTATACATTATATATATATATATTTCTATATCAATGACATTATTAGGTATTTGCTATGTGTTATGCACTGTGCTAAACACTGAGGATACAAATACAAGAAGACCATCCCTATCCTCAAGGAGCTTATAATCTAAAGGGGGGAGACCACACACAAAAGAAAGCTAAAAAGCAGAGCAGAAAAGGTACCCAATGAAGGGGGATGGTGAAGTCAGTCAGAGAAGTCCCAAAGTAGAGCAGTCAGGTAAGCAATGAAATGTCTGAGCTGAGCTTTCACCTTAAAAATGAAGATTTGGAGTTCATAGCCCCAACCTCCAAGAGCAGAGGCAGAGGACAGTGATGAGGGAGAATAGCAAGGCAGATGGGATCTTGCAGAATAATGAGGTTATCCCAATAATGAGCTTCCTCAGGTTTGTTGAAGAAGTTGGAGGAGTATTGTTCTACAAACAACTTTGAGTGACTAAATCATTTTGAGTATTATAAATACTCAAATCAACTACAAAGGACCTATGAAAGAAAATGCTATCCACATCCAGAGAAAGAACTCATAAATAGAAATATGTGTAGTATAGTTTCCCGTGTGTGTGTGTGTGTGTGTGTGTGTGTGTGTGTATTTGTGTCTAGTGGTGGACAACTCTAGGGCTTTGCTAGGGTGGGGAGGGAGGGAGAAAAAAAGTGCACAGTAGAGAAAAGAAAACTTAGAAAGAAGCACAGACAGTGGATAGAGCACCGGCCCTGGAGTCAGGAGTACCTGAGTTCAAATCCGGCCTCAGACACTTAACACTTACTAGCTGTGTGACCCTGGGCAAGTCACTTAACCCCAATTGCCTCACTAAAAAAAAAAAAAAAAAAAGAAGCACAGAAAAGCAAGTCAGCTTTGAAAATGTCTAATATTTATTGCAGTTTTTCAAAACAAGTAAACAGTGTGAAATGGAAATTCATGATTTTATATTTAATCCTCTTCTTATGTTGTGCTATGTACATGGAAATGTTCTCTTTTATTGGTCTTTTTGTATTTAAGGTCAAAATGAATAAAAAAATGTTTAAAAAAAGAAGTCAGCGGAGTGCCAAAGTAGCACAGCCAGGCGAGAAATAATGTGTATATACATATACACATATTTATATATATAACCAAAACACCATGTGTAGTAGAAGCTCATAATATGGTCCTCTTCCCTGTTCTTCATGTCTTGAGATGTTTGTGATTATTGATTGTTACATTTTTTATAAAAAAAGAAAATTTTAAAAGAAATGTGACTTGGCAGTCAAAAAAAAAATCATTGCTATCCTGGGCTTCATTAAGAGCAGAGACTATCCAGAATGATAGATGTGTTGTTAACACTAAACTCTGCCCTGCCACCCAATTCTCATTGCTCACAATTTCCCCAGCTCTCATCTTATGTGAGATTTATTCTTTCTAGACTCTTATTTACCTCAAAGGTTTCTCCATGTTTAGTCCAGTGCAGAGGTTATTAACCTCTGTGTGTGTGTGTGTGTGTGTGTGTGTGTGTGTGTGTGTGTGTGTGTGTGTGACACCTTTGGCAGTCTGGCAAAGTCTATATAGATCGGGGATGTAAATATTTAATAACCAGCCATGCAGTAAGCAAGGCACATTTTTAAGTTCAATCTGAATCATTAACATTTTCTCCATCACTTTCTTAAGTTTAGACAATCAACCAAATAGTAAATCAAGCCCTGATTTGTAGCTTTTGTCAGTAGCTTTTTGTCAATAAATGCTCACACTGAAAATTTAACAATCAGTTCTTTCAAGAACCAGTTCAAACTACCTCCAGCACCACCACCACCCCATGAACCCCTTCTCATAATAATGCTTCTGAAAGCCTAAAATAAAATATGTAGGATTGTAAAGGACATCAATTATATTGAAATATAATTATCAAAATATGTATATATATTTTGGGGGGCGGCTAGGTGGCACAGTGGATAAAGCACCGGCCCTGGATTCAGGAGGACCTGAGTTCAAATCTGGCCTCAGACACTTGACACTTAACTAGCTGTGTGACCCTGGGCAAGTCACTTAACCCCCATTGCCCCGCAAAAAAAAAAAAATGGGGAAAAAATATGTATATATATTTTTAATTTACAAAACCTAGGCTATAAACCCCTCAACTAGAAGATAATTATGATTTAGGTTTATATACTTTCCTTTTTCATGAGAATTCAAATAGGTTTCTTTATGGCCCTCCCCTCCCATCTCAACTTGTGCTAAAAGGGATAATGTCTCCCTTCTCTTTACAGGATTAACACATCTTCCCAAATCTCTAACTGATGATAACATTAATAGCACAAGGGCAGCTAGGTAGCACAGTGGATAACGCACTGGCCCTGGATTCAGGAGGACCTGAGTTCAAATCCGGCCTCAGACACTTGATACTTACTAGCTGTGTAACCTTGGGCAAGTCACTTAACCCTCATTGCCTCACAAAACCAAAAAGTAACAAAAACCAAAACATTAATAGCACAAACAAGAATTTTGGTAGCCACAAAATTTTCCACTTATCAATGTCTGGACAGCCATCAGAATACAAAGAGATATAGTCAGGAAGTAAAAGACAAGAACATTTGGCTTCTTTTGGCTAGCAGACCAACAGGGACAGATCCCTATCTTTTCCTGTCTCTTCCCTGAACTGGACAGGAAGAGGGGTGGAGACATTACCAGGCACCCCACCATTCATCTGGAAACAAGGGGGCTTTGAGCTAACCCCTTTTAGTGAGCAGAAAGAAGCACAGCAGATAGCCCAAACCTCAATAGTTCAAACCTCAGCAACTCACTGGTTAATTCTGGGTAGTCTCTGGCCATACCATCAGTTCAAATATACCATCCTGCAATAGCAGCCTACGGTATGGCCCATAGGGTGGGGAAAAGGAGCCCATGTCAGTATGAGTCACCTCTTAATACCCCAGCCTGGCATGGCAGCCTTCACTGAGGACCACAAGTGGAAGGAAGAATCCATGCCAGCATGAGCCTCTCCAGCACCCCAACCTGGGCCCATGCTTCCATGGGGTCCTGAAGATAGAGTGTATTCCTACTTATTATTCTTCCCAGAAGTTTCACAACAAAATACCAAACTGGTAGATTCTGCAAGAAAGCCTGCAACTACTTACTGAGTCTGATGTTTCTATGGCAACACTCCCAGGGCTAGTGCTATGACTACATACTTTAAATATGCATATTACTTAATATACAATTCCCTCTTCATCTAGTCCAGAGGTTCTTAGACATTTTATGTCATGGATCTAGATTTCACAATCTAGTGAATGAGTGACTAAATGAAAAAAAAAATGTATTAAACACTGATTGTATGCAAAGCACTATGCTAAGTTCTCAGGATATGAATTGAAAGGCAAAACAGTCCCTGCTCTCAAGGAATGATCATTTCATATCTAATAGGGGGATACTGTACATAGAAGGTGGTTTCAGCTTCAAGTCAAATGGAAAGGCCCAGTGGTCCCAGCAGCAAAGCAAATAGTTATGCATCATTTTAATGTCATTTTCACTGATAAAATTATGTTTATTTTTTATGATGAACCATTTGATGGTGTGAAGGACCTAGGAGATGAAAAATATCTTTCCTGGGTCCTTAATAGTTATAATTGCTGAGAAGGCAGGGAAGCCCATGAATCTCCTCTCTAATGCATAAAATAAAATACAGATGATTAAAAAGAAACCCGGGCAGGTACACGGCGCAGTGGATAAAGCATCGGCCCTGGATTTAGGAGGACCTGAGTTCAAATCCAGCCTCAGACACTTGACACTAGTTGTGTGACCCTCATTGCCCTGCAAAATAGATAGATAGATAGATAGATAGATAGATAGATAGATAGATAGATAGATAGATAGATAGATAGATAGATAGATAGATGGATGGATGGATGGATGGATGGATGGATGGATGGATGGATGGATGGATGGATGGATAGATAGATAAATGAATGAATGAATAAATAAGATACCAATAATTAGTTAAAATAAAGATTTCATTTTCTTTCTTATCCAAGTTCACAGACCCCCCTGAAAACTGACCACAAAATCCATGAATCCCAAGTTAGGAACTCCTGTTCCAGCTAGTTCCTTTTGAATAAAGCATACCATTGTGGAGCCATACTATGGTCATGAATTCCATTTTATCAAGTCTCAATGATAAATATGAGGTCAAATCTGCTCCTTTGTATTATCTAATTCTATTTATTACCCATTGTTGTTGTTCACTTGTTTTTCAGTCATGTCTAACTTTTTGTGACCCCATTTGGGTTTTCTTGGTAAAAATACTGGAGTGGTTTGCCATTTCCTTCTCCTGCTCATTATTTGACAGATGAGAAAACTGAGACAAACAGGGTGACTTGCTCAGGGTCACACAGCTAGTAAAATGTCTGAGGCCAGATTTGAACTCAGGAAGAAGAGGCTTTTTGACTCCAAGCCAGGCACTCTATCCACTGCACCATCTAGCTGCCCTGTTTATTACCTATTTATTAATATTATTTATTACTTTGTGCATTTTTATACAGAGATCTGAAACTATGGCTTTTATTCATATCTCTCCTTTGGATTTTGTCTCCTAAGAATTATTGTCCTCTTTTCTGCTATTCTTCTCCTTATAATAGTATAATAGTAGATTTGGCAAATCTATGTAAATATTTTTTCTGTTTCCCCTCTTTTTTCTGCCCAAAGCCTTCTTAATGAGGTTTACAAAATACCAAGAAAACTTAGTTTACCAGCCCTCATTAGGTATACTCCATCCCAGACCAATTGGCCATTATTCTTATATTTTCATCTATGATCTAGAAATGTAAAGCCCATTCTCAGATATCCTCTTTACCAGCTGTTCACTTCCAAAATCTGCTTTTTTCTTCTGAATCCCTTTTCCTTCCATCAGAATTAATGATGAAAACAATCTTTGTATTCTTTCAGTCCTCAGTTTTTCCCTCAGGACTTCAGATCCTTAGCAAAATTTTCTAAGCTTCTTCTCACAGTATAATTTGTCACCACATGAATCACAAGAGTGTGAAGCAACTGTCAGGTCGGACAGATCTCAGGGGATATCTCTGTCATCTGATTACTTCCAATAGCCACCTTTTCCTTGCGAATATCTTACCTTCAATCAGCATTAATGATGAATAGACCCCTTGTGATCTTAAAGTCTTCAAGTTTTTCTCCTTAGAATTTCGTCATCCTTAATAATGCTATCTGAGTCCCTTCTGGAGCTATTATTTATGATTAATCACCAAGTAGTCATTGTCAGGACTGGCTTTTCTCCTGACTGTGACTCTCAAGATAGCCAAATACCTTGTCACCTAATTAGTGATTTGAATGAATGAATAAGGTTTGACATGTCTCAGAGGGTACTTCATTATGTCCCAGACACACACTTTGGGAGGTGAGCAAACCATTTCCCTCTTTGTTTGTGTTAGGTCAGCAAATGACCACTTCAGTATCTTCCTCCAAAGGGAGTCACTGGTCACTACTACGTCTCTTTTCCCTCTTACCATTAATGAATGACCCCTTACCTAACAGAACCTCTGAATCCATATCATCATTCCTTGGAGCACAAACAGATGTTTTCTCATCAGATGGACGAGATGCCCCTCTACAGAAAAAACCTCATACCTATTGGAGGGGGGAGGGGGGAAGAAGGGAACAAGCATTAATATAACATCTACTCAGTGCCAAGCACTGTGCTAAGCACTTGACAAATACTATCTCATTACTGAAATACAAATGCTTTTCTTTACCTTCTGTCTGACTTTATTCTACCCTCCAACCTCATGATCCAGGCTAGAAGTCCCTCTACTTCTTCACATTCTTCCCCATTTTTTTCCTGGAAGCTCTTTTTCCTTTCCTTTAAGAAAGTGCTTCATTCTCTCTGATAAACTGGAAATTACAGAACTAATTTTTCCAAATGAAAACCTAATCTTCTAGGATAGAGCCAAGCTTTTGCTTTGCAGGTATATAGGTGTTCATTAGTACTAGCAAATGCACAAACATTATAGGTCAATGCAGAATTCTTAGGAAAACAGATTTAGATCTAGAAGGTATCTTCGAAGTCATCTAGTCCAATCCTCTCATTTTACAAGTGACGACACAAAGGTCCAACTAATTGAAATGACTTGCTCAAGGTCACTCAGCTAATTAGTGATAAATGTGGGATTCAAACCCAGATCCTCTGCCTCCAATTCCAATACTCCTTCCATTGTAGCATGTGGCCTCTCTTCTTGCCCACCATACATGCTCAAATCTAGATCACAAGTATTTTGTCTTCTTTTTAGTAGTGCTCTTGGGGAACCCTTCTGGCTAACTAAATACCTTCTACCATTAGTGTCTCCTTCATGCCTTTCTCACATGAAGAGGTGGCCCTTCTCCTTACTGAGGCAAACCCTTCTACATACCCCATTAAACCCATTCCATCTTTTCTTCTTCAGCAGATTGTCCTTTCTCTCACTGATCTTCAGTCTTTCTCTGTCTACTTGGCTGCTCTCCTGCTGCCTAGAAACATGTCTCCTCTGTCCTCAAAAAACCCTCACTCAATCCATCTATCCCCACTAACTCATCCTGTATCTCTCCTCCTCCCCTTTGTGGCTAAAGCCTTTGAGAAAGCTGTCTATGATGGGTGCCTCCACTTTCTCTCCTTTCATTCTCTTCTTAACTCTCTGAAGTCTGGCCTCAGACTTCATAATTCAACTGAAACTGTTCTCTCTAAAGTTACCAATGACCTCTTAATTGCCAAATTTGATAGCATTTTCTCAATTCAAATTCTTCTTGATCTCTTGAAACAGTCAATCACATTCTTCTCGATATTCTCTTGTCTCAAAGTTTTCACGACACTGATGTCTCTCGTTCTGCTCCTACCTCTCTGACCACTCTTTCTCAGGCTATTTTGCAGGTCATGCCCACTTTCTATGTACCAGTCACTCTGCTAAGTGCTGAGGATACAAATACAAACAAAAAGATAGTCCCTGCCCTCAAGGAGCTTACATTCTAGTGGGGGAAGATAACACACAAGAGGGAGCTGAAAAGGGGAGGCAGAAGGTACCTACACAGGGGAATGGTGATGAAGTCTAGAGAGTCAGCAGAACAGCTTGGAGGAGAATGAAGGATGGATGGCCCGGATACATCCCCAAAATGGAAGCCCTGGAAGGAACTCACCAATAGGAGAAGGGGCCCAATGTGGCAAAGGTATATTGCAGAGTGAGAAGGCAGCTAAGTTATGGTGGCAAAATCCAGAGTCAGAAGCATAACCAACTTCTCTTCTCCCTCTATACTGGTTTATTTGATGTTCTTATAATCAACCATGGATTCTCTCTCTGTTTCTGTCTCTCTCTGTCTCTGTCTCTGTCTGTCTCTCTCTCTCTCTCTCTCTCTCTCTCTCTGTATATATATATATATATATATATATATATATATATATATATATGTAATCTCTATGCATATGAGTCTCAGATCAGTCAGTCAGTGACAGTGAGTAGTTGAGCATAAGACCTAAGTTGTAGGATCCCTAACTTGTCTTCTAACCTTCAGTCTTGAATCTCCAATTGCTGATTGGACAAACTAATTGCACCATAGACATTTTAAATATATGTCCAAAACATTATCTTTTCTCCAGAATCCTCTTCTCTTCCTAACTTTTTTATTACTGTCCCAGTCACTCAGACTCAAAACCTAGGTGCCATCCTTGGCTCAAACAATCAATCAAATCAATAAACATTTATTAAATGCTTACTGTGCCAGGCACTGTGTGTGTTGTGAATACAAAAAGAGGCGAAGAATATTCCCTGTCCTCAAGGAACTTATGATTTAAGGGGGGGTGGAGGAGAGACAATATGCAAACAAATATATACAAAGCAAGCTATATACAAGATAAATAGGAGATCACTAACAGAATTAAGAGGGATTGGAGAAGGCTTCCAGTAGACATGGGATTTAGCTGGGACTTAAAGAAAGCCAAGGAGGTCAGTAGTCAGTGGCAAGGAGAAAAAGCATTCCAAGCCAGAGAAAGTGCCCAGAGTCAAAAGGTAGAGTATCTTGCTTGTGAAAGAGACAGGAGGCCAGTGTCACAGGATATATGTCAGAGAGTAAGGTATAAGAAGACTGGAAAGGTAGAAGGGGGCAAGGTTATGAAGGGTTTGAATGCCCACAAAGCACTTTGTATTTTATCTTGAAGGCAATAGGGAGCCACTATAGTTTATTGAGTAAGGGTTGCAGTGTGACAAGATCAGACTCACTTTAGGAAAATCACTTTAGTGCATGAATGGAAGATGGATTGGAGTGGGTAGAGACTTGAGTCAAGCAGACCCACCAACAGGCTATTGTGGTAATATAGATGTGAGGTGATGAGGGCCTGGACTAGATTGGTAATAATGTCAGAAAAGAGAAGGGAGTGTATATAAGAGATTTTGCAGAGGTGAAATCAACAGGCCTTGGCAACAACTTTGATATGGGGGTGAGAGATAATGAGGAATCCAGGATGACTCCTAGGCTGAGAGTCAAGGGTTTGGGGAGGATGGTGTTGCTCTATAGTGACAGGAAAAGGAAGGAGGTGGGGGGGGATTAAGGAGAAAAGATAATAAGTTTTATTTTGGATTTGCTGAATTTAAGATATCTACTAGACATTCAGTTTGAGGTGTTGAAAGGACAAGAAGAAGAGTGGTGTCCAAAAAAACTAAAGAGAAGAGAGTATCAAGGAAGAGAAAATGATCAACAGTGTCAAAGGCTACCCAAGAGATCCAAAAGGATGAGGATTCAGAAGAAGCCATTAGATTTGGCAACTTTAGAGAGAGCAGTTTTGTGGAATCGATAAAGTCAGAAGTCAGATTGTAAGGGGTTAAGAAGAGAGTGAGAAGAGCAGAAGTAGAGGTACCTATTGCAGATGGCCTCTTCAAGGAGTTTAGCTACAAAGAATAGAAGAGAGAGAGGATGACAGTGGAGATGGAAAGATCAAGTGAGAGTTTTCTCAGGATGGGAGAGAGGTTGGTATGTTAACAGGCAGTAGGAAATGAGCCTGTTGACAAAGAGAGATTGAAAATAAGAGAAAGAGGGGAAGCTAGATGGTGCAGTGGATAAAGCACCAGCCCTGGATTCAGGAGGACCTGAGTTCAAATCTGGCCTCAGACACTTGACACTTACTAGCTGTGTGACCCTGGGCAAGTCACTTAACCCTCATTACCCCGCAAAAAAAAAAAGAAAAGAAAAGAAAAGAAGGGAAAGAATGGAGATGACAAAGGGGGCAATCTGTTGGAGGAGATGGGATAGAATAGGATCACTTTAACAAGTAGGGGGGTTAGCCTTGGTAAGAGTAAAAGCACTTCCTCATGTGAAACAGGGGTAAAGGAGGAGAAAATGATAGAAAGTATCTGAATGGTGGAAGATGAGAAGAGGAGAGAGGAGTGAGTTCACAGTGAATGACCTCAATTTTCTTCTGTAAAATATGAGGCAAAGTTCTCAGCTGAGATGATGGGGGGAGAGGGAGCCATGAGAAGTTTGAGGAGGGAGGAAAAGGTTTGGGAGAGTCCCTGTGGAGAGTGGGATAGTAGGGTTGCCTGGCAGCAGTGAGGGTCCAGCTGAAGTTGTATAATGTAGATTTGTAGAGGTCCCAGTCAGAACAGTTGCATACTTTTCTCCACATGGGCAGGGGTGAAGGTGATGAGTAATGGGAGTAATCCAAGGCTGAATAATCAGCTGGGCATAATTGAGGATGTGATAAAGGGACTAGGGATTCAAAATGGAAGGATGGGATTGAAATGGTTCACCAAGAGGTCAAGATGGGAAGATGAGAGAGCAGCTAGTGCAGAGATCACCTTGGAGAGGACTGAAGGATCAAGAGATGGGAAAATAGGGTTTTGTAAGGGATGGCAGAGGGAGAGGTGAAAAGACAACAGATTATGGTTGGATAAGGAGATTTTAGAATTCTTGGTGCATTTGTGAGTAATGGCAAGATGAAGGATATGACCAGCTTTGTCTGTAGCTGAGACAGGTTGGAGGAGTAGCTCCTGGGAGATGAGTAGGTTGAAGAACTGAGTGTTTAGGGTATTTCAGGGAGAATCAATACATATGCTGAAGTTCCCTAGTCTGAGGACAGGAGTTGGAGCGGAGAGAAAAATTATGAGTCAGATATCTAACTCATTAAGGAAGGAAGCAAAGTGACCTGGGGGGGGGGGGTCTGTAGACAACAGCTACCAGGATTTTGATTGGGTGGTAGATTTGAATAGCATGAACCTTAAAGGAAGAGAGGTTACTGAGTGACAAAGGAAGAGGGAGAATCTGGAAGTGACAATGGGGAGAAAGGAGTATTCCAACTCCCCTTCCTCAACCTGTGAGTTGAGGAGAATGAGTGAAAATGTATCCAGTACTGGAAAGGGTGGCCAGGGAGGCTGTGTCATCAGGGGGAAGACAGGTATCCATAAGAGCTAGTATATGGAAGGAGTAGGAGAAGAATAAATTTAAGATGAAAGGAAGGGGCAGCTAGGTAGCACAGTGGATAGAGCACCGGCCCTGGATTCAGGAGGACCTGAGTTCAAATCCGACCTCAGACACTTAACACTTACTAGCTGTGTGACCCTGGGCAAGTCACTTGACCTCAATTGCCTCACACACACACACACAAATATATATATATATATATATATATATAAGATGAAAGGAAGTTTCATCAGACATTCCAAGAGACATAATGGAAGGGCCAGGTGGAGATAAGTTGAAACTTTGGGGTGGGAGGGTTGAAGGGGATGGGAACAAGGAATAAGGTGGTAGGGGGTATGGAATTAAGTTTGGATGATGATCTAAAGGAGTTCAAAGTCACCGGGATGTGAAGGGTATGTCCAGGTGTAAGAATGTTCATCATTGAGTGGAGGGCACTACTCCTCTACCCATAAAGCACAGTGCATCAGGAGATGGGAGCCTGAAGTCAAAGGGAGGATTACTCTCCTTTATACTGGAGGTTCTCCACATCCCAGTGGGGAGACTGGACTATCAGCAGCAGATGGAAGATTCCTTGTGCTGGTACAGATAGCAGCAGCTCTTTTGAGTCAGATGAAAGATGTTGAGCAGGGTACATGCTGTTCTCACCAAAAGAAGAGAAACTCCTTACTCCTCAGTTACCAAGTCCTGTCATTTCTGCCTTTATAACATGCTATATACCCCTTTCTCTTCTCCAACACTGCCACCACCCTGGGGCTGGCTCTCATCACCTCACACCTATACTGCTGCAATATCCTTCTGGTTGGTCTCCCTGCCTCAAGTCTCTCCCAACTCCAGTCTGTCCTATACTTCGCTATCAAAATGATCTTCCTAAAGTGCAGGTCTGACTGTGCCACCACCACCCCTACTCAACAAATTCCAATGGCTCTCCATGACTTACAAACAACAAATAAAATATAAAATCCTCTCTTTGCCTTTTAAAGGCCATTAATCCCTGATCCCTTCCTACCAGTCTAGTCTTCTTGCATCTTACACGTACTCCACATACTCTGTGATCCAGTGATATTGGCCTCCCTAAAGTTCCTCCAAGAGCACAGCCCAACTACTGACTATGACTTTTCCCTGGCTGTCCTCCAAGCCTGGAATTCTCTCTCTCTTCAGTTCCACCCCATGGCTTCTCTGGCTTCCTTCAAGTCTCAGTTGAAATCCTACCATCTGTAAGAAACCTTTCCCTGGTTATTCCCACGAATTCACTAGAATAGAAAGCACTACCTTCCCTCTGAGATTCTCTCTAATTTATCCTGTCTATATCTCACCTGTATATAGGAGTTTGTTGTCTTCCCCATTAGAATGTAAGCACCAGGGGGCGGCTAGGTGGTGCAGTGGATAAACACTGGCCCTGGATTCAGGAGTACCTGAGTTCAAATCCGGCCTCAGACACTTGACACTTACCAGCTGTGTGAACCTGGGCAAGTCACTTAACCCCCATTGCCCCGCAAAAAAAAAAAAAAAAGAATGTAAGAACCTTGGGGCAGCTAGATGGCACAGTGGTAAAGCCCCCGCCCTGGATTCAGGAGTACCTGAGTTCAAATCCAGCCTCAGACACTTAACACTTACTAGCTGTGTGACCCTGGGCAAGTCACTTAACCCCAATTGCCTCACTAAAAAAAAAAAAAAAAAAGAATGTAAGCACCTTGAGAGCAGGGACTATCTGTGCCTTTCTTTGTATCTATGGCACTGAGTATAGTGCCTGGCACATAAGTGTTTAATAAATGCTTGTTGATTGACTAATGGCACATATATGCCCATTTGCTGCTCTGGTGGTTCATTTGAGCCACGATCTCTAATGAACCTTAATTTATATAGGTCAGACTTCCTGTGTTTCTCCTGCTAATTCAAGGCAATCTTCTTAGCTGCTGTTAATTGGCAGTTAACACGTTTCTGACATACCCTTCTGCAGGCAGAAGCACAAATCCAACTTACTAATGGGATCTACCCACCTCGTGTGGCTCCTTACTAATCCTACCCAAATATCTTCTGGCTAATTCACCCCTGGAAAGGGAATTGTCTTGGGATCATGAGCTGAGGAGTCCCCAGGAGCAGAATTGTAAAGACTGCCCGCAACACTTTGTCCTGGATAACACCATTAGCATGGAGATCATTACTCAGACATGAGCCTACATACCAGATGTCTCACATGTTTTTATGTTCTTAATTCTATTATCTTATGGCCAGTTCCCTGATTTTCAATGACTAATTTCTAAAAGGAAAGAATAAAAAAACCCAAAATAAATAAATAGGTAAGTGAATAAATAAATAGATAAATAAACAAACAAATTAATGAATGAATAGGCAAATAAATAAATGAATGAATGAATGAATGATGAATGAATGAATAAATAAAAGGAAAGAAAACCAAATTCAGAATTAAGAGACCTGTTTTATCTTGGTCTCAGCTACAAGGCCTCACACAAATCGCTTGACCTTTATGAACTTCTGTTTTCTCATCTATAAAATGAGTATAATACATCACTTATCTCAGGGGGCTGTTGTGAGGAAATGTTATTTTTATTTTAAATAGTCTTAGTGTGCTGTGGGAAATGATGAGTAGGATGCTATCAGAAGGACTTATGAAAAATACAGTCCATCTATAGAAAAAGAACTGATGGTATCTGAATATAGATTGAAGTATAATTTTTTTGAAGTATAATTTTTCTGTCAGTTAGTTTCTAAAGGTTTTTTGTCTGTTTTCTTTCACAACCTGACTAATGTGGAAATTTTTTGCATGACCACACATACATAACTTATAATGAATTGTTTGGGTTTGTAAAGGGAGGGAGGAAGAGAATTTGAACACAGTGTTTTAAAAATTGATGTGAAAATGTGTTTATACATGTAACTTTTTTTTTTTTTGGTGAGGCAATTGGGGTTAAGTGACTTGCCCAGGGTCACACAGCTAGTAAGTATGTAAAGTGTCTGAGGCCGGATCCAAACTCAGGTCCTCCTGAATCCAGGATCGGTGCTCCATCCACTGTGCCACCTAGCTGCCCCCTACATGTAACTTTTGGGAAATTCTAAATAAATAAAATTTTAAAAATCAACACACAAAATTTAAATAGTATTGCTTGGTTGACATAACAAATATAAAACTGCTTGGGGGGAAAAAGAAATTGTGTATATATGGCTGATATTTTATTCAATAGTCAATAAAACTTTGTTTAGCATTTATGTGACAAGTACTGAGTTAAGCACTGGGGATACAAAGAAAGGTAAATGAAGGTCTCTGCCCTCAGGCACCTCACAGTCTAATGAGGGAAGACAAACATATAAAGAAAGCTGAAAAGGGGAGGAAAGAGGGGAGGGAAGGCATGGAGTAAGAGGAGAGTGGTCGTAAGGGTAAGATGAAGTCCTGCAGCCAGGTGGGAAATGATGAGGTGTCTGCCCTAGGCTTCCTCCTTAAATAGAGAATCTGAGAGGAAATCTGTAGGACCACCCTGCATCCTGTCCATTCAGAGGGAGGGAGGGGCCCGAGGAGCAGAAGGCATTCAGGAGGAGTAAGTTTCAAAGTTGACATGATCTAGCAGGAAGATGAGATGATGGTAAAGTACAGGTAGGAAGTGAGTTATTAATGTTATCAGCCCAAATTTTGGCTTCATTTTCCTCAGATATGGCCTGTATAAATTATGTGTGACTTATAATTGTGTTATTTTTCATTCTTTGCCCATATGCTTTTTTTCCTTTCAAAGAGTTCTCATTTTAAAAGTGCAGCCTAGGGAGCAGCTAGGTGGCACAGTGGATAAAGCATTGTCCCTGGTCAGGAGTACCTGAGTTCAAATCCAGCCTTGGACACTTGACACTTACTAGCTGTGTGACCTTGGGCAAGTCACTTAACCCTCATTGCCCAGCAAAAAAAAAAAAAAGAAAAGAAAAGGCAAAAAAAAGTGCAGCCTATATTAGCTTAGATTTGGATAAATATGTCATAACTGTTTTATGTTAAGTCATTCCACAGAACATTTCAGGAAATGAAGAACACAATGTGGTTTAATTTTATTGCATACCTTTAAGCTCCTTCCCTCGAAGGAAATATGTCATGCTGAGCTGAAAAAGTCACATTACAAGTTTGGATACTTAACTCTTGGAACTCATTAAATTTAGGCAATGAAAAGAATGCACAGTATTATCACCTACCCAACCAGCAAAATAGCCTTGCAGCTTCTTAATAGTGGGAAGAAAAATCAGTTACCAAGAGACAAGCAGAAATCACCCTGGATGACACCATCTATGCTTCTTGTGCTCATTTGTTGGATAGATGCTTACACCAGAAATAAGAAAAGAGCAATGCATGATGTCAATAGACAACTGGGGATGTGCCCTAATGAATGCAAAGAGCCATAGGCTGAATGACAAATGACAGCTGACCCTTCCCACTGTGGCCATCTCAAAACTAGAAACTGTACAACTCCAAATCCTTGTTAATGCTTGTCCACAAGCCTACACATTTGTCTTAATGTTTGTGACCTTGTGTATCTCCTTGCCCAGTACTTTAGTACCATATTTTTACTACTACTTCCCCACTTCCAAAACATACTCAGATCACCCCACTTTGACTATCCCATTTCCATCAATGCTCAGAATCACCTTTACTAGGATTTAGCCAGAACAGCAGATGAACAGAGGCCACATAGTATAAAAATGAACTGAGGGGCTTACCTTAACCCTACTGGCTCTAACTTCTGGCATCTTCACCCAGGCTTGATATCTTGACTTTTCTCTCTTTTTCTGATCTCACTTCCTGTTTTCATGATATGCTTCCTTTGAGAAGGAAAAATAGAGCAGTTCAGCAAAACTAACTAACACATGATTGTGTCCAACAGTAATATGCAATATGACGCACCCAGGGTCCCTCACTTTTGCTAGGATGGAAGTGTCTTTTTTTCAACTCTTTTCTGTCTCTCACATTTTTCCTGTGACACCCCATTAGAAATACCTGGAACCCAATATGATGTTTTTATTTCAGCAGATTTACAATATCTCCCAAAGAAAATGGCTCCAGAATACTAAATTAAGAAGAAAATGAAAAAGAATGTGCTGACATTTTTGTTGGTCTTCAGAAACAATGAATCCCATTGTCCTCTACAAATCTCTCCAGAGAGCTATATAGAAGTGCTCACTTGAGAACAACATCTGTTTAGTGATCGCCCTATATCAAATGACTTCCTTTAAAGCAGAATGTGAGTGTGTATGAGTGTGTGTGAATGTGTGTGTATATATGTGCACAAAAGGGGAAAAGTTTCTAGAATTTCAAGGACCACCTGAAAATACACATTCTCCCCCTCGATAGTGGTCTCAATTACCTGGCACCCTCCAGGATTTATTCAGAAAGACACAATAAAATATCACTGTCCACTGGCCTGGGAAAATCAACACCTGGTTTTAATGGGAAATAGTTGAGTCTTTTTCTCTTTCTTAAGAAAATCAACTTGGCAGAAGAATGGTTCTTTTTCTCCCAAAATGTGAACAGCTTGAAGATGTGTAGCCAGAATTCCGATTAGTGCCCCCAGACCTAGGTTTTCAAATGTAGTACTTGCTTTGAATTCTTGAGGATTGAAGCTGGGGCTGTTTCTACACAGATGAATTGAAAACATGCACATTTGCATGAAACCCAGGAATTAATGAGCAGAAGGATTCTGGCAGCTGCAATCACCTCACCATTTCCCATCAGACAAACTAAATCTCCTCAAATTTAAAAAAAAAACCCACAACAACTCAGTTTCCAAGTGAAGGGATTCCAGATAACTAGGCGTTTCTACTATCATAGTGTTCCCTAGTGACCAACATCAATTAAGGGGAAAAATACTTGAATTATGAAAGCTGTTTTCTCCTTAACATACATATTGGATTCATTCTCATTAATCCACTGCAATCTAGTTTCCATCCTAAATACTGTACTGAGACTGCTCTTTTCAAAATCATCAATAAACTCCTTCTTGCCAAATTAATGGTCTTTTCTCAGTTCTAATCCTCTTTTCCCTCTCTGTAGGATTTGATACTCTTGGCTAGGTCCTTTTTCTTAAATATCTGTCCTCCCTTGGCTTCCTTTAAAATCTACTATCCTGGTTACCTTTTGTTGTTGATTCACAAATGTTCCTTTAAAAAAAGAAATCGTGGTCTTTCCCAAACTTTCCCTCTCCCTCTGCCAATACAACCCTCCCTTGTACCAAAGAAAAACAGTTAAGTAAAACAAATCATCACATTAGCTATGTCTGATAAGATATGCCTCATTTCACATTTATAGTCTAACACCCTCTACCCAGAGGAGATATGCTTCACTAGCAGCTCACTGAAGTTAAGATTATTCACTACTTTGATCAGAGATCTGTCTTTCAATGTTATATTCCTTTCCACTATTATGTAAATAGCTCCCCCACTTCTGCTTACTTCAGTTTGCATCAGTTCAAATAAGTCTTCCCCAATTTTTATAAAGCTATCATTTTCATCATGTTTTATGGGAAAATAATATTCCATTGCATTCACATGCCATACTTTTTCCAGTCATTCCCCAATGAAAGAGCATGAATTTCACTTCCAGATCTTTGCTACCACAAAAAGCTCAGCTATAAATATTTCTGTATCCATAAGGATCTCCTACTGCCTTTAACTTCCTTGGGTCACGTGCCTAGCAGTGGCATTAATGGATCAAAAGATATGCACAGTTTACTAGCTTTCCTAGTAGAGTTCCAAATTATTTTCCAGATGGTTGGGCCATTTCTCAGACACACCAACAGTATATTGGTGTAGGTAATTCATAGCCCCTACAGCATTTATCATTTTCATCTTTGATCATCTTTGCCAATCTTATGGATATGGAATGAAACCTCAGAGTAGTTTTAATTTGTATTCCTGTTATTGTTAATTATTTGAAGCATATTTTCATGCATTCTTTCAACGAAGTTGTGGGTATTTCACTTTTCTTCTTTTGAAAACTACATGTTTATCAATTTTGACTACTTATCAATTAGGGGATTTCTCATTCCATATTTAGATAAATTCCCTATATATCTTAAATAAGATCTTTATCAGACATATTTGCCTCAAAGAGTTTTTTCCCCTCAAATAACTTTTCTTATTCTAGTTGTATTGGTTTTGTTTATGAAAAAGCTTTTTTTGTTTGTTTGTTTCATTGTTTGTTTCAGTTGTGTCCAACTCTTTATGACCCCATCTGGGGTTTTCTTGGCAAAGATACTGGAGGGGTTTGTCATTTCCTTCTCCAGCTCATTTGACAGATGAGGAAACTGAGGCAAACAAGGTTAACCTATAGCTAGTCTGAGGCCAGATTTGAACTCAGGAACATGAGTCCTCCTAACTCCAGATTATACATTCTATCCACTGCTCCACCTAAGTACCCATAAAAGCTTTTTAATTTTACACAATCAAAATTGTCTGTTTTATCTTTTATGATCATCTGTATTACTTGTTTGGCCAGGAATTCGTCCCTTAGATATAGTTGTGCTAGGTCCTCCCATTCTCTTTTCTCTCTCTCTCTCTCTTTTTTTTTTTTTGTTGAGGCAATTGGGGTTAAGTGACTTGCCCAAGGTCACACAGCTAGTGTTAAGTGTATGAGACCGGATTTGAACTCAGGTCCTCCTGACTCCATGGCCGGTGCTCTATCCACTGTGCCACCTAGCTGCCCCAGTACCCTCCCATTCTCTTTTTTTTTCTTTTTTCTTTTTCTGCTGAGGCAATTGGGGTCAAGTGACTTGCCCAGGGTCATACAGCCAGTAAGTGTCAAGTGTCTGAGGCTGGATTTGAACTCAGGTCCTCCTGAATCCAGGGCCAGTGCTTTATCCACTGTGCCACCTAGCTGCCCCTGCCACCTAGCTGCCCCCCCTCCCATTCTCTTTCAATCTCATTCTACCTCTAGTAATTCTCTCTTTGTTTAAGCTCTTCTTCCCAGTCCCACATCTTAAATGTAGGTACTTCACAAGACTATCTTATTAAACCTTCTCTCATTTTCTGTACATTGTCTTCCTTTGGGGTTTTTATTCGTGTCCATTGCTTCGCCTATTGCCTCTATCCAGATGATTCCTAAATCTCTATCTCTAGTCTCAACCTGAATTCTAGATTCTCCTTTCCAGTCATCTGTGGATTCTTCCATGTAGATGTCCCACCAGCACCTGAAATCCAACACATCCAAAACTGAACTCATCTTCCTCCCCAAATCTGCACCAACTATTGACTTCCCTCTTTCTGTTAATATTACCATGCTTCCAG
This sequence comes from Dromiciops gliroides, assembly GCF_019393635.1. Taxonomy (NCBI): domain Eukaryota; kingdom Metazoa; phylum Chordata; class Mammalia; order Microbiotheria; family Microbiotheriidae; genus Dromiciops; species Dromiciops gliroides. The sequence continues at coordinate 351,073,087 of NC_057863.1, forward strand.
TCACCTAACAAAGAAACTTCATAGTCACACTTGTCTGCCTTTTCCTTTGTTCCCCATAGCCAACTAGTCACCAGTACTTTATAGTAAACATTTATTTGGTATCTACAGTGTACATAATACTGTGTTGGATGCTGAGGAAGCTACAAAGCATAACGTGGTTCCTGCCCTAAAGGAACTGACAATCTTGCAGGAGAATAAGAATCTGGTACAGGCAGCTATAATATGCCAAATTACATTAGGAGGTTGATGAGGGACCCCAAGCTCTTGGACCCAGCTGTGGGTAAACAGTGATATAACCTCTCAGTCTGAGAGATGGCAACCATGGTGAGGGAGAGCTCATGGCTAAGTGGTGAGAGTCCTGCTCCTTATTCCCTGCCCCTCCCCCTCTCGGCCGTGAGGGTTAAGTGACTTGCCCAGGGTCACACAGCTACAGCTAGTAAGTGTCAAGTGTCTGAGGCTGGATTTGAACTCAGGTCCTCCTGAATCCAGGGCCAGTGCTTTATCCACTGTGCCACCTAGCTGCCCCCTCCTTATTCTCTTAAATAAAAAAAGATTCTTGAATTTATCCCTCTAGTGAGAGAAAGGGGAGTTTCTGGGCAGTGCTAGTCTCTTGAATATATGATTCCTTCCTTTCTGTTGTTGCCATCTCTTGAGTACTTGCATTGCATATACCACTACCCCTCCATGGCTAGAGGCACGAATTAGAGGCCCAATTGCAATGCATCTCTACCAGAAGGCAGTCATTAAAGGCCTGATCAAACTATATGCATAGATAGATAGATAGATAGATAGATAGATAGATAGATAGATAGATAGATAGATAGATAGATAGATAGATAGATAGATAGATAGATAGATAGACGGACGGACGGACGGACGGACGGACGGACGGACGGACGGAAGGACGGACGGACGGACGGACGGACAGACAGACAGACAGACAGACAGACAGACAGACAGACAGACAGATAGATAGATAGATAGATAGATAGATAGATAGATAGATAGATAGATGATAGAGATAGATAAATAGATAGATTTATAGGTGATAAATGATAGATAGGTAGATGATAGTTTGACATGCGTATGTGTGTATGTGTACATGTACACTTGTATACATATATGCTCACAATTATCTCTTTCTTTCTACTCTGATAGCTAATAATAAGTTCAGACCCCCCATGGTCTATCTCCAGGATTATTTCATTGGAATCTTAATTTGTCCCCCTGGTTCCAGGTTCTCTCTTCTCCAAATTACATCTTCCTCATTGGCCACTTTGATCATGCCAGGCACTCATTCAGAAAGCATTTATTAAGTGCCTGTTATGTGCAAGGCACTGAGCCAAGGCTAGGGATACAGAAACAAAAAATGAAATAGTTTCTGCCCTCAAGGAGTTTGTATTCTACTGGGAAACAAACAACATGTACATGTATAAATAAATGTGAAATATATAGGAAGTAATTTGGGGAGGAAGATGCCATCAACTGGAAGATGACAAAAGGTGGTATGTAGGCGTGGCCCTTGAACTGAGCTTTCAAGGAAAAGAGCAATTCTCAAAGGCAGAGGTGAGGAGGGAGTCCATTGCAGGCATGGAGCATGGAACTTAGCCTCAGTAAAATCACAGGGATGTGACATGGAATATTGCATACAAAGAATAATGGTTGGAATGTATAGAGTATGAGGTGATGTGCATGCAACACTCCTTGTAAAAGGTAGGCAAAAACCATATTGTGAAGGACTTTAAAAGCAATTTTTTTTAAGTTCATACTTCATCCTAGAGGCACTGGGAAGCCACTGCAGCTTCTTAAATAGGGGAACAGATCTGTGCTTTAGGAATATATCAATCCAAGACAATTACAAAGGACTCATGGTAGAAAATGTTACCCACCTCCAGAGAAAGAACTGATGGACTCTGAATGCAGATCAAAGCATACTATTTTCACTTTCTTTATTTTTCATTTTTTTTCCTTTTGGTTTGTTCCTTCTTTCACAATATGATTAATATGGAAATATGTTTTACATGATTGCACATATATAATCTATATCAAATTGTTTACCATTTTAGGAAGAGGGGAGGTGAAGGAGAGGGGCAGAGAAATTTGAAACTCAAAATTTTGTAAAAGTGAATGTTGGGGGGCAGCTAGGTGGTGCAGTGGATAGAGCACCGGCCCTGGAGTCAGGAGTACCTGAGTTCAAATCTGGCCTCAGACACTTAACATTTACTAGCTGTGTGACCCTGGGCAAGTCACTTAACCCCAATTGCCTCACTAAAAAAAAAAAAGTGAATGTTGGGGCAGCTGGGTGGCACAGTGGATAAAGCACTGGCCCTGGATTCAGGAGTACCTGAGTTCAAATCCGGCCTCAGACACTTGACACTTACTAGCTGTGTGACCCTGGGCAAGTCACTTAACCCCCATTGCCCCACAAAAAAAAAAAAGAAAAAAGTGAATGTTAAAAATTATCTTTACATGTAATTGGAAAAATAAAATATTATTTTAAAAAGGAATATATCAATTTGGCAATTTGTGGAGGATGGATTAGAGAGGACCAAGGCTAAATTCAGGGAGATTAATTACAAGCTATTGTACAGTGGTTCAGAGACTGAATTAGGATGGTCTCCATGTGAGTGGAGGGAAGGGACTGGATGTAAATAATATTGTGAAGATAAAATTGACAAAACTTGGCCACTGGCAGGATGTGGACAGTGAGAGAGGGATGAGATAAGGATGACACCAAACTGATGAACTAAAAGGATGGTGGTACCCTTGACAGAAAAAAAGGGAAGTTTAAAAAAAAAAGAGTAAGTTAAGGGAGTGCTGTTTTGAATATATTGAATTTAACAGGCAGCTAGGTGGCTCAGTGGATAAAGCACTGGCCCTGGATTCAGGAGGACCCGAGTTCAAATTCGGCCTCAGACATTTGACACTCACTAGTTGTGTGACCTTGGGCAAGTCACTTAATCCTCAATACCTTGCCAAAAAAGAAAGAAAAAAAAGAGAAAAGAAAAAAAGATTTTAAGATGCCTATGGGACCTATATGTCCAAGAGACATGATGATATTGGGCTGGCTCTCAGGAGAGAAATAAGGGCTGGATATACAAAGCTGGAAGACATCTGTGTAGAGATGGTTACAGCCCATGGGAGTGGATGTGATGGTTACAGCTCATGGGAGTGGGTGCAATCATTGAAAGAGAGCCTTTAAAGAAGAGAAGAAAAGCTAGAACAGAACTTTGGGGGAATACCCACAGTTAGGGGGTAAGTTATAGATGATGATCTGGCAAAGAAGACTGAGAAGAGGCTGGAGAAATGAGAGAAGAACCAGCAGTGCAATGTCACAAAAAAACCAAAGAGGAGAGAATATCTAAAGATACAGAGAGGGCAAGAGATCGCTAGTACCTTTGGTGGGAGCTGTTTTATTTAAGTAAGAAGCCAGATTGTATTTTACTCTAAATAATAGCTGTGGAACAGAGAGAAAATTCTTTTACCAGCAGACATTCAAAGCCTTCTGTGATCTTGCTCCAACTTACTTTTTTTGACCTCATATCTTGTTACTTACCCTCATTTGCCTTACATCACTTGCTGTAAAACATGCTGCTCACTTTCCTAGCACTTCTACCTATAATTGAGCTCTTCCCCAAATCTCTGCCTATTAAAAGTCTACCCACCAGGGCAGCTAGGTGGCACAGTGGATAAAGCATGGGCCCTGGATTCAGGAGGAACTGAGTTCAAATCTGACCTCTGACACTCGACACTTACTAGCTGTTGACCCTGGGCAAGTCACTTAACCCTCATTGCCCTGCAAAACAAACAAACAAAAAATTCTACCCACGTTTCAGAATCTTATTTTTTATTTTTAAAAAATAAAGTATTTTATTTTTTTTCCTGTTACATGTAAAAATAGTTCTTAACTTTTGTTTATACAAGCTTTCCAATTTCAGATTTTTTCTCCCTCCCTCCCCTCCCTCCCCCTTCCCCTAGACAGCAGGTAATCTGATATAGGTTTTATATATATATATATATATATATACACACACACACACACACACACATATACATATACATATATACATATATATATACAATAACATTAAACATATTTCTGCATTAGTCATGTTCAGAATCTATCTTAAATGTCATTGCCTTTGTTGTGTTCTCTAATTCTCCTAGCCAGAAGCGATCTCTGCCTCCTCTGTGTTCCCATCATACTTTACTTAAACCTCTTTTTTATCCTAGGATATTTGCCTCTATGATAAGTATAATTATTGATTATAGAACCTCCTTATCAATTTCTGCCTTGGTCTTTCTTCTTCTAGCTTATAAGTTCTTTGAGGACTTATCATGTTCATCTTTGTGTTTCCTACAGTGTCTAGCACTTGCATATGTAACACCTCCATTCTTATAGGTTGGACAGATTTTCTATAGGATAGCCCTACGAAAACTGTGTTATGTGAAAGGAGACTATTTCCTGATTGTCTACGAGAATGATGAGTTGCAATCCTATATACTTGGGCAGGTGAGGTGATTTCTAGAGATAGTTAAAGGACACACTTTTAAGATGGCTAAAGAACTTTACAAGAGTTACATATGAGAGAAGAAGTACCAACTTTTGAATAGGTGCTTTGGACTGGTGCTTTCAAAACAGGGGGCAGCTAGATGGCGCAGTGCGTAAAGTGCCGGCCCTGGATTCAGGAGTACCTGAGTTCAAATCTGGCATCAGACACTTGACACTTACTAGCTGTGTGACCCTGGGCAAGTCACTTAACCCTCATTGCCCCACCAAAAAAAAACAAACCCACAAGCACATTTAGAGCTGAGCCCCAATATATCTCTTGATTTTCAGTACTTGTTACCCTAGAGACTGCTGAGAGAAAACTTCCCATTAATGAGATCTTTCCTGGTTACAGCTGAGATCTTCTCTCACTCCAAAAGAGCCCACTCTATATTCTTTGGCCTGTTCTAATTTGTATAACTTCATCATCTTCTATTTAGCATTTACTGTGATAAGAAGGCATACTAGCTATTCTTGATGGTCTTTTGTGTAACCAATATTTGGTGGGAGGGAGGTAAACTGGCAAATATAAACCATCAACTTCCCCTTGACAGTGATTAGGGAAAATGGCATTGATCCTGAGTTCTCCAAAGTATTGTGCTTGTAGACTAAAAATATTTGAGATGTGGTGAATAAATGTAACTCTCGTCTAATACCCCTCTTAATAGTTAGACAAGGAAAAGGACCACACTCCCAGCCATGGCCCTCCTCTTACTCCCCACAAAAAGGGAAAGCACGGTCTCCCTTGGAGAAGGCTGGGCCAAATCCCAAATCAGATATCTATCCATGCCACATGTGAGGAAAGCTGTCTTTATATCTCAACAGTCACCACATATATATTTTTTGTTTGTTTTTGTTTTGGGGTTTTTTTGCGGGGCAATGGGGGTTAAGTGACTTGCCCAGGGTCACACAGCTAGTAAGGGTCAAGTGTCTGAGGCCGGATTTGAACTCAGGTACTCCTGAATCCAGGGCCGGTGCTTTATCCACTGCGCCACCTAGCCGCCCCCACCACATATATATTTTACACATAAAGTAGACACTTAAGAGGTCTGATGAGTTAATGAACTAAACTGTAAACATAAAATACAATTGAGAAACCATGGTACACCAACTCCTTGCCTTCCCATTCCTTTTACCTAAACACTGACCCCACTTAACCTTCATGTATAAACGTAGTCTTCCTTAGACTCAAGGGAATAGGGAGGAAATTTTTAAGAAGCCATGTGCTAATACTTCACTGACATTATTTCTTTTGTTTTGGGTGCTGTTGTTTTTTTTTTCTATTTTGAGGTTTTGCATCACTGCTCTGATTCTTTCTCTTGTAACAGGATTAATGCAGAAATAGGATTAATGTTATTATGTGTATATATATGTGTGTATATATATATCTATATGTATATGTATAGATATATATAGATATAACCTATATCAGATTACCTGCTGTCTAGGGGAGGGGGGAGGGAGGGGAGGGAGGGAGGGAGAAAAATCTGAAATTGTAAAGCATGTATAAACAAAAGTTGAGAACTATCTTTACATGTAACGGAAAAAATAAAATATCTCAAAAAAAAAAAAAAAAAAAAAAAAAAAAAAAAGAAAAAAAAGAAAGTTTAGAAACAGATGTGTTGAAGTCAAAACTGGGCAAACCCCAACATAGACGTCAAGTTTACAGTTTAAGCCTATAAAATAAATAAATAAATGAAATCACCAAAAAAAAAAAAAAAAAAAAAAAAAAAAAAAAAATACTTCACTGACAACATTTAACCACTTTTGCTATTGATCACATTTTTTTTTTTTGGCAGTCAATGAGGGTTAAGTGACTTACCCAGGGTCACACAGCTAGTAAGTGTCAAGTGTCTGAGGCCAAATTTGAACTCAGTTCCTCCTGTTTCCAGGGCCTGTGCTTTATCCACTGCACCACCTAGCTGCAGATCACATTCTATTCTTGATACTCCAATCTAATACATTATTGTTGAATTGATTTATGAGTGGGGTGTTTGTGTGTGTGTGTGTGTGTGTGTGTGTGTGTGTGTGTGTGTGTGAAAGAGACAGAGAAACAGAGAGAAACAGACTAAGAGAGAGAAAGAGTGGGAGAGGAACAAAAAGAGAGAGAAACTGTGGTTAGGAGGGCAGGAAATGTTTGGATGCCTATCCTCAGAATATGTGAGAGTATATTTCAGGAGTCCAAGTACAGAGCATTCAGAATGAATGAGAAAAGGAGGAGGATGACCTGTCTAAAGAAGGACTTTACAGGGGCAGCTAGGTGGCGCAGTGGATAGGGCACCAGCCCTGGATTCAGGAAGACCTGAGTTCAAATCCTGCCTCAGACATTTGACACTTACTTAGCTGTGTGACCCTGGGCAAGTCACTTAACCCCAAATGCCTCACGCACAAAAATAATAAAAATAAAAAGAAGGACTTTACAGATAAGCTATAAGGTATCCAAAATTCAGTTCTTCCAAACCTGCATAATAATTAACTTTCCACATAGTCTTAATGATCTAGACTGGGGAATCACCATCATCAGAAGCCCAAGAAACATTTTCTGTGATGGAGGACTCCTCATTGCCTGGATAATAAATATGTTTGCATTAGTTTGGACAGGACTTAACAGTTAATCAAATTCCCACTTGTTAGATATTTTTCCTTTAATTGGTCCAAAGAAATACTAAGGAGCAAGCCACCACCAACTTGCATATTGCTGTTCCATCCTGCATAACTGTGCCTTTAAAAAAAAAGATAAGACTTTTAAATGATCACAGTAGCTGAAGGAATGACAGTATAAAGAAATGATGGGAGGAATGACTTAGTCCTCTCCTTGAAACAACATGGATGGAACAAGCCAAAAGGAATTTCTTCTCTTCCAGAACGGATCTAAAGTGCTTCAGTTCTCTGGAGCAGGTACCCTAAGTCACAGTTCACTGCTTAAAATAATGTATGGGGGCCAGCTAGGTGGCACAATGGATAACACACCAGCCCCGGATTCAGGAGGACCTGAGTTCAAATTTGACATCAGATACTTGACACTTACAAGCTGTGTGGCCCTGAGTAAGTCACTTAACCCTCATTGCCCAGCAAAAACAAAAAACAAACAAAATAATGTATTGACAACAATGAGTGAATTCACTAAGAATAATAAACATTTAGGGATAGGGATTGGATCCATGATTTTATTATGATTAGAGACCTCCTAGCTAAGAAACCTCCATCTATCCCCAAGGGCTGGCATCTTCTCTGTAACTTGAAGCCTTAGAGTTTCATGGAGCACTTTGATGTTAAGTTCCCTAGGGTCAAAGTATATTCAAAGGCAGGAATCCAGGTTTTTCTTATTTTAGTGTTAGTGGTTTTCTAACTACTGTGCCATGCTGGTTTATTGTGTTACCAAATCTTTAAAAAAATTTTGGGGGGTCAGCTAGGTGGCACCATGGTTAGAACAGCAGCCCTGGACTCAGGAGAACCTGAGTTCAAATCCAGCCTCAGACACTTGACACTTACTAGCTGTGACACTGGGAAAGTCACTTAACCCCAATTTCCTTGCAAAAAAAAAATAATAATAATGGTGAATAGATTGCTTGGTCTGGAGTTGGGAAGACCTGAGTTCAAATTCAGCCTCAGACACTTACTAGATTCATGACCCTGGGCAAGTCACTTAACCTCTGTTTGCTTCGGTTTCCTCATCTGTAAAATAGGGGTCATAATAGCATTTACCTCCTAGCATTACTATAAGGATCAAATGAGGTAATATTTGTAAAGCACTTAGCACAGTACCTGACCTGTAGTAGGCACTGTGTAAATGCTAACTATTATTATTATGAAAGGATGAAAGTAGATAAAGGATGATTGCACGAATGCCTTAGCTTTCTCTCTGAAACATTGGAAATGAGAATGGTCAAAGGAATTTCTCTTCTTCCCAAAGAGAGCTAAATAATTGTACTCCCCTGAAACAGGTACCTGGTGGTAAGTCACAACTCAGCACTTATGATATTGTATTAACAGAAGTGGATCAATTCACTGAAAATAATAAATGTTTAATAATGCTTGCTTATGGGCAGCTAGGTGGCACAGTGGATAAAGCACCGGCCCTGGATTCAGGAGGAACTGAGTTCAAATCTGGCCTCAGACACTTGACACTTACTAGCTGTGTGACCCTGGGCAAGTCACTTAACCCTCATTGCCCTGCAAAAAAAAATAAATAAAAATAAAAACCTTCACTTAGCTTCACTCCCCATCCCCATTAAAAGCATTTCATTTTAACATATTAAGCACTTAACTTTTAAATAACAAAAATGAATTTCTATACACAATATTGTTTCCATTATAGTTTTAATTAGTTCCTTCCTCTGTATCCTTTTCTATTCTCTCTTCATGCAATTATAATGGACATTTATAAAGCACTTTACATACATTAACTCATTCATTCTATCTTTACAACAACATTCTAGAGTAGGTTACTTCCACCCTACCATTCTGTGTTATTACTAATTCATTTTGGTGGGTAGTGCTGAGTCATCAACAATTGTTAAGTACTTACTGTGTTCAGCACCCTGTGAAACACATAATATGATGAACTTTCTCAAGTATATTTCTCTTCCTATCCCTTCTTAGCATAAGAATGGAAAGAGAGGGGCAGCCAGGTGGCTCAGTGGATAAAGCACCGGCCCTGGATTCAGGAGGACCTGAGTTCAAAGCCGGCCTCAGACACTTAACACTTACTAGCTGTGTGACCTTGGGCAAGTCACTTAACCCTAATTGCCTCTCAAAAAAAACAAAACAAAAAACAAAAAAAAAAGAATGGAAAGAGAGAAAATTTGTCCTGAATCAAGACAGATGATCAGGCCGGAAGCTATCTAAACCCCCTTCTCCTAAACCAATTACCTTAAAGGTATAATCATTCAATAAATAAAATGTGGCTCAAATTTCTTTATAATCTTATATCAGAAGAACTATGACCCTGAAAAATTAAATGGTCAGCAGATATAAACAGCTAAAAAGTCAAAGAGGATGCAGTCTCTTTATGCTGCATTTGAACCTGGGGAAGCAAGGTGACTCATTCAGGGTCACTGTGCTGTAAGAGGAAAGGCCTCAGGGCCTTCTTCCCCTCTGAGGACATATGGCACTCCAAAAAATGGAACATTTTGGCCTTTTCATTTATTCTCTTCTATTCTAGGTGAAGGGAGTAGAGTCTCTGATGAGGGCTGTATGAGCCCCAGGGATCTAGGAGTTAGAATTCAGACAAGGTGTCAGTCAACAAGCATTTACTGAGCACCTATTATGTGCCCAATACTGTACTAAGCACTGGTGTTGTCCTGAATTTTTGGGAATCACCTTTGTGACTCTAGTCCAATGGAAAGACTCCTCCATCATATGCCACTTTTGGATAAAAACCTGGTGGGAATTGTATGTAGGAACTGAGTTATGTGAGGTGCCTACTCCCCTAGAGAGTGAGGTGATAGAAGAGAGAGTATATGCCAGAGGTACCGGGGAAAATGATTATGTGGTTCTTTTTGCTATATCTTTGAAGTACTTATCCCTAGTAAAAATTAGTCTTTGTTAAGTGGTTCAATAGAATTTCGGCACTAGCCATTCCTCTCCCCCACCAAACTGAGGGAAATGTAAACTGTGGGGGTTTGAGCTAATGAAAGTAGAGAGACACCTTCCCTCATAGAAGTCTGAGGGATATGTAGCAGGTCTGGTCCTTAGAGAGTGGGGCCATAGCATATTTGCCACATTTGTTATAAGAGGTAGACTTCTGTGTAGGAGGGTAGGAATATATTAAGAAATTAAGGGGGCAGCTAGGTGGTGCAGTGGATTCAGGAGGACCTAAGTTCAAATCAGGCCTTAAACACTTGACACTTACTAGCTATGTGACCCAGGCAAGTCACTTAACCCTCATTGCCATACCAAAAAAAAAAAAAAAGGAAAAAGAAAGGAAATTAGGGTAATATAAAATCAAAATATATCAATAATTTTTTTTAATTTTTAAAAAGAATTCAGGGGCAGCTAAGTGGCGCAGTGGATATAGTACTGGCCCTGGATTCAGGAGGACCTGAGTTCAAATCCAGCCTCAGACACTTAACACTTACTAGCTGTGTGACTCTGGGCAAGTCACTTAACCCCAATTGCCTCACCAAAAAAAAAAAAAAAAAAGAATTCAACAAATCACTTTACTAATCTGGGTCTTATCTATGCACTTTGGTCATCTGTACTAGAGGGGTGAACTAGGTCATCTCCAGAACATTTTCTAGCTTTCAAGTTTTTTGTTATTATTCAATCATTTCAGTCATGTCTGACTCTTTGTGACCCCATTTGGGGTTTTCTTGACAAAAATAGTAGAGTGGTTTGCCATTTCCTTCTCCAGCTCATTTTACAGGTGAGGAAACTGAGGCAAGCAGGGTTGTCCAGGGTCACACAGATAGTCAGTGTCTGAGGTCAGAGCTGAATGCAGGAAGGTGAGTCTGACTCTAGGTCCTGCACTCTATCCATTGCGCCACCTCGATGCTCCTAAATACTTAAGATTACTTAGTAGTGGGGCAGCTAGGTGGCGAAGTGGATAGAACACCGGCCCTGGAGTCAGGAGGACCTGAGTTCAAATCCGGCCTCAGACACTTAACACTTACTAGCTGTGTGACTCTGGGCAAGTCACTTAACCCCAATTGCCTCACCAAAAAAAAAAAAAAAAGATTACTTAGTAGTAATATTGAAAATAAAGGAGATTTTTAAGACTCAGTGACCTTTAAGATCCCTTCCAGCCATCACCAGTCATCCTGGTGTATGTCTTACCACTGGACTTTAGTGACTCTGGAGGAGAGAGTGAGGCTGACAACTTTGCACAGTTCATCCTCGATTATTATATCCAGTTCACATGCAAGTCATTGGTCCTTTTTGAGAATGAAGGATAAACAACAGTTGCTTTTCTAGCTCTAAATCTATGATCCAGAGCTTCTCTCAAGAGACCTCTCACTTCTCAAAGTGCAAGAATGAGAGAGAGTTGGAGAGAAATAAAAAATAAAAGTTGAATTTTTAAAATAAGTTAAAGACTTTTCTTTTCGACCTGGGTTACATTATATCCATGCCTTTGACCTGAGAAAATAGGGCTGACAAAGTTTGAAAACCCAGTAGCTTCTAGTGAAACTAGAAATAAGACATAGACAGAAGAGAGCTATATGCATTGAGAGAAAACCCTGAGCCAGGTCTGGCCTTTGGAAGTACTTCACCTGATGAGAAAATGTCTGTGGGACCCCAAACATTGTTAAATGCATGTATCCTGCTCCTGGTCTCCCTACATTTTTCTGATAATGGCCTGTAAAGACTAGGAGAGATTTCCCTTGAAATTTCTCCCAAAGATTCCTGGATCAAAGTTCTTAGTGGTAGAAGTCCCCAGAAAGGGAAGGAGTTGGGAGGTTCATCCCTACCTGACCTATGGGCAAGTTCCTTAAAATGGGATTTTGCTTCCTAAAGGCTGGTCCTTGTGGAGGTCCTAGCAAATGTGGTTCTAGGGGGTAATCTAGGTGGCACAGTGGATAAAGCACCAGCCCAGGATTCAGGAGGATCTGAGTTCAAATCCGGCCTGAGACACTTTACACTTACTAGATGTATAACCCTGGGCAAGTCACTTAACCCCCCTCCTAAAATGTGGTTCTAGCAAGTTTTCCATAGGGAGGTACCATTATGTTGAGCTCACTTGAGAGAACTGAGTGATACAGTCTCAACACAGATGTGAAATCTCACACACACACACACACACACACACACACACACACACACACCCCAACCCTTTCCAAACTGGAACTCTGAAATTCTAAACATGTGTTTGGTGTGAGGAAGCATGGACTCCAGCTCATGTACGTAGGTGGGTCTCTGCCTCTCAGGTTTTAAGATATAGCAGGATGGGGGCAGCTAGGTGGTGCAGTAGATAAAGCACCGGCCCTGGATTCAGGAGTACCTGAGTTCAAATCTGGCCTCAGACACTTACTAGCTGTGTGACCCTAGGCAAGTCACTTAACCCCCATTGCCCCCTCCCCCCCAAAAAAAAGATATAGCAGGATGTTACAAAAGAAAACCAGTATAAGCTATATACCATAGAGTCCTTTTTTCTCTTTTAATTTTGAACTAAGATTTTCTGGGGCAAAGCCAAGATGGCAGAGGAAAGGCAGTGAGCTCTCAGAACTCACGATGTGATCACTGCAAAAAACCTCCAAATAATACCATAGGACAATTCCTGGAGCAGCAAAATCCACAAAAGAACAGGCTGAGATCATTTTCCAGCCAAAGATGACTTAGAAGGTCAGCAGGAGGGGCCTGCTGTGCCGAGGCAGGAGTGGAGTTCAAGTCCACAGTCATGTCAACACAGAACCTGTCCCAGGCAGGCCAAGCCAGGGAAAGAGACACCCCACCCCCCCACACCCCCCACCCCCGAGCCTCTGAATCAGCTGCAGTACCAGTGTCATCTGGAACTAAGCTCATGGTCTGGTGAGAGGGATGAGCCCTTGGCAGGGAGTAGATTACAGGAGTCTCTACTGGTGCTGAGGTAGAACTTGGGTTTTTCACCCCTGCTGGGAACCAGGAAATAGGCTTGAGTGGTGGTGGTTCAAGTGGGGGAGGGGCACAGGCTTGTCAGAGCTAACAACCACAGCACACAAAGTTTTGCTGTCTGGTTAATTAGCAAGTTGGTCTGGGGTTATCTACAGACCAGGGAACAGGTCAGGTGAGTGAAGAACCTGCCCCTCCTTAAATCATACCACCTGGCACCCCCTGAAGCTTGGGACAGTACAGCCTGGAAACAGTGCCCCACTTTAAGGAGTTTAAAGTCAAGTAAAAGACAGGCAAGATGAGCAGACAGAGAAAGGTGAGAGGACCATAGAAAGTTTTTCTAGTGACAAGGAAGATCAAGGTGCACCCTCAGAAGAGGATAACAACATCAGGACTCCTACATCCAAAGCTTCCAAGAAAAATATGAATTTGTCTCAGGCCATAGAGATACTCAAAAAGGACTTTGAAGATAAAGTAAGAGAGGTAGAGGAAAAAATGAAAAGAGAAATGAGAGGGATGCAGGAGGGTCATGGGAAAAAAGTCAATAGCTTAAAAGCCAAATTGGCCAAATAGAAAAGGAGGTACAAAAGTTCTCTAAAGAAAATCATTGCTTAAAAATTAGGATTGAGCAAATAGAAGCTAATGACTTTATGAGAAATCAAGACACAATAAAATAAAATCCAAATCAATTAAAAAATAGAGGGCAATGTGAAATATCTCCTTGGAAAAACAGCTGACCTAGAAAATAGATCCAGGAGAGATAAGTTGAAAATTATTGGAATACCTGAAAACCAAGATCAAGGAAAGAGCTTAGACATTATCTTCCAGGAAATTGTCAGGGAAAATTGCCCTGATATTCTAGAAGCAAAAGGTAAAATAGAAATTGAAAGAATCCACCAATTACCCCCTAAAAGAGATCCCAAAATGAAAACTCCCAGGAATATTAAAGCCAAATTTTGAGAAGAGTTTCTCAAAATCAAGGAAGATGATAAGATGTCAAAATTCCAAATAAATAGAGAGCTGTACTTGGAATCAGGAAGACCTGAGTTCACATCTTACCTCTGACACATACTAGCCCTTTGATCCTTAGCAAGTCCATTAATTTCTCTGGACCTCAGTTTCCTTATTTGTTGAATGGGAACAATAATAATCTCTACCTTATGTGGTTGACATTAAGATTAAATTATAGGGGCAGCTAGATGGCACAGTGGTAAAGCACCGGCCCTGGATTCAGGAGTACCTGAGTTCAAATCCGGCCTCAGACACTTGACACTTACTAGCTGTGTGACCCTGGGCAAGTCACTTAACCTTCATTGCCCTGCAAAAAACAAAACAAAACAAAAAGATTAAATTATATATGTATATAAATCTATACACATACGTACATACATATACCTACAAACATACATATGTACATACACACAAACTTTGCAAAATTCAAATTGGTCAAATGAAATGGTTGGGATAGGATGATCTCTAAGGTCCCGTCTAGTTCTACATGTTCAAACTTGTCTGGTGCTTGTCTGAACTCAGAAAACACCTGGTGTTGGTCAAAGCAATATAACTAAGATCATCCAGAGGGTGAGTGCAAAAGATTGTTGTTATGCCAAACTCAGGGTACAGATTGCTTGCTGGGCCTCATCTTTGGAAAACACTGCCTCCTAATAGTATCTTGACAATACACACACACACACACACACACACACACATATGTATGTATGTGTATATATATATATATACATACACATACATGTATCTATTTGAGTCAAGAAGATCTAGGTTCAAATCCTACTAGCTTTTTAATTCTGGACAAATCATTTAGCATACACGCATGCATATATGTAGATACACATACACATATACATACACATACATACATATGTAACGATTGGAATGATGCCACATGCTGGAGAGCTATTGTAGGAAAGCTCCACCATGAGGAGAAGGCATCTGAGGGCAAGCCATGTGGTCAATTCCTTGGCGTCAGGAAGTGAGATTGCTCATGGGTACTATCTATCAAAGCTACCAGCCAATTAGCTTGAGGAGCCTCCCATTTCTGGGAGGAGGACATGAAGTAGGAAGTGGATGCTGGTAGAGGGGTTCTTGCTCTTTTGGTTCCTGACCTCACCATGGTGGGTCGGATGATGGGGTCTCTTAGAAATAGTTAGATCTTGGGGCAGCTAGGTGGCACAGTGGATAAAGCACCGGCCCTGGATTCAGGAGTATCTGAGTTCAAATCCAGCCTCAGACACTTGACACTTGACACACTAGCTGTGTGACCCTGGGCAAGTCACTTAACCCTCATTGCCCAGCAAAAAAAACAAAAGAAAAGAAAGAAATAGTTAGATCTTTACCTTTCTCTCTGATCCTAATGCTCTTTAATAAATAATTAAACACTTAAATACTCTTGCTAAAGCTTATAATTTATTGGCGACCACTCATTAGATTTTAGATAGTATAGCTAGAATTTTAGCTCCTTACACATACACACACATATAACTTCTGGTGAGGAGAAAGCCAGTCAGAGGTTGTGAGTTTAAATCTCCCCCAAATCAGTATATCCTTTACTCAAATAATAAAATGATCAGATTTTAGTAATGACACAATTTATATGGTGCTTACATATATATCAAGAGACTTCTCACTTCTCAAAGTGCAAGAATGAGAAAGATTTGGATGGAAATAAGAAATAAAAGTTAAATTTGATTTCTAAAATAAATAAATCAAAGATTTTTCTTCTGGACCTGGGTTACATTATATCCATGTATTTGACATGTATATATGTCAAATATACACATATCCATACACACATATGTGTGTATAGTGATAAAAAGAATCTGTTGTTCCCATTACAAAAATCCTAAGACTTCTCCTTTTTAAAGTATGTTCCTAGGGGCAGCTGGGTGGTACAGTGGATAGAGCACTGGTCCTGGAGTCAGGAGGATGTAACGATTGGAATGACGCCACCTGCTGGAGACTTACTGTAGAAGAGTTCCGCCCATGAAGAGAAGGTCTTTGAGGGCAAGACCAGGAGTCTTTTCTTTGGCATGAGGAAGTGACGCGGGCGAGTGGGAGGAGGAAGGAAGAGACTGGCGCGCTCAGTCTCGCGCTTTTTCCTCTGGACTCTGGTGGAGAGCGGAGCTAGAAATGTGCTCTCCCTTTAATAGATAGGAATCTAGGCCTTTCTCTCTCTTTACCAAATTCTTATTCTCCTTAATAAATGCTTAAAAGTTTAACTCTTGCTAAAGCTTATAATTTATTGGTGACCACTCATTAGATATTTTAGACAGTTTAGCTAGAATTTTAGTCCTTGACAGATGGCTGACCACGAAGAGGAAAGCTGAACCTCAATCTTCTTCTGATCTTCTGGTTGGGTAAGAAATTTCCCCTACCCTCTCCCTTTAACTGCTAAATACTGGCTTACTGGCTGTGTTTTCCCTTTAAATTTTTTCCAATGGACCTTTTAAACTCCCTAATTACCCTATTTTTTATTTTAGTCTGTTTAACCAGACAAATGGGAGATAAGATCATGTTAATGCTTTGTTTTTGTGGATTTTCTATTTTTCTTTTTGTTAAAAGAGCCAGCAACTTACTCACACAAGGAAATATCTCTCCCTCTCCCAACCATGATTTTTCAGAGAAACCTGAAGAGATTCCCGCAGCTTTTCCCAGTTCTAACACTAATTGTTGCTTTAATTTTGCATGCCTGGAGGCAATGACCCACCCTCTAGAAGCTTTTAATCCCCTAGCACCTGGAGGCAAAGTGGGGGAAGAGGAATCCAGGCCTGAGTTCAAAATCAAGTCTGATCAAATTGCTCTGGTCCCTCCCCTCCTCTCCAGACCCCACCCTCTACTCCTCCCATGGCCAAGCCCATTGCTTCCCCTGCCTTGGAAGTCCAGAGAGCTAATGCTCATGCTCAATTTTCTCTACCTGCATTTGCAGCTTCAGGCTCAGCCCTTCCCCAGCCTGGCTGTGCTTCTGAGACAACCTTAGAAAACCCTTTAAATTCCAGATATGCTCGTTTTGTTCATAATTTTGCTAACCTGCTTTTGTCTTTAATTAGTAATCATATAAAGCATTTGTATGGTGAAAAGACTGACAGACAATATAGAGGGGTTAAAGAAGAAAAACTTAAGCCGAATAAGAATGACAATCATCAACATAGTTCAAGACTCCGCTTCTTTTGCCATGGAAGGGTATATATTTTACAGAAATGTAGAAGTAAGCAGCAAGGTATTGATATGAGTATTGGGGATTTTAGATACCGGAATCAAAAGTGTTCTGAATTCATTCAGAGTAATAGTATCAGTTCAGAGGTTACATAGGATTTCTATGCTGTTACATATACATTTTGAAATTAATGGTATGGGTTTATTTTCATAGAGATTTTCATGCTTTTGAGATTGTGTCTTATACTTAGTTTCTAAAACAAGGAGAATATTTGTAAAAGCTTTTTATAGTCATGTGATCAAGTTTATATTTTATAATACTCTTATTGATATTAAGTTCATATTCATTTAGATTTCCTTAGTTTGAATTTCACTGTCTTTTATTGTTCCATGTGTATTTTCTTCTATTCATTTGTCTATCTAATTTTGAAACATTGCAAGATGGTTTTGATTTTATTATACAATGTTAATTCTAGGAGTATTGTGCTCCCATATTCTGAGTTGTTTGTTTTTGTTATTTTTTCTCAACTGATTATTTGATCAAACTCTTTAAAGCATTTCCCTGGCAAATTGGTTGCCATGGCAAGTGTAAATTGATTCTAGAAGTATTATTTTTGATAAGCATATTCCAAACAAAAAAAAAAGAGGGGAACATTTGTAAAAGTTTTCTTTTTTCAAAAAAGAAGTTTTCTTTGAGATTGTGTTGTGATTTAACTTATATTTAAATGTTATGATTTTTCAAAAAAGAAATTGTATACTAAGTAAAAAAAAGGGGTATTATTTGAAATTGTTGCATAATTATATATTGTGTTCTGAGTCAAGATGTATTCACATTTTTTGCAATCATTTATTATCCTCAATTTTTAAATCCATATGAGACTTGGATTATGGGAACTTATCATTTAAGACATTAATTGCCTTTATTCTGAGTTATCAGATGCCAGTTGGCCAAGATGCCATCCAATCACAAGAGGAATACATGCAAGAGCAGACACTGAACTGTCACATGAGGGAAGACATGCATGAAGTCAAGGTATGGCCGAGGGAACGGCTTTTGACAAATGTTGAGGTTGGATTCTCTTGGTTTAATATTTTATTTTATTTTTCCCCACAATATTGTACAGATGGCTGGAAGTATTGATCCCACCCATCTCACTTCTACACCTGGCTTCTATGCTCCCTCCTATATGCCTGATGCCATGGACCATCTCAATCCCATGCATCTGATTAAGTCTGACTCAGTTTCCTCCAATATGTTCGGTGGCATGGACATATATTCCATCCACCTATTTTAAGCCTGGCATACTGCATGGGCAGTATATATTGCTCAAGTGTGGGAATGCTCATATCCCATCATTTCTCTGTTCTTTTATGGTAGCCCCCATAATTATCTCAGGTGTCATGATAAATACACTGTTGAATTTGGCCTTGACATCTGTTACCAATTATATAAGATTTTAAAATTTCTCATAATGGCATGAGGATAATTAGGCAGATGATGCAAAAAGTGATGAAACAAAGACAAAAATTATTTTTAAAAATTAATATCGCAGCAATTGTCTTCTCAATTACCCTACAAAAGGGGGGACTATAGTAATATTATAATTTTAAAGAATGTTTCAATTTTTGTTTTATTGTATGTTTCATGTGTTAACAACCAAGATTCTGAATTCCCTTGGACATGTTTTTGAGAACTTTCATTGTTTGATTTGATTATTGACAAAGCTATTTTAAAGTTGTATTAAGCTCAATTTTGTAGGAAATTTTCCTGGCTGATTACCAGCATCCACACATCAACCCCTGAAAAGACTTCCATTCCATGATTACACCTAGAGGACATCTGAGAAAAGACTTTTAGAGACTTTAAATGAACAGTTTTGTTTTTGTTATTTTTTTTTCTCTTTTCTCTTTCTGTTATAATATACACTATCTGTAACATGTATTCTCTGCAAAGGCCCTCCCTTTGCAAGACCAATGTCAAAGCATCGGTTCATGAGGACAAAAAGATCGCCCCTCTGGACAAAACTTTCCTCTCTCCCTTTTCTATATTGTTATTAACATATTGTTAGTTAGCATAGGTTATTATATTCTGTTATTTTTGACTGTTTCATCAAGGAAACGTACCGTTTCTTGAGGAAACAAAGCGGGGAACTGTAACGATTGGAATGACGCCACCTGCTGGAGACTTACTGTAGAAGAGTTCCGCCCATGAAGGGAAGGTCTTTGAGGGCAAGACCAGGAGTCTTTTCTTTGGCATGAGGAAGTGACGCGGGCGAGTGGGAGGAGGAAGGAAGAGACTGGCGCGCTCAGTCTCGCGCTTTTTCCTCTGGACTCTGGTGGAGAGCGGAGCTAGAAATGTGCTCTCCCTTTAATAGATAGGAATCTAGGCCTTTCTCTCTCTTTACCAAATTCTTATTCTCCTTAGTAAATGCTTAAAAGTCTAACTCTTGCTAAAGCTTATAATTTATTGGTGATCACTCATTAGATATTTTAGACAGTTTAGCTAGAATTTTAGCCCTTAACAAGGACCTGAGTTCAAATCTGGCCTCAGACACTTGACACTTACTAGCTGTGGGACCCTGGGCAAGTCACTTAACCCCAATTGCCTCACAAAAAATAAATAAATAAACAAACAAACAAACAAATAAATAAATAAATAAACAAACAAACAAATAAATAAATAAATGATGTTCCTAGACCAAGCCTCCTGAAGTGTTTCCAGACATGATAAAGCCGAAAACATTCTTTTTGCTTCACAAACAAAAATAACAATTAGACTATGTTAGGGCCTCAGAGTGTAGACGAGGGGATTACAATTCACATTCTAACAATACTCAGTAGAAGGACCTCTCTCCATGCACAACAGGAGAGAAGCCAGGCAGGAGTCTGCTGTGGAGTCTACTCTACTCCCAATGAAAAATAACAGAGAGAGGCCAGTTGGGTTCCTCCTAGTTCTTACAGACTAATTCCTGGGGTATCTTTGTGGTACAGTGGATAGAGCACTCACCCTGGAGTCAGGAGGATGTCAGTTCAAACGAAGCCTCACACACTTACTAGCTATGTGACCCTGGGCAAGTTACTTAACCCTGATTGCCTTTTATTTGGGGGGGGGCGGGGAAGGGCAGGGCAATCAGGGTTAAGTGACTTGCCTGGCATCACACAGCTAGTAAGTGTCAAGTGTCTGAGGCCGGATTTGAACTCAGGTACTCCTGAATCCAGGGCCGGTGCTTATCCACTGCTCCACCTAGCCGCCCCAGATAGTAAGATCTTAATACATACATGCTGATAGGTACAGGGAATTTACTTGTCTTGTAGAATCACAGGTTCCTACTATACTATGTGGTTTCCATGACTGAAATGGTCAGCAGAGGGAGAGGGGTAGTATCCACTCTCTATTCAAAGGCCCTGAGTCTCTCCAGGTTCAAACTTAGATATCATTTGAGACCAAGTTGCAGTATGATACCAATGGTAAAGTTTCTTATTATCTATAAGACCAGAAAAGTGAGGATATTTCCTACTGTCATGTGCTTTATGCCAGTCTCCCCATGAAAAGTCCAAGGATTTCTTTCATGGTTTCCCTCCCCCCACCCTTCCTTTCCCTTGCTCCTAAATAAACTATTGCCTTATTCTAACTAAGTTTTGTGTGCAAGAGGGTGTAATTCTTTAAAGAGGAATTCCTAAGAACCCCAACTCCTACCCCAACCCTGTACCCCATTTTCCCACCATTACATTTGGCCCCGTACATTTGGCGCTCAAATGTTGTAGGGACGCGGGATTTTCCTCTTTCCTCTTAGCACACAAAACTGGGGGTTGGGAACCTCCCTTCTGGGTTTCCTTTCTCCCTCTCCCACCTGACTCAACCTCCCATTTGAGTCACAGAGAGGTAGAGACGGTCGGCGTCTGCAGGACAGCAGAGAGCAGCCTGGGACTCCTAGATGTCCGAACCACGCTTGGACTCTCAGACTACACGTTTCTGAGTAAGAACATTTATGCTTATGTGTCTATCCCTTACCAGCTCTCTACTCTTGGTTCAGACTATTCTCCTTAGACAGTAGTTATGGGACAGAAAGGGAGTGTTCCGAAAAATTCACCTCTGGGGTGCATCCTAAGAGATTGGACTAGACTAGAACTTAAAAACCTGAGAAAGAGATGTATGATACATTTTTGTAACAATTTATGGCCACATTATCCTCTAGGAAGTGAAGGAAATTGGCCCGTACATGGCACCCTTAATTATAATATCATTTTGCAATTGGACAAGTTTTGCAAGCGTGAAGGGAGATGGACAGAGATTCCATACATATCGGCTTTTATGAGTTTGAGCCAGAAGTCAAAGGGAAAGGATGAGGTCTCCTTGCCAGTGGAGAATCACCGCAAGTCTAAGCAATTAACTAACCCTTCGGGCACCTACTCTGAGACCTCAGCCTCCCCTCCTCCTCAAACTCATTCCCTACCTGTTTCTCGTTCCACTCCTTCTCCGCCTGCTTCCGTACCTATGGGTCAACCACAGTCATATCACTCTATGACTGAGACCTCTCCTTGCCCACCGGCTGATCTCAGAACCAACTCCCTGTGCCACACAGGGAGTGGATATCAGTCTCCTTCTATCCTGCTCTACCCCATTTACAATCTGGGGGAACTCCAATATGTTCCCATTTCTCCTGTTTTTTCCATTCAGCCGACCCCATCTGCTTTACCTAATCTACAGTCACCTACGGCTATCTCCCTTTCCCCATCTCCACCCACGCTGCAACCAAAGACTGTTTCCCCTCCCCCACCTACTCCACAGCCAAAGGCTGTCACCCCTCCCCCACTAGGCCCTGTGCCCAATCCTCTGTCTCCACCTGAGCTATCTCCCCAACCCAGGTCCTTACCAGTGTCTCCCACTGCTTCCCTGCTTCCATTAAGGGAATTTCCCATTGGGAAGGGCACAACATTAAGGCATGCCCCTTTTTCTATAAGCAGGTTATCTCAGATTAAAGAAAAATTGGGGAGTTACTCAGAGAACCCCATAAAGTTCATAGATGGCTTTAAGTCTGTGACACTGGAGTTTGACCTTTCCTGGACCGATTTGCAAATTATTCTTGCCAGCTGTTGTACCCCTGACGAGAAAAAACAAATTTGGGACCTGGCAGTACAAGTTGGGGATGAACACTCGAAGGTTGGAAATTGGGTTGGGGTCCCTGGATTTATAGCTGTCCCGGTCATAGAACCGAGATGGAACTATGATAACAGGGAAGACAGAGCTCGTAGAAATCACATGGTCACCTGCCTAGTTGAGGGCATGAGAAGGGGTGTTAAGAAACAAGTCAATTATGGAAAGGTGAGGGAGGTAACACAGGGGTCTGATGAAAATCCTGCTGTCTTCATGAGCCGCTTAGCAGACTCTCTGAAGAAATATACTAACCTAGACCCCCAAAGAGATGTAGGAATAACTGTCCTCAATATTCACTTTATTAGCCAGTCTGCTCCTGACATTAGGAGAGATCTCTAGAAGTTAGACTGGGGTCCCCAGATCCCATCCTCACAACTCCTTGATATTGCTTTTAAGATTTTTAATAACAGAGACCTTGCAGTAGCCAAAGAGAGAGAAAAGATGGCTCATGACCACTCCATAGACCAAGCAGCAGCCATCACCACATCTGCTACCAGCAGAACTCCGGCTGACCGAGATTCTGGCAGCTGCAGTAAACCGGGACACAGAAGTGGGGGACGCCGCATGAAGGTGAGGCCTGCCCTCCTACCTCTTTGTCCCCAGGGCAGCACCCAAGAGATTGGCTTAGCAAAAATCCAGGGCTCTGCAGCTTGCTCTCCTGATCAGCACCTTGTCAGGCCCATGGCCAAGCTGGACATAGGAGGCAAGTCTAGGAATGGTTTTGGGGCGACCTCTGTCTTACTCTCTGGTTCAGGTCCTAGCATGCAATCAAGACACAAAATGAGGATGGGATAAAAGGACCCTAAATGTAGACAGACACTGCCTATCACAGAATTAGGCTTGATTTGATTTACTCCGGTAAAGCAGGCCATACCCTGTCCTGCAAAAAAGGTCCCACTTGACTCCTGATCTGATAAAGTCCCTTTTCCTTTTTGCTCTGGTCAGTTTTAATTTTTTTGTTTAAGTCTGTTCCATCTAGGCTCAAGGATTCATGACACTGTGTTGCCTCTGGACTCTCTGGGCCCCTCACAACTCCGTGCATTCCAGGCCTTCTCCACTTCTCTCCCCTCCCCCTCCCTTGCGCCGTGATTTCTTCGACCCCAGGTCAGCATGAAGCAGTTTCAGAAGAATCTTCGTCCCCTTTCCTTATATATAGAGAAGTGGGGAATGTCATGGGGTGCAGAGCACCCCAGAAGTTCTCTCGGGCACATCAAGGAACCTTCTCTTTGAGAAACTAAACCAGAGGACAGATAACGCCTAGAGAGATAAGCTGAACCAAATCGGACTAAGCTAGCTTCGGATTCCTACCCTTCATTCTGGTCTC
This sequence comes from Dromiciops gliroides, assembly GCF_019393635.1. NCBI lineage: Eukaryota > Metazoa > Chordata > Mammalia > Microbiotheria > Microbiotheriidae > Dromiciops > Dromiciops gliroides. The sequence continues at coordinate 351,096,811 of NC_057863.1, forward strand.
CCTTACCCTGGGGAGATAAATTTGGGTGTGGCTTCGGCCTTTCTGTCCTGAAGAGGGATCTATAGCCACCCCTCACCCAATTCCTTTAGTCACTACCAGTGGGGGATGGTCCTCTCTCACTAAAGGAACTTTTCAACAGCAGATGGTCCAACCCCATCAATCCTCTATAAAAGTACCTTCCAGTCTCCTGTTCGAGGAGATTTGGTACCTCTGAGCCATGTGCTTTGTGCCAGTCTCCCCATGAAAAGTCCAAGGATTTCTTTCATGGTTTCCCTCCCCCCACCCTTCCCTTCCCTTGCTCCTAAATAAACTATCACCTTATTCTAACTAAGTTTTGTGTGCAAGAGGGTGTAATTCTTTAAAGAGGAATTCCTAAGAACCCAAACTCCTACCCCAGCCCGTACCCCATTTTTCCCCCATTACACTACACTAATTAATAAGGAGCAGGGAAGTGTGAATGAGGAAAGGAGAGGTGAGGAATTTAACTCTAACATTATCCTCTCAGCCAGAGGCTGGAAAGTGGGCACAGGGGGCATACCAGTGAAACCATTTCCCCATCTCCCTCTATACCAGGGTCAGTCGTTATTATTCGAAGGGGTCCCTTTTTCAAGAACAAGGTGAATTAGATGGACTCAGGGACGACCTTAACATACTTGAAAACCTTCTGCTTTTAACTAGCAAGGCGCTTGGAGCAGCGCATGGCGCCGAAGACAAACCGTCAGGAATTTATTTACCCGGCGGCCCCTTGCATCCAAGTATCTGAAATGTACCTCATTTTCCCGAAATGTGAAATGAGAGGGACCAGAAAACCTTAAAGATCGCCCTCGCCATACGGTGAAAGGGCCAGGAATTTGCTGCTTCTCATCCCAGGCGTGGGAGGCAGCTGTCCAGGGGAAGCATCACAGGAAGGGTCTGTTATACTACTAAAGACCTGCCAAAGTAAACTTGGCCTCTGAAGAGCCCCAAGAACCTGAGACCTGTAAGTGACCGCGCCACCAAGGTCTCGCCGGGGTGCGGTCCTCGAGCGCCCGTCTCCCGGGCCGGGGAGGTTGGACAAAACTCTCTGAGAGAGGTGGTATTGGAGCCGGCCTGGATCGGCAGGAGAGAGGCTAACGCAGTAAGGGGCCAGACTCCGGTGGAGGCGTGAGTTCTGCCAGAACAAGGAGAAGGAAGGAGGAGGAGGAGGCGGGGGCGGGGGGGATGTAGGGGAAGGAGGGGGCGGGGGGAGAACCAAAGGCGGGCAACTAAGTGGTTTGATCGCCTTAGGCTGAGGAAAAGCCTGAGGCTTGAGCAGGTTTTCCGTTCCTTTCCATGTAAAAGTTCCTCTGAACAGCCATTAGATGGCGGTCTTCATTCAGTCAGGCCTGGTGGGTGACGTCAGGAAGAGGCAGGGCGTATGCAGATGAAGAGGCTTCTGGTCGGGTTTTCTCCGTCTGGAAAACAGAGATTTTTGAGGGACGATCAGAGAAGGCTACCCAAGTGGAGCCGTTTGAAGCGCTGAGTTGTGTGTAACTTGTGTGTCTGTCGCGTGTTGTGGTGCGGTCCTCGAGCGCGGAAGTGCCACGAAAGTGAGCATGAGTGTGGAGTGTGTGTGTGTCGAGGGAATGGGCGTGCATGGCGTTGCAAAGCATACTTACCTGGCAGGGGTGATTCCATGATCACGAAGGTGGTTTCCCCAGGGCGAGGCTTATCCATTGCACTCCGGATGGGCTGACCCCTGCGATTTCCCCAAATGCGGGAAACTCGACTGCATAATTTGTGGTAGTGGGGGACTGCGTTCGCGCTCTCCCCTGACTTTTGCTGTCCTAACAATAGCTGTAGTTCCGTGTACGGAAAAAGCTTTGCGATGTGCGGTTTTTTGAGATGTTACGTGAAGACGTAATACGTACGGGGGGGAAGGGCACTTTTCTTCCTATTCTTACTCAGTTTCCTCCCGACGTCCGTAGTGTATTCAGCTCCTTCGCTTCTTTTTTGTTAGTTTTGTGACTAGGAATATCTGAATTCCCCCACTAGTACCGTATTACTATTTCCTCTTGTAACTCATTTAACTTTTCCCTCTATGAATTTGGATGCTATGCCACTTGGCGCACACGTATTTAATATTGATGGTACTTCATTTTTTTTTTTTAAGTGAGGCAATTGGGGTTAAGTGACCTGCCCAGGGTCACACAGCTAGTAAGTGTTAAGTGTCCGAGACCGGATTTGAACTCCGGTCCTCCTGACTCCAGGGCCGGTGCTCTATCCACTACGCCACCTAGCTGCCCCCTACAGTTAAAATTATTAACTGTTTATTTCTCTCCATCTTCTTTTCCCCTTTGTACTCCTTTCCCCCCTTCTTCCCCCCTATTCCACTTGACCAGTGTTTTCTTCTGACCACTGCCTCCCTCAATCTGCCCTCCCTTTTATCAGCTGCCCTTCTTTTCCTTGCCCCCTTTTCCCTCACTCGTGCCCTCCCTTCTATCAATGCCACCCTTTTCCCCCTTCCCCTTTTGTTTCCTTACAGAGTAAGCTAAGTTTCTTTATACAAATGGGAGTGTATTTTATTCCCTCCCTGAACCAAGTCTGATGAGAATAAGGTTGCAAACAATGTCCACCCCTCCCTTCTTTCCCTCTGTTGTAATGGGTTCTTTTTGTGCCTCTTCCTATGATATAATTAACCCCATTCCACCTCTCCCTTCCTCTCCTCCCCCCTAGTCTTCTTTTATTCTGCCCCTTAAGTTTCTTTATATCATCACGTCAAAGTTGATTTAATAACAATACCTTTACAGAGATACAGATCTCAAGAGTTAAAAGTATTATCCTCCCTCATATGGACTCAAGCAGTTTAACATCATTGAACAACCGTTTTCTCCCCCTTTGATTACCTCTTTATATTTGTTGAGGGTGCAGAGCACCCCAGAAGTTCTCTGGGATACATCAAGGAATCTTCTCCTTGAGAAACTAAACCAGAGGACAGATAAGCCTAGAGAGATAAGCGGAACCAGTTTGGACTGAGCTCGCTTCCGGACCTCCACCCTTCATTCTGATCTCCCTTACCCCTGGGGTGATAAATTTGGGTGTGGCTGCGACCTTTCTGTCCTGAAGAGAGATCCGTAGCCACTCCTCACCCAATTCCTCTAGCCACCACCAGTGGGGGATGGTCCTCCCTCACTAAAGGAATTTTCGACAGTCAAATGGTCTCCCCCCTCCTCCCATCAGTCTTCTATAAAAGTACCTGCCAGTCTCCTGATCGAGGAGACTGGTACCTCAGAGCCACCTGCTTTGTTCCATACCTATCTATCTCCCCATGAGAAGTCCAAGGATTTCTTTCATGGTTTCGCTTCCCCTCCCTTGCCCCTAAATAAACTACCATCTTATTCTAACTACTTTTGTGTGCAAGAGGGTGTAATTCTTTAAAGAGGAATTCCTAAGAACCCCAACCCCTACCCTAACCCTTAACCCTAACCCCATTCCCCCCCCCCAATTTTTCCCCCATAACATTTCTCTAGAGTCTTGTATTTGGAGATCAAATTTTCTGTTCATTTCTGGTCTTTTTCTCAGAAAGCCTTGGATAACATGACTAATGCAGAAATATGTTTAATGTTATTAGGTATATATAACCTATATCAGATTGTCTGCTCTCTAGGGGAGGGGGGGAGGGAGAAAAATTTGAGATTGGAAATCTTATATAAAAAATGTTGAAAACTATTTCTACATGTAATAATAAAATATTTTTATTTAAAAAAAACACAACTTTTCATGCTCTTTCGTGTTTTAAGGGGGGGGGGGGCTAGGAAGGTTAAACTTAATGAACAAAATTTTTACCAGGCTTTAGGGGAGGGATAGTTTTTCATGAATGAATGAATGACAACCCGGGAGTTGATTACTCTTACCTCATTGTGGAAGAGCTGAAAAATTTTAAGTTAATAAGGTACAGTTGCAATTGTAATAAATGATGATATATCCAAGGGATTATGAACTAATTTGAATTGAGTATAACTGGGAGTCCTTTGGAACTATCTTGTACCCTTGTATTGCTGAGAAGAATCAAGTCTATCACAGTTGATCAACACACCATGTTGTTGATACTGTGTACAACGTTCTCCTGGTTCTGCTCATCTCACTCATCATCAGTTCATGCAAGTCCTTCCAGGTGTAAGGGGCTAAAATTCTGGCTATACTATCCAAAATCTAATGAGTGGCCACCAACAAATCATAAGCTTTAGCAAGTGTATTTAAGTATTTATTAGAGAGCATTAGGATCAGAGAGAAAGGTAAAAATCTAACTATTTCTAAGAGAGCCTATCATCGGACCCACCATGGTGAGGTCAGGAACCAAAAAGAGACAGAACCCCTCCGCCCCGGCGTCCCTTCCTGCTTCATGTCCCCCTCCCAGAAATGGGAGGCTCCTCAAGTTGATTGGCTGGTAGCCTTGATAGACAGTACCCACCAAGAAACGTCACTTCCTGACCCTAAGGACCTTGACCACATGGCTTGCCCTCAGAGGCCTTCACCCCATGGCGGAGCTTTTCTACAGTAAGTCTCCAGCAGGTGGCGTCATTCCAATCCTTACACAGGTTTCCCTGAAATCGACCTGTTCATCATTTCTTACAGCACAATAGAATTCCAGGGGCAGCTAGGTGGTGCAGTGGATAGAGCACTGGCCCTGGATTCAGAAGGACCCGAGTTCAAATCGGGATTCAGACACTTGACACTTACTAGCTGTGTGACCCTGGGCAAGTCACTTAACCCCAATTGCCTCACCAAAACAAACAAAAAACCAACCCCAGCCCCCCCACCCCAAACCCAACCCAATAGAATTCCATTACATTGGTATACCACAATTTGTTCAGCCATTCCCCAATGCACGGGCAGCCCCTCAATTTCCAATTCGTTGTCACCACAAAAAGAGCACCTCTAAATATTTTTGTACATGTGGGTCCTTTTCCTTTTTTGATGATCTCTTTGGGGAAAAGACCCAATAGTGGTATTGCTGGGTCAAAGGGTATGCACAGCTTTATAGCCCGCCCTTTGGGCATAATTCCAAATTGCTCTCCAGAATGGTTGGATCAAGTTCCACAGCTCCACCAACAATGCATTAGTGTTCCAAATTTTCCACAGCTTCTCCAACATTTATTATTTTCCTTTTTTGTCATATTAGGCAATCAGATAGGTGTCAGGTGCTATCTCAGAGTTGTTTTAATTTCTGCTTCTTTCAAGTGAGATTTCACCCCCATTCTACGCGTCCTCTTCCCCGTCCCGCAGTGCAACCCTCTCCCCCCTCGATTTTACCCTAAAGATGTCATCATGGGACAGCTAGGTGACACAGTAGACAAAGCACCCGCCCTGGACCCAGGAGGGCCCAAGCCCAAATCTGGCCTCAGACACAAGATCCTCACCCACTGCTCGACCCCGGCGTGCCTGGGCAAGCTCTTAACCCTTGTTTGCCTTATGGATCTGTCATCTGTTTAGCTTTTATGGCCTCAGATCGCCATATATAAAAGAATTATTCCTCAGTGGCACTGCCACAATTTTGCCTGAGATGCCTTGTCAGAATCCTCATGGTTTGTTCAGGTTTTCTCTGCATTCAGCTCTTGCTGGAGATTGCTGAGTGTGTGTGCAGTTGGCATCTTTTCCATGCGGCTCGATTATGGACTTTGGTTTAAGACCCGCTGCTTTCAGGTTTCGCCGAACCCATTCTGCGGATCGTTTTTGCTACCGGTAGGCAGGGGAGAAGGGCACCCCTGAAGCCGGCAACACAGGGTGCCTGTGAAGCGCCGGTTCCCCTTCCTGCCAGGTGAGGGGAAGAGGGGGAGTGTCGGGAAGGGAAGCTCAAAGGTTTGTAGAAGAAGCTTCCCGACCCGCTGCAGCGGCCCCCGGCCGGGCTCTCTGCTCTGAGGGCAGTTTCTGCTTGTTCCCGCCCCCTAGAGGGAAACCATTGGTCGGCTTGGTGCGGAAGTGAGGAGGGGCATGCAAATGATCAGTTTCCAAGTAGGCAAGGTTTTCTGGGTGCCGGGAGAGTGGCTTCTTGTGCGAAGGAAGTGCACAACTTTGGTCAAGGTCCGTTTTCTGGTGTGTTTTGGGGGCGGCCTTCTGGTTGTGTGGAGGCGTGTGTCTGGCGGCCGCGCTGTATTCTCGGGTGTGGGAGGTACGAGGGGCGGGCGGGTGTTGGCGAACGCCGTGTTGGTCGCCGCGTGTGTAAAAGGTCGCTGCTGCTTAGGGGTGGGGGGAGTGGGCGGAGGGTCCTTTATCGCTTCTCGGCCTTTTGGCTAAGATCAAGTGTAGTATCTGTTCTTATCAGTTTAATATCTGATACGTCCTCTATCCGAGGACAATATATTAAATGGATTTTTGGAGCAGGGAGATGGAATAGGAGCTTGCTCCGTCCACTCCACGCATCGACCCGGTATTGCAGTACTTCCGGGAACGGTGCACCTCCCTTCGGGGAAATTTTCTGGTTCACAAAAATAAGGTAGTGTGCTTTTCTTAGTTTTGGCGTTTTCTCACGGCGGGGCTCTTTCTTGTGTCTTCGGGCGAGCTTGCGTGAAGTGAAGAAACTCTGGGGTTAGGTGAGGTGTTTCTTTGCTTGACTTTTTAACTGCACCTACCAGCTCTACCACCAACTATCACAATTCGCTAGGGGGTGAAATTCTGTAAATTCCTACGTTTGAGTCACTTCTCCCCTTGATTTCTTTCGGAGACAATCAAGAGCAGCAAAGAGACACCGTCTACCGCTGGGTCAGCTTGCCAATTATCTTAATGGATCACCAGCAGGGTGCTCTTTGCTAATGAAACGCCCGTTCACCTCATGTTCGCACTTCTCTTCTGGGGACTACCTGCACTTTATCAGATATCAGTGGAAAACTCACTGAAATTGGTGACTCACACTTGTACCACAGACACCGATTGACTGATAGGCCTGGGCAAGGGAGAGTATGTCATGCCGCGTTGTTGTTCGGTCATTTTCATTTGTGTCTGATTTTTTTATGACCTCCATTTGGGGTTTTCATGGCAAAGGTACTAGAGCGGTTTGCCATTTCCTTCTCCAGCTCACGTTACAGATCAGGAAACCAAGGCAAAGAGGGGTAAGTGACTTGCCCAGAGTCACACACCTACTAAGTGTCTGAGGGCAGATTTCAACTCGGGCCTTCCTGACTCCAGGCCTAGCGCTCTAGCCGCTGTACCACCTACCTCTTCTGAACGCCGTGATCTCCAAAGAGAATTACTTTTAAAAGTGCTGCTTTTCCTTACCATTGTTGAACGAAAAGATCTTCTTGCCCCGAAACCCTTGATTGTTCAGTTTAGGTGCGTCATCTGCATCAGCGACATCGTTCTGGTTGCTGTGGATGCTCCAGGACGACCCTGCCCAGGAAGAGGCCTCCTCGGGTGCTGTCCGCTCCCCTCCTTCCATCTAGAGAGGAGGAGACCACGGAAAACCCGTTCTCCTGTAGTTCATGCTGAGTTCCAAGGAAGGTCAGAGGGAACATATACTGAAGACAAGTCATAAGTACAAATGTGCCAGAAAGGTGGAACCTTTCTTTTTTTTTTTTATTTTAAATTTTAAATTTTAAATTTTCTTTCTTTCTTTCTTTCTTTCTTTCTTTCTTTCTTTCTTTCTTTCTTTCTTTCTTTCTTTCTTTCTTTCTTTCTTTCCTTCCTTCCTTCCTTCCTTCCTTCCTTCCTTTCTTTCTTTCTTTTTGCACCTTTCTAATACTATTTTAATTTTGGAGTAAGGTAAGAAGATTTGCATTTCCTCCCTTAGTGATTTGGTTGGGACAATCTTTCATGTGTTTAGTAGTTAAATTTTCTGAGAGTCATTTATTAAAAAGCCTTTTTAGTTTCATGTAATTCAAAGTGTCTACTATTATCATTCCACCTTTATCCCTTGCTTGACTGCAATTCACTTCTGTCAAAAATGGGGTTCGTTTTGCCTGTCTCCTACAAAAAAATAAATAAACAGATCAGAGAAATTAATTTTAAAATGTCTCCTACGGTTTCCATATCTGTCCTCCTGTGGGGTGGGGGATAGGGGAGGAACAGATCAGAGAATATAATGTCTCCAACAGGAAAAACCAGATCAGACACAGACAGGAAAAATATAGTACCAGTTTCTTTGTCCCAAGAACAAGAAAGCATGAATCATGTGGAGACCCCTTCCAAAAAAAAGGATCTCAAAGACTCTCTCTTTCTTTTTTATTTTCTTTTATTATTTTCCAGTTACATATTGCATATAAGGATCGTTTTCAACATTTGTTTACACTGGATTTTTAGTTGCAAATTTTTCTTTTCTCTCCCCTTCCCTTCCCTCCCTCCTCCCTAAGACAGAAAGCACTCTGATATTAGTTGTATATGTACAGTCACATCAAACATATTTCTACATTAGTCATCTTGTGAAAGAAGAATCAGAGCACAAAGGAAAAACCTCAAATGAAAAAAACAGTCCAAAAGTAGAAACAGTATGATTCAATCTGCATCCATAATCCACAGTTATTTTTTTCTGGATGTTGGGAATATTTTCTGTCATGAGTTCTCTGAAACTGTTTTGGATTGTTGCACTGCTGAGAAGAGCCAAGTCTATCCCCATTGTTCATCACACAATGTTGCTGTTACTGTGTACAATGTTTTCCTGGTTCTGTTCCTCTCAGTCAGCATCAGTTCTTATAAGTCCTTCCAGGTTTCTCTAAACTCCTCCTGCTCATCGTTTCTTACAGCACAATAGTATTCCATTACATTCATATACCACAACTTGTTTAGCCATTCCGTTACTGATGGGCATTCCCTGGATTTCCAATTCTTTGCCACCACAAAGAGAGCTGCTATAAATATTTTTGTACACGTGGGTCCTTTGCCATTTTCTATGGTCTCTTTGGGATACAGACCCAGCAGTGGTACCAGTGGGTCAAGGGGTACGAACAGTCCCATAGCCCTTTGGGCCTAGTTCCAAATTGTTCTCCAGAATGGTTGGATTGCTTCACAGCTCCACCAACAATGCATCGGTGTTCCAATTTTTCCACAGCTTCTCCGACATTTATTATTTTCCCTTTTTGTCGTATTAGCCAATCTGATAGGTGTCAGGTGGTACCTCAAAGTTGTTTTGATTTGCGTTTCTCTGATCAATAGTGATTTAGAGCATTTTTTCCTATGGCAATAGATAGCTTTGACTTCTCCATCAGAAAACTGCCTGTTCATACCCTTTGACCATTTCTCAATTGGGGAATGACTTGGATTCTTATAAATTTGATTTAGTTCTCGCTATATTTTAGAAATGAGGCCTTTATCAGAAATTCTGGCTCTAAAAATTGTTTCCTAGTTTTCTGCCTCCCTTCTAATTTTGGTTGCATTGCTTCTGTTTGTACAAAAACTTTTTTGGTTTGTTTTTTTAAGGAGAATCAGGTTCTTCACTCGCCCAGCCTGTTCCCTGGTCCTTAGATGACCCCAGACCAACTTGCTAATCAACCAGCTTTGTGTGTTGTGGTTGTTAGCTCCAACGAGCCTGTGCCCCTCCCCCACCTGGGCCACTGCTACTCAAGCCTACCTCCTGGTTCTCAGCAGGGGTGTAAAATTCAAGTTCTGCCTTAGCGCCAGCATAGACCCCTGTAGTCTCCCCCCTGCCCAGGGCTCAGCCCACTCACCAGACTGTGAGCTTAGTTCCAGACAACACTGGCACTTCAGCTGATTCAGAGGCTCTGGGGGTCTCCTTCTCTGGTGAGGCCTTCCTGGGGTTGGGCTCGACTCCTGTATTAGCACAGCAGCTCCCTCCTTCTGACCTTCCAAGCCGTTCTTGGTTAGAAGATGATTTCAGCATATTCTTCTGTGAGTTTTGCTGCTCCGGGCATTATTTGGATGTTTTTTGGAGCGATCGTGTCATGAGTTTGGGAGATCACTCTGTACAAAAGCTTTTTAATTTACTGTAATCAAAGGAAGACTCCCTCTTTCTAAGGGTATATAAGGTTTCTTTGCTCACCAGTTACAATTTCATTAGCGTGATGCAAATCAACCCCAAAGCAAATGCTATAACAAGAATGGATGTAATACAAAGCAGCTTTAACCATTTCAGTTATAACAAGTATGGAGGAAATACAGAACCACTATGATAAGATTACATGATTCCAAAAAGGAGATTGGCAAGGATGAGGATGCCCAGATGCCCCCACAAGACAGGCCCTTACTATCCCAGGGAAAGAAGTCACCAGGAAGGGACTTATAGCTTGTTCATTTTGGAGTTCGTCAAGGGGCATTTTGCTCCTATTAATCCAGGGTTTCATAAAATACTTTTGGATAATAAGGCAGCTCCATCAAATCCAGATGGTCCATACATTCATCTTAACACCCCCTAGCCATAACTTTAAAAGCCACCCGATCAGGCTCTCTTCTCATTTTTAATTTTAAAAAATATTTAATATTTAATATTCGATTCTGCTATGCATTCTGTGACTATCCTGGCATCTGGGGTTAGGATGTTCACCTCAACCTAACTTCTATCTGACTGCTTTCTAATTTTTCCAACAATTCTTGTCAAATAATGAGTTCTCTCTTAGGTACCATGCTCTTGGAATTAGGCTTCTAAAAATGACTTAAGATATCGATACCTTTTGATCCAAAAAACTTTCTGCTCAAGGAGGTCAGACAGAAGGAAAGTTGGCATATAAACCAAAATACATGTAGCAAAACTTGTTATAGGGGCAAGAACAAAGCAGTCACAACTGAAAGCTGCTGAATGGTGATGAGAAAGTTTGGTGCCAAGGAAGAGAACTGAGAAAACAGATCACCCAACTTTTTTACAAAAGTCTGGGGTAGAGGGGGCAGCTAGGTGGCGAAGTAGATAAAGCACCGGCCCTGGAGTCAGGAGTACCTGAGTTCAAATCCGACCTCACACACTTGACACTTACTAGCTGTGTGACCCTGGGCAAGTCACTTAACCCCCCTTGCCCCACAAAAAAACAAAAACCAAAACAAAAGCAAAAGTCTGGGGTGGAGGGTGGCAATAGGTGTGGAACAAACACCCACATACACAAACAGTCAGCTTTCCCCCTTATGGTAGTTAACTTCATTCAGGTGTTTCCCCCCCCCCTTTTTATTCTTTGCTATATGAGATAGCCATATGGGAAGGGGACCAGGACAAGCTAAGTATGTATTCATATACATACACACATGGAGTTAAATAGGTGATGTAATGAGAAAAGATATCCCTAAAAATCAATTTCAAAAATATTGTAAAAAGAACTTACCCACCAGATGGAGACCAATTTCCTTAGGAAACCCATCATTTTGTTGTGTTTTGCTTTTCCCTAAGTCCAGGCCAAGTATGGAAGGCAAAGGAAGGGTTTTTGTTGTTGTTGTTTTTTTTTAAACAGCATTTGATCAGTGGTTCCCAGGAGGATTTTATGCAAATTGATGGTGGCTGTGAATATAAAGTTTTGGTATCTTCAGTTATCAGAGATGTGCTCCATAGATGACAATTATGGAAAGGCTTGGTAAAATCTGACTGAAGCATTTGGATCAGTGCCACACAAAATTATTGGTTGGCTCTGAAACAATTGAGATCCTCGGGAGACTGTACTAGGACAATATGACTTTTATTTAAAACAATGTTTTCCTCTGGCTGTTGCTGTACAATGCAGGGTTGCCCACAGAGCCTATGATTAAATTCACTTTGGAAAGAATCATTTGGGCTTTGACTAAGATAAGAATGGACCATAAGATGTACGACAAGAAAGAGGACGTCTTGGCCCACACAATCTTCTAGCCCCTTCACAAAGACATTCTTAGGTGCTGACACTGTAAGTGAGGTTGTCTGGGCTTGGAGTCATTACCTAAATTCAAAAGCAGTGTGACCTTGGGCATGTCACTTAAACTGCATATGTATATATTTTACATATGTATGTATGAATGTAAAACCATATTACACATAATCCTATTTATCAGTCCTTTTTCTAAATGTGGATAGCATATTTCTTCATGGGTTTTTTGTAGTTGATTTGAGTATTTATAATACTCAATACTTAATCGTTCACAGGTGTTCTTGTTGGTTTTTTTTTTTTGGGGGGGGGGCAATGTGAGGTTAAGTCACTTGCCCAGGATCACACAGAAAGTGTCTGAGGCTGGATTTGAACTCAGGTCCTCCTGAATCCAGGGCCAGTGCTTTATCCACTGCCCACCTAGCTGCCCCCTTTTCAGTCATTCTTGACACAATATTGTTGTTACTGTATACATCGTTCTTTTGTTTCTGCTCATTTTGCTCTTCATTATTTTGTGCAAGTCTTTACATGTTTTTCTAAAATCACTGTTCATCATTTCTTATAGTATTCTATCACAATCATATACCTCAACTTATTCAGCCATTCCCCAATTGATGGGAATCCCTGCAGTTTCCAATTCTTTGCCACCACAGAGAGCTGCTATAATATATTCTACAACATGTTTTCTTTTTTTCCCCTAATCAGGGAAATCGATCAAGTAGTGGTATTGCATGCAGTTCTCAGACAATTAGCTCTTACTCTTTTACCATTGTCTTTTTTTCTTCATGTAGTTACTGTTGAAAACCCCCTAACAAGGATACATCCTCCACATTCTAGGAAGCATAATGAAAGTCAAAAAGAGGTGGAGAGGGCAAGGGGAAAAGACAAGGAAAGCCAGAATTCAAGGGAGAACGACATTAGAGAGAGCTAAAAGAAATTGGAAGCGTCAGGATCACTCTCGTTAGAGAAGGGGAGTGGGGGAAGAGCTCAGAACAAGCTTCTGGCAAAGATCTTCCAAAGATCAAAAAAAAAAAAAAGCAGGATAAAAATAAGGTCGAGGTGGAGTCAAGGGGCAAGGATGTGGCCAACAAACCAAACCAAACCAAAACAAAACAAAACCAAATCAAAACCAAAACCCAAACAACTTCTTGGAAAGGAAACGGTATGAGAAAAGCGTGAAGTAGGTTTGAGTCAAATGATACAGGGCCCAGGTGATAAAGCATGATTTTTACATCATGTAACTAAGTTGTTTAAAACTGTTGAGTGGAGGGAGCAGCAGTGGATTTTGGGGTTAGAGAAAAGAGACTGAATGAATGTAAAGCACTTAACCGGTAACTACGATTTAAAGGGGGAAAAGAGAAAGAGACAAAGTCGAGCTATTAACAGAATCTACTACATGTGAGTTAAAGAATTACAGAATCACAGCCTGAGGACGCAAAAGCGAAACCGGGAAAACCAACATAATACCGCCCCAGAAACCGAAGTTCAGAGGAAAATTAGACCCAAAGCTTAACAGCCCTTCTCACCTAGAAGCTACTCAAATAAAAACTACTTTTGAGACACAAGAAACCAGGGGAGAGCGCGAACGCAGTCCCCCACTACCACAAATTATGCAGTCGAGTTTCCCGCATTTGGGGAAATCGCAGGGGTCAGCCCATCCGGAGTGCAATGGATAAGCCTCGCCCTGGGGAAACCACCTTCGTGATCATGGAATCACCCCTGCCAGGTAAGTATGCTTTGCGACGCCATGCACGCCCACGCCATCGACGCACACACACATTACAGATACGGTCACTAACACAACACTTCGACATCCCACACAGCAAGATACAGCCACGCAAAACACGGGAATCTCAAAGCATTGCAAACCGAGCAACATGCAAACGTCGCCAGGATCCTCCGACACTCAAATCTTTATTTTCCAGAGGAAGTAACCAACTCATCGGAGAAAACGGCACCCAAACACTCCTCATCTGAATATTGCCTGCCCTCTTGTGACGTTTCTCGCCCGGCATCCGGAAGACAGACATCATTCAAGGCTAACATTCAAAGCAACTTACTACGTGGACCAGGACCTGAGCTACCTCTGCAGTATTTGGCATTTCCTTATCTCGATGGGACCGAGGCAGATTCGTTTCACTCTTGGATTGGTTTCGTTCAATCTTTATTTGTATACAGAGTCCGTCCCCATTAACAATTGGGCCGCTTCTCGATGCTCCTCCCTTCTCTCCACATTTCCTGATCTCGAGGCACAGCCCAAGTCACACCTCTTCCATCCAGCTTTTCCCAAATATTTCAGCCCCAGAACCGGGCAATGAACTGCGGGCCTGGCCATTCATTACCTCTCGCCTCCGGACTGGAATCCCCGCCTCAGCGCTCTCCTTTCTCCACCACATCTTCCCCCGACCTGCCAAACTGATTTTGCTGACTACATCGTTACCCTACCAGTGGCTCTCCTTTGCCGCGGGGAGAAATAGAAACTCTGTTTCGCGTGGAAAATCCGTCACAAAATGACTCTAATCGACCTTTCAACCTTATTCCTTCCCTTCCTGCATTCTGTAATTCAGCCAAACTCCCTTTCTTCCGGATGCTCGCGCAAGACACTCCATCTCCCCTCTCCGGGCTTTTGCAGGGGCTCTCTCCCTCCTCACCTGCCCTTCCTCTCCTGGCATCACCTTCGACGTAAAGCTTTTCCAGATTCCCCATCCCAAGTGCCCGACCTCCCCTCATTATTATTATTATTATTATTATTTTTAGTGAGGCAATTGGGGTTAAGTGACTTGCCCAGGGTCACACGGCTAGTTAAGTGTTAAGTGTCTGAGGCCGGACTCCAGGGCCACACCTCATTTTTATTTTATTTTATTTTATTTTTAGGCAATGGGGGTTAAGTGACTTGCCCAGGGTCACACAGCTAGTAAGTGTCAAGTGTCTGAGGCCGGATTTGAACTCAGGTACTCCTGAATCCAGGGCCGGTGCTTTAACCACTGCGCCATCTAGCTGCCCCCCTCCCCGCACCTCATTTTTTAAAGGATAATTTTGTATTATTTTGAAGTTGACAGACATCAACAAACATGAACTTTCCATGTACGAACAAGAAATGACAGAGGATTGCCTAGAAAAACCTGAAAAACGCGCTACATTTTGGAGTGCGTGTGTCTGTGTTTAAGGCAAGTAAGCAAATTGGACCATGCTCCTTCCAAAGCTGTTCCGCCGCAGGTCTGTGCCTGAGTCTAAACTGCCTTCTCTTTTTTGTAGCATCTTTCTTAAAATGTTTCCTTGATGCTCTTTCCTTTCTTTCCGGAATCATTATCACTAGAATGACACCCCGCCCCTCCCCTCCCTCAAGCCCTCCCTTGTCACAAATAAACTTACAAAAAACTCTTCTCTCCCCCCCCCCCCCCCCCCCCCCACCCCCCCCACACACACACACACACACACACACACACACACACACACACACACACACACACTTGAAAACCTCTCTCATTCTACACATCTCTGCTTAGAGGCCAGAAGCCCCCGCGATCTTAAAATGCCTTGTTATTTTGTATATGCTCTGTAGATAGCTATTTTGGTACACATTGTTTCGTGTACAACATGTTGCTTAATAGGTGCTTGTTGTTTTATTGGCTACAGTTTAAGTATAAGTGGAAAGTAAGTGAAACCTACATTCTAGGTGCCTATTCTTTAGTCATTTATTCATTCATATGTAATGTTGGGGCTAGAGTAATTATATCACCAATTTAAAGTAACTATGCTTTTTAAGTAAGTACACCTTTTGACTGAATCAAACAATCAGAAGCAAACATGAACAGTGCTTGTTTATTTCCTTGAATCAATCCAAGTCATCGTGAAGAAGATTGGGTCAGACTGGAGGAAAGTAAAATGGAATTTCCAACATGCCTTTAAGGAGCAAAGGGAGGACTGAGCTGTGCCAAAGGGAGAATTATGGAATAGACTAATAGTACTGGGCTGTCTATCCGCAGTTTAGTACCATAATATAACCTGCTGTTTCATCACTCAAATGTTTCCAGTAAAAAATTAAGTTTTGCCTCAACCACAAGGAGGGCAGAGTGTGTGTGTGTGTGTGTGTGTGTGTGTGTGTGTGTGTGTGTGTGAGTGAGAGAGAGAGAGAAAGAGAGAGAGAGAGAGAGAGAGAGAGAGAGAGAGAGAGAGAGAGAGAGAGAGAGAGAGAGAGAGAGAGAGAGAACTCACTACCTCTATCTGTGTGTTGGGAATTTTCCTAATTGGAGAGTCAGAGAGATTGTTTTGTGACTGATCTCACAATGTTCCCTCTAAAATAAGTTCCCTCAGGCAAATGAAATGATTTTTGTCAGATGTGGAATGGCCTTCTAGGTCATCCAGTCCAAAAAAAAAATAATTCCATTTTATTTTAATTTCAGTTTAATTTTCTGTCTCCTTCCTTCCCCCCACCCCCAGTTGAGAAGGCAAGGAAAATAAAGCCCGTTTGAAACATGAATGCAGAACAAATTCTCACATTAGTCATGCCCAAAAGAAGAAGGAAAAGAAAAGAAAGGAGAGGGCAGGAGAGGAAAAGAAAGGAAATATTGCTTTGATTTGCACTCGATCACATCTCTATATGTAGATGGTGGATAGCATGTTTTCTCATTGGTTGGTGATTTGGAATTGTGATTGATCATTGTGCTGTTCATAGTAGTTCTAAGTCTTTGAAAGTTGATTACCTTTGCAAGATTGTTATCATCACATATATTGTTGTCCTGGTTCTGCTTGCTCTACATCAGTTCATACATGCCTTTCCAGGTTTCTCTAAAACCATTCCCTTCATAATTTGGGGGGGGGGCAGGGCAATGAGGGTTAAGTGACTTGCCCAGGGTCACACAGCTAGTAAGTGTCAAGTGTCTGAGCCTGGATTTGAACCCAGGTCCTCTTGAATCCAGGTCCGGTGCTTTATCCACTGTACCACCACCTAGCTGCCCCTCCCTTCCTCATTTCTTACAGCACAACATGTATTCCATCCCATAAATTGTTCAGCCATCCCTCAATTGATGGGCATTCCCTCAGTTTCCAATTCTTTGCTATCACAGAAAGAGCTACAATAAGTAGTATTTTTGTTTACATAGGTCCTTTTACTTGTTCATTGATCTCTTTAAAATGTATAGATATAGTGAGAGTATTGTTGAATCAAAGCATATGCAGAGTTTTGGGGATATCGTTCCAAATTGTTTTTCAGAATGGTTGGACCAGTGCATAGCTCCACCAATAAATACTACATTACAGTACCTGTTTCCCCACAGTATCTCCAGCATTTGTCCTGTTCGTTTTTTTTAACTTTGCCAGTCTGTTGGTGGTACCTCAGAAGTGGTTTAAAAATGCATTTTTCTAAGTATTAATGATGTAGAGCACTTTTTTCCCACATGGATATTGATAGTTTGAATCTGTTGCCCCCCACCCCCACCCCCACTCCCGAGGATAGATATGGAAACAAATCGTAGGAGATATTTTAAAATTATTTTCTCTTTATTTTATTTATTTTGTTGTAGGAGACAGGCAAAACAAACCCCATTTTTGACAAAAGTGAACTGCAGTCAAGCAAAGGATAAAGGCGATCACAAATGATAAAAGTAGACACTTTGAATTACATGAAACTAAAAGGCTTTTTAATAAATGACTCCCGAACACATGAAAGATTGTCCCAACCAAATCACTAATGGAGGAAATGCAAATCTTCTTACCTTACTCCGAAATTAAAATAGTATTAGAAAGGTGCCACCTTTCTGGCATATTTGTCCTTATGACTTGTCTTCAATATACGTTCCCTCTGACCTTCCTTGGAACTCAGCATGAACTACAGGAGAACGGGTTTTCCGTGGTCTCCTCCTCTCTAGATGGAAGGAGGGGAGCGGACAGCACCCGAGGAGGCCTCTTCCTGGGCAGGGTCGTCCTGGAGCATCCACAGCAACCAGAACGATGTCGCTGATGCAGATGACGCACCTAAACTGAACAATCAAGGTTTTCGGGGCAAGAAGATCTTTTCGTTCAACAATGGCAAGGAAAAGCAGCACTTTTAAAAGTAATTCTCTTTGGAGATCACGGCGTTCAGAAGAGGTAGGTGGTACAGCGGCTAGAGCGCTAGGCCTGGAGTCAGGAAGGCTCGAGTTGAAATCTGCCCTCAGACACTTAGTAGGTGTGTGACTCTGGGCAAGTCACTTAGCCCTCTTTGCCTTGGTTTCCTGGTCTGTAAAATGAGCTGGAGAAGGAAATGGCAAACCACTCTAGTACCTTTGCCATGAAAACCCCAAATGGAGGTCATAAAAAATCAGACACAAATGAAAATGACCGAACAACAACGCGGCATGACATATTCTCCCTTGCTTTCAGTGAGTTTTCCACTGATATCTGATAAAGTGCAGGTAGTCCCCAGAAGAGAAGTGCGAACATGAGATGAACGGGCGTTTCATTAGCAAAGAGCACCCAGCTGGTGACCCATTAAGATAATTGGCAAGCAGACCCAGAGGTAGACCGTGTTCTCTCTTGGCTGTTCTCGCTCGTCTCCAAAAGAAATCAAAGGGAGAAGGGACTCAAACGCAAGACTTTACAGAATCTCACGCCATAGCGAGTTTCCGGGGAGACTTAACCCCTTACAGCGTAAATAACATCCTTGGAGATCAGGACGACACCAAACACTCACTTCACGGCTGCACCGCGAAAAGAGAACGAACTTGTCTAACTTTCGCGAACCAGAAAATTTCCCCGAAGGGAGGTGCACCGTTCCCGGAAGTACTGCAATACCGAGTCGATGCGTGGAGTGGACGGAGCAAGCTCCTATTCCATCTCCCTGCTCCAAAAATCCATTTAATATATTGTCCTCGGATAGAGGACGTATCAGATATTAAACTGATAAGAACAGATACTACACTTGATCTTAGCCAAAAGGCCGAGAAGCGATAAAGGACCCTCCGCCCACTCCCCCCACCCCTAAGCAGCAGCGACCTTTTACACACGCGGCGACCAACACGGCGTTCGCCAACACCCGCCCGCCCCTCGTACCTCCCACACCCGAGAATACAGCGCGGCCGCCAGACACACGCCTCCACACAACCAGAAGGCCGCCCCCAAAACACACCAGAAAACGGACCTTGACCAAAGTTGTGCACTTCCTTCGCACAAGAAGCCACTCTCCCGGCACCCAGAAAACCTTGCCTACTTGGAAACTGATCATTTGCATGCCCCTCCTCACTTCCGCACCAAGCCGACCAATGGTTTCCCTCTAGGGGGCGGGAACAAGCAGAAAAAGCCCTCTGAGCAGAGAGCCGCTTTTCAAATCTGGTGTCAGGCCCATACTAGCTGTGTGACCCTGGGCAAGCTCTTTTTTTTTTTCTTTCCCCAAGTTCTCTCTCTCTTTCTTTCTTTTTTTGTTTGTTTACATGTAGAATTTTATTTTTCCCAAATTACATGTAAATACAAATCTTGACATCAATTTTTTTCAAACTTTGTGTTCCAAATTCTCTTCCTCCCTCCCCTCCCCAAGAACTCAAGCAATTCAATATAAGCTATACATGAGCAGTCATGCAAAACATTTCCACATTAGCCACGTTGTGAAATAAAACAAATAAACGAAACTTCAGATAAAGGAACTAACAAAAAAATTATGCTGCAATCTGCATTCAGACACCATCAGTTCTCTCTTTGTAGATGGACTGCATTTTTTCATAAGACCTTCAGAGTTGTCTTGGATCATTCACAGGAGATCATCTTGCAGTATTGCTGTTATTTTGTATACAATACATTTCATGTTGAATCTGCTCATGTAGGTCTTTCTGGGTTTTTCTGATAGCATCTTGCTCACCTTTTTTTTTTTAACTAGTAAATTACATTTATATAGTACTTTAAAGAGAGATTTCCTTACAATAAACCCATGAGGTTGATTCTTGTTTTTGTTTTTGAGGTTAGTTCTTGCAACAACCGTAATAGATAACATTTATATAGTACCTTTTACCTGACAAAGAATTCTCTTCACAGTAGCCCAGCAAGGTAAGCACCATACATTTATTTTATCATCACCACCACCACCACCACCAATCATCAATCATCAATCATCTCCAGTCAATCCTCCTCCTCATCAATCAGTCTTCCTCATCAATCAATCCTCATCTTCATCCAATCATCACCAGTCCATCCATCCATCCATCATCATCATGTTACATTACTCTTGCCTCTACTTCAAAATTTTTTTCAGTTACTATTGTTGACTGTTTCCCTCCATCCTATTCCCTCCCCCATGATAGTACACTATTTTCTATCTTCTTTCACCTTATCCCTCCTCAAAAGTGTTTTGCTTATGACTGCCCCCTCTCCCACTCTGCCCTCCCTTCTTTCCTGCCTCCCTCCTTATCCCCTTCCCCTCCTACTTTCGTGCGGGGGTTCCACACATTACTCCACCCAATTGAGTGTATATGTCGTTCCCTCCTTGAGCCAACTCTGGTGAGAATAAGGTCTTTGAGCCAATTCTGATGAGTGTAAGTAAGGTTCATTCACTGCCCTGCTCCTCCCCCATCTCTCTCCCCTCCATAAGCCCTTTCCTGCTTCTTTCTTTTTCTTTTTTTAATTATAAAAATATTTTATTATTTTCCAGTTATATGTAGAGATAGTTTTCAACATTTGTTTTTATAAGATGTCTAGTTTCCAATTTCTGTCCCTTGCTCACCTCCCTCTTCCCCTCCCCCTCCCCCTCCCCAAGACAGCAAGTAATCTGATATAGGTTATATATGTACAATAACATTAAACATATTTCTGCATTGGTCATATTATAAGAGCAGAATCGGAGCAAAAAGGAAAAACCTCAAGAAAGAAAAACAACAGCACCAAAACCAAAAGAACTAGTATGGTTCAATCTGCATCCATATTCCACAGGTCTTTTTTTGTTTTTTTCTGGATTTGGAGAGTCTCTTCCTTCATGAGTCCTTTGGAACTATCTTGTACCCTTGTACCGCTGAGAAGAATCAAATCTATCACAGTTGATCAACACACAATGTTGTTGATACTGTATGGGGAAAACTCCCTGACCCACTGACTGGGGTTCTGACACATGATGGATTGCAGACAAAACTAATATGTAGCTGACAAGTGGGGACACTGAGCAGAAGTAAAAATACTGTTAATTGGCAATAAAACTTAAAGGAGACAGTGAGAATTTGACAAGCAATAAACTTCTAAACAAACTATACTGGGGCAGGGCTGGGTACCTTCCAAATCCCATCCTCAGAGTTTAATCTGACTCAAATCCATAATCATATCATACAAATCCCCCGTTTTTCTTTTATGCTCAGAGAGCATATTCTGGATTTGAGTCACTGTCATTGAGCCCTTCAGCCATGCAGGATTTCAGCCCATCAGTCCAAGTCCAACTCATCACCAGTCTCTCCTTTGTGAAGTTTCAGAATCAGGGTCTTTAATCTTTTCTCAGTGAACTGCTGAGTCACCATCAGCTGCATCTGTTGAACTGCACGCTGTATCAAACCTATAAAGCAAGGGACTAAACAGGGACAAATATAAGGAGAACTCCAAAATTATAAATGAATACCTAATCCTGTCCCATAGGCATCTTTCAGGAGGTAAATTGGGGTCTAATTAATTATCCCAATATACCATATACATGTCAATAACTACCAATATTATAACAACAAACATGATTTAAAACCTTTTTATAATTTCAGTGATGTGCTCCCAGTGTCCATTCACTTAGCAATTTTCATCTTTGATCTCAGATGCCCCTATTAGAACCTTTTACAAAACAAATTTAAATAGCAAATACAACTGTTTTCCCAATTTTATCCAAGGAAAGAGTAATTTCTAATTGGCCCCTTCTAGGCCTGAGTATCCCCAACTAGACTCAGGCCCACCAGGCTACCACTACATTTCCCCACCCCTCCTTCCAATAGCTAAGGGAAAAGAGGGCGAAGATCTCTTCTTTTGTAACTGCTTCAAGCTGAATATGTGTGTAGAGCTGACAGTGGAAGGTGCAGAAATCCTTGCAGGCCTGGTCCAGATGGTGAAGGGGGTATATAGGCTGGAATTGCTAACATAAAATTGAAAGCCTTGAGCCTAGATAAAACAAACTATCAAGAGGTTAAAGAGACAAAGGCCAAAAAATTTAAAAGACAACAATAGGGAAAGGGGGCAAACCAAAAGAGTGAATCCAGGAATCTCAGGATCCTGCATCAGGAGCGAAAAGCTGTTCACAAATGTCCTTCATCCAGTGAAAGGTGTCACGAATGCCCTGTGCTGTTCAAAGCTTTACCTAGTTCTGTATCTGACAGACATTATTAACAACAAGTCAAAGGGTTACCACTATCTTGCTCCATGCAAGCCATAATCTAAATGTTTCAAAATGCCACTGAAGGCAGAACCCTTAAATTTTTCCAAATTACATATATATCCATTTCACTTTATTTCTCCAAAAGTTTTCACTCAATTGTTTAAGATGTAATCCTCACATAAAACTTAGGTTACAAAATACCTTTGTAAGAAGATGACCACAAATGAATTTACATAAGAGTTACCAAGTTAACTTCAATTCTAATAAAAGACTTAGGATGACATTTAACCAATTAACTTCAAAACAGTGCATGTCAAATAAGTTGTCCATAATAAACCATGTTTGTATTACAGGACATGCTCTATAGACAGATATTATTTCTACATTACACAATAAACTTACATAACAAAACATTCTATATTTTACTCTTCTCTGTTTTCTTGAAACAGACTTGAGATGTCTCTGGTTCAATTTCTAACATGCATAACTAATAACAGACAGATGACAAGGCTAAATGCTTATACATTCTAGTTGTTTAGATTCTGAAAGGGACTAGAATTTCTAAGCCAAATAGCTTGAATCTTAAACCTGCATCTCACCCAGATGTTGCAGTATTAATCTAGGGATGAAGAGACAATATTGTGTTCATGCTTATCAAGTGACATGATTATAGGAACTTGCCATAAAAGAAAAAGAACAAAGCTCTGGGGGAAAGGTACTTTCCCAACTCCTAGTAGAAATTTTGTAGACAACCAATGCAATATGCCAGACTTAAAATCAGCCAGGTGGGAGAGTTTGCATTCCATATGTAATATTCGGGGAAACCGAGTCAGGAGACACCTACCTCAGCCTTTGCCAAACAGTCGGTCTCCCATCTTTTCCCAAGAGAACTCCACCTGCAGTGCACACATGTAAAACCCCTATAGGGTTGCTGGTATCATGAATCTTATGGCTCACCATTCCTTAATAGTAATAACTGGAGTCAAACTCAGAGCAATAATGATTAATAGTCCCATAACATCTTAAATAGCAAGTCCCAACAATCAGCACTAAAAGTGAATTCACTTCTCAAGGATCACATATCCTAGACAGCAAGTATTAACTATTCTTGTGCTTAAATAGGTTTTTCATCCCCAGATTAGCACTACACAAATGAATCTGCTTTGAGATGCTCAATAACAAGCAATGGTTGAAATAAGTGTAAGCAATCCCAAATTGCATACTGGGAACAAACTAGAAAATACCCCACACAATAACACATGGTAGAATGGGTTTAGATATTAAACATAAGATACTGTCCTCAGAATTCCCCTAAACAATGGGAACATCTTTAAAGTGACAACTAGTTTGCATGTGTTTCTACACATTCTAATTCCAATTAATTAAAAACATAAGTAAACTTCAGATTCCCTGTTAAGATGATACAAGATAGCTCATAAGTTACTTATTGTTCACTAACATGTCATACATGACAAGTTCAGGCACCAATTTTACTATTGCTTAGCACCAATAAATCCAGATCAAAAGAGCAAGATCTTTCTCATAGCTTACAAATCATTTAGATGTTCTAGTATTAATTCAATAACCAATTAATTCAATGTTACAATAACAAACTTCCACTTTGTCTACTCTCATAATAGAAATATACACCAAACCTTAAGAATGAAACTCAAATAATCAGATATTCAGGATTCCAGAAAAGCTTTTTCCATTAATTAATACAAATCATAGTAGGTTTGAACATGATTGTTATCAATATCAAATCGCCATTGCAACAAATTAGTTTAACTTTATCTCTGCTCCCCTTCTCTCTCATCTAAAGTGTTTGCAGTGGGGAGGAATTTCAGCTTCTTCCAAACCAAAAAGGAAATATTCAAATAACCCATTCCAATTATAATAACAAATTTTACTAGGCCCCTTTTTAAAATTCTCTCATTATCTCTTGTTGTTGTTGTAGTTGCTGTTTTTTCAAACTACAGTATCCCAGATCACAATACAACTTAAAGTAATCCAGCAGTTTCTTTTGCCAGTTTTTTTTTCTTTATCTCTAGATTTTGTTTCTTCCTGTCCTTCAAGGTAAGAGACTACACTAAGGATTTCAAGTCCCATCCCCATGTAATACCAAATTACATTTCACAAAGAGATCCCATCACACTTCTAACTTTTAGAAAAAAAGCAAATCACTATACTTTACTGAGGATCTGTTGGATCTTAAAGCCTTAATATACAGCTAAGAATATTCTTACTATGCCCACTTCACAGAAAACCATTATCACATTCAATTAAATTCATAACCCAAAGTAATTTAGAGAATCCAAATCTGACCATATCTCTAATACAATAAACTATTAAACTATTGGGCACTTTTCCTTTACATATTACGAATCACCTTGATGTAGTCAGCTTAAAGTTACACAAATAGAACAGTATATATTTCACTTAGAATTAAATCAGAATTAATTCAATTAAACCTCAATTTGTTTTCTGAATGGTATCATATAGAACCTCATTGATAATTTCATATTAGTATTAATTCATCCTATAATCACCTAATCTAAACACCATTTTCCTGGTTTTTTCCTTAAATTTTTCCATTACAAAAGAATTTTTAAAGTGGCAGTATATAGTTTGTATGACTCCCAAAGTTTCTTAAATAGATAGCCCAATCAAATTCAATCACCCTTCTTGATTCCCTAATAACACAAACTTTTCTTTTGCTAGTTTAAAGGAATATTTTAATGCCACATTTAGTCCTCCAAATTAGTATGAAAGACAATGCCAGAGCAGCAAGATTCCCCCTGCTCCTCCCCCACTTCCTTAACCTAGCCAGTTGTTTTTTTTTTTTCCCTAAGGGTAGCTTCTTCAATTAAACAAAACTTTTCATTCTAAATTCCAAGCACAGACTTTTGCTCTCTCCTCCCCCCACAGCAGAAAAAGGGGAAGGGGTGGCTTTCTTTCTCTGTTTTTTTTTTTTAATTCCCAATTATTCATTCTCATGTTCCTAGTCACACTGTCAATGCAGACAGGGCACACTTTTCTTTTATCAATCATAAATACTTAAATCACAGCACTTCAGACCATGTAAGCCTGCAAACAGTTTCCTAACCATTCATTCCTCCTTACTTAGTTAATCAAACTTCCTCATACCTTCTCAACACACTTAAACCATCTGAAACTAGCAAAGTGGCAGTTTAGCCAATATCTCACCAAAGAACCCCATTTATCTATTTTAAGATAGACCCAGGGGATTCTCTTCTTTAATCTGCCTATTACAAACTTTAGGTGTTCCCTAAGAACAAACTTCACACTCACTCTTTCTCCTTTGTGGTCAGCAACCTTTTACCTAAGGCTGCAGATGAATCACATTCCAATGGCTCAATTCAAATTCTGAGTAATTTACAATTCTACAATCCCCTTCTCAGTCCCTTCTCTAACCCAGACAGCAGGGATCAATTTCCCTTTCTTCTTCTTTTGTCAATACAGTTATTTTGATGGAA
This sequence comes from Dromiciops gliroides, assembly GCF_019393635.1. Taxonomy (NCBI): domain Eukaryota; kingdom Metazoa; phylum Chordata; class Mammalia; order Microbiotheria; family Microbiotheriidae; genus Dromiciops; species Dromiciops gliroides. The sequence goes on from NC_057863.1 coordinate 351,122,322, forward strand.
TTTTTACTCCTGGACCTCTACTTTTAATTTCAATTGAAAAGGTCTCCTTCCAATTATCTAATCCAGGATTTTTTCCAGCCTCCTCTGGCTCTTTAAACTTGCCCTTCTCTAGATGTTCTACCCGTATTTTGTTCAAGATCCTAGCCTGGTCTGGACTTTTTAACCCTGAACTCACCGGGCTCCTGTTTTTGCTCGGGATGTCTATTCAACCCTGGCTCAGCATGGACCTCCACCTTTAAAAGGTCTCTACCATCTAGCCGGTTTTTCAATCCCACAAACAACAGGTACTAACCCCCCCTAGGGGCGTTCCTATATTTTGTTCGGGGTGTCTATTGTTGGTTGGGCGTCCCCAGACCTTTTCAACCCCGCAAACTCAATAGGACCTAGAGGGCACCCTAAGGTTAATTCTGTATCTCGTATCAGGGTGTCTATTTAGTCCTAGTGACCTGTTCAACCCTACAAAACTTCAACAAACCTTAGGATGATAACTAGGGGTTCCCCGATTTCTTCCTAGAAATCCCCCTGAATGGTCACCCAGTTACTCACCAATCTGGGTCTGTGCACACGTTGTGACCGAACCAATCCGGATACTCCTCATTACTTTAGCCGGCACCCCTGTGTCTGGTTGGCTTTTAAGTCTCTCTCTCTTTCCGGGCATGGATGCTGAGAAGCCTCACCAAGAGCCAGACCCCTGAACTTGCTGAACTCAGCAGGGACGTCCTTGTTCAGAAGGACAGGCTCCTGGGAGTCTCCAAAGATCCCCAAAAAGGTCCCGGAAGCGCCCCCATCTGTATGGAGCAAACTCCCTGACCCACTGACTGGGGTTCTGACACATGATGGATTGCAGACAAAACTAATATGTAGCTGACAAGTGGGGACACTGAGCAGAAGTAAAAATACTGTTAATTGGCAATAAAACTTAAAGGAGACAGTGAGAATTTGACAAGCAATAAACTTCTAAACAAACTATACTGGGGCAGGGCTGGGTACCTTCCAAACCCCATCCTCAGAGTTTAATCTGACTCAAATCCATAATCATATCATACAATACTGTGTACAACATTCTCCTGGTTCTGCTCATCTCACTCATCATCAGTTCATGCAAGTCCTTCCAGGTTTTCCTGAAATCGACCTGCTCATCGTTTCTTACAGCACAATAGAATTCTAGGGACAGCCAGGTAGCACAGTGGATAGAGCACTGGCCCTGGATTCAGGAGGACCTGAGTTCAAATCCGGATTCAGACACTTGACACTTACTAGCTGTGTGACCCTGGGCAAGTCACTTAACCCCCATTGCCTCACCAAAAAACCCCAAAACCAATAGAATTCCATTACATTCATAAACCACAACTTGTTCAGCCATTCCCCATGGATGGGCAGCCCCTCAATTTCCTTCTTCTTTTTTTTTTTTTGGTGAGGCTCTCTGCTCTGAGGGCTTTTTCTGCTTGTTCCCGCCCCCTAGAGGGAAACCATTGGTCGGCTTGGTGCGGAAGTGAGGAGGGGCATGCAAATGATCAGTTTCCAAGTAGGCAAGGTTTTCTGGGTGCCGGGAGAGTGGCTTCTTGTGCGAAGGAAGTGCACAACTTTGGTCAAGGTCCGTTTTCTGGTGTGTTTTGGGGGCGGCCTTCTGGTTGTGTGGAGGCGTGTGTCTGGCGGCCGCGCTGTATTCTCGGGTGTGGGAGGTACGAGGGGCGGGCGGGTGTTGGCGAACGCCGTGTTGGTCGCCGCGTGTGTAAAAGGTCGCTGCTGCTTAGGGGTGGGGGGAGTGGGCGGAGGGTCCTTTATCGCTTCTCGGCCTTTTGGCTAAGATCAAGTGTAGTATCTGTTCTTATCAGTTTAATATCTGATACGTCCTCTATCCGAGGACAATATATTAAATGGATTTTTGGAGCAGGGAGATGGAATAGGAGCTTGCTCCGTCCACTCCACGCATCGACCCGGTATTGCAGTACTTCTGGGAACGGTGCACCTCCCTTCGGGGAAATTTTCTGGTTCGCGAAAGTTAGACGAGTTCGTTCTCTGTTCGCGGTGCAGCCATGAAGTGAGCGTTTGGTGTCGTCCTGATCTCCAAGGATGTTATTTACGCAGCAAAGGGTTAAGTCTCCCCGGAAACTCGCTATGGGGTGAGATTCTGTAAAGTCTTGCGTTTGAGTCCCTTCTCCCTTTGATTTCTTTCGGAGACGAGCGAGAACAGCCAAGAGAGAACACGGTCTACCTCTGGGGTCTGCTTGCCAATTATCTTAATGGGTCACCAGCTGGGTGCTCTTTGCTAATGAAACGCCCGTTCATCTCATGTTCGCACTTCTCTTCTGGGGACTACCTGCACTTTATCAGATATCAGTGGAAAACTCACTGAAAGCAAGGGAGAATATGTCATGCCGCGTTGTTGTTCGGTCATTTTCATTTGTGTCTGATTTTTTATGACCTCCATTTGGGGTTTTCATGGCAAAGGTACTAGAGCGGTTTGCCATTTCCTTCTCCAGCTCATTTTACAGACCAGGAAACCAAGGCAAAGAGGGCTAAGTGACTTGCCCAGAGTCACACACCTACTAAGTGTCTGAGGGCAGATTTCAACTCGGGCCTTCCTGACTCCAGGCCTAGCGCTCTAGCCGCTGTACCACCTACCTCTTCTGAACGCCGTGATCTCCAAAGAGAATTACTTTTTAAAAGTGCTGCTTTTCCTTGCCATTGTTGAACGAAAAGATCTTATTGCCCCGAAACCCTTGATTGCTCAGTTTAGGTGCGTCATCTGCATCAGCGACATCGTTCTGGTTGCTGTGGATGCTCCAGGACGACCCTGCTCAGGAAGAGGCCTCCTCGGGTGCTGTCCGCTCCCCTCCTTCCATCTAGAGAGGAGGAGACCACGGAAAACCCGTTCTCCTGTAGTTCATGCTGAGTTCCAAGGAAGGTCAGAGGGAACGTATATTGAAGACAAGTCATAAGGACAAATATGCCAGAAAGGTGGCACCTTTCTAATACTATTTTAATTTCGGAGTAAGGTAAGAAGATTTGCATTTCCTCCATTAGTGATTTGGTTGGGACAATCTTTCATGTGTTCGGGAGTCATTTATTAAAAAGCCTTTTAGTTTCATGTAATTCAAAGTGTCTACTTTTATCATTTGTGATCGCCTTTATCCTTTGCTTGACTGCAGTTCACTTTTGTCAAAAATGGGGTTTGTTTTGCCTGTCTCCTACAACAAAATAAATAAAATAAAGAGAAAATAATTTTAAAATATCTCCTACGATTTGTTTCCATATCTATCCTCGGGAGTGGGGGTGGGGGTGGGGGGCAACAGATTCAAACTATCAATATCCATGTGGGAAAAAAGTGCTCTACATCATTAATACTTAGAAAAATGCATTTTTAAACCACTTCTGAGGTACCACCAACAGACTGGCAAAGTTAAAAAAACGAACAGGACAAATGCTGGAGATACTGTGGGGAAACAGGTACTGTAATGTAGTATTTATTGGTGGAGCTATGCACTGGTCCAACCATTCTGAAAAACAATTTGGAACGATATCCCCAAAACTCTGCATATGCTTTGATTCAACAATACTCTCACTATATCTATACATTTTAAAGAGATCAATGAACAAGTAAAAGGACCTATGTAAACAAAAATACTACTTATTGTAGCTCTTTCTGTGATAGCAAAGAATTGGAAACTGAGGGAATGCCCATCAATTGAGGGATGGCTGAACAATTTATGGGATGGAATACATGTTGTGCTGTAAGAAATGAGGAAGGGAGGGGCAGCTAGGTGGTGGTACAGTGGATAAAGCACCGGACCTGGATTCAAGAGGACCTGGGTTCAAATCCAGGCTCAGACACTTGACACTTACTAGCTGTGTGACCCTGGGCAAGTCACTTAACCCTCATTGCCCTGCCCCCCCCCCAAATTATGAAGGGAATGGTTTTAGAGAAACCTGGAAAGGCATGTATGAACTGATGTAGAGCAAGCAGAACCAGGACAACAATATATGTGATGATAACAATCTTGCAAAGGTAATCAACTTTCAAAGACTTAGAACTACTATGAACAGCACAATGATCAATCACAATTCCAAATCACCAACCAATGAGAAAACATGCTATCCACCATCTACATATAGAGATGTGATCGAGTGCAAATCAAAGCAATATTTCCTTTCTTTTCCTCTCCTGCCCTCTCCTTTCTTTTCTTTTCCTTCTTCTTTTGGGCATGACTAATGTGAGAATTTGTTCTGCATTCATGTTTCAAACGGGCTTTATTTTCCTTGCCTTCTCAACTGGGGGTGGGGGGAAGGAAGGAGACAGAAAATTAAACTGAAATTAAAATAAAATGGAATTATTTTTTTTTTGGACTGGATGACCTAGAAGGCCATTCCACATCTGACAAAAATCATTTCATTTGCCTGAGGGAACTTATTTTAGAGGGAACATTGTGAGATCAGTCACAAAACAATCTCTCTGACTCTCCAATTAGGAAAATTCCCAACACACAGATAGAGGTAGTGAGTTCTCTCTCTCTCTCTCTCTCTCTCTCTCTCTCTCTCTCTCTCTCTCTCTCTCTCTCTCTGTCTCTCTCTCTCTCACTCACACACACACACACACACACACACACACACACACACACACTCTGCCCTCCTTGTGGTTGAGGCAAAACTTAATTTTTTACTGGAAACATTTGAGTGATGAAACAGCAGGTTATATTATGGTACTAAACTGCGGATAGACAGCCCAGTACTATTAGTCTATTCCATAATTCTCCCTTTGGCACATCTCAGTCCTCCCTTTGCTCCTTAAAGGCATGTTGGAAATTCCATTTTACTTTCCTCCAGTCTGACCCAATCTTCTTCACGATGACTTGGATTGATTCAAGGAAATAAACAAGCACTGTTCATGTTTGCTTCTGATTGTTTGATTCAGTCAAAAGGTGTACTTACTTAAAAAGCATAGTTACTTTAAATTGGTGATATAATTACTCTAGCCCCAACATTACATATGAATGAATAAATGACTAAAGAATAGGCACCTAGAATGTAGGTTTCACTTACTTTCCACTTATACTTAAACTGTAGCCAATAAAACAACAAGCACCTATTAAGCAACATGTTGTACACGAAACAATGTGTACCAAAATAGCTATCTACAGAGCATATACAAAATAACAAGGCATTTTAAGATCGCGGGGGCTTCTGGCCTCTAAGCAGAGATGTGTAGAATGAGAGAGGTTTTCAAGTGTGTGTGTGTGTGTGTGTGTGTGTGTGTGTGTGTGTGTGTGTGTGTGTGTGTGTGTGTGTGTGGTGGGGGGTGGGGGGGGGAGGGGCGGGGGAGAGAAGAGTTTTTTGTAAGTTTATTTGTGACAAGGGAGGGCTTGAGGGAGGGGAGGGGCGGGGTGTCATTCTAGTGATAATGATTCCGGAAAGAAAGGAAAGAGCATCAAGGAAACATTTTAAGAAAGATGCTACAAAAAAGAGAAGGCAGTTTAGACTCAGGCACAGACCTGCGGCGGAACAGCTTTGGAAGGAGCATGGTCCAATTTGCTTACTTGCCTTAAACACAGACACACGCACTCCAAAATGTAGCGCGTTTTTCAGGTTTTTCTAGGCAATCCTCTGTCATTTCTTGTTCGTACATGGAAAGTTCATGTTTGTTGATGTCTGTCAACTTCAAAATAATACAAAATTATCCTTTAAAAAATGAGGTGCGGGGAGGGGGGCAGCTAGATGGCGCAGTGGTTAAAGCACCGGCCCTGGATTCAGGAGTACCTGAGTTCAAATCCGGCCTCAGACACTTGACACTTACTAGCTGTGTGACCCTGGGCAAGTCACTTAACCCCCATTGCCTAAAAATAAAATAAAATAAAATAAAAATGAGGTGTGGCCCTGGAGTCCGGCCTCAGACACTTAACACTTAACTAGCCGTGTGACCCTGGGCAAGTCACTTAACCCCAATTGCCTCACTAAAAATAATAATAATAATAATAATAATGAGGGGAGGTCGGGCACTTGGGATGGGGAATCTGGAAAAGCTTTACGTCGAAGGTGATGCCAGGAGAGGAAGGGCAGGTGAGGAGGGAGAGAGCCCCTGCAAAAGCCCGGAGAGGGGAGATGGAGTGTCTTGCGCGAGCATCCGGAAGAAAGGGAGTTTGGCTGAATTACAGAATGCAGGAAGGGAAGGAATAAGGTTGAAAGGTCGATTAGAGTCATTTTGTGACGGATTTTCCACGCGAAACAGAGTTTCTATTTCTCCCCGCGGCAAAGGAGAGCCACTGGTAGGGTAACGATGTAGTCAGCAAAATCAGTTTGGCAGGTCGGGGGAAGATGTGGTGGAGAAAGGAGAGCGCTGAGGCGGGGATTCCAGTCCGGAGGCGAGAGGTAATGAATGGCCAGGCCCGCAGTTCATTGCCCGGTTCTGGGGCTGAAATATTTGGGAAAAGCTGGATGGAAGAGGTGTGACTTGGGCTGTGCCTCGAGATCAGGAAATGTGGAGAGAAGGGAGGAGCATCGAGAAGCGGCCCAATTGTTAATGGGGACGGACTCTGTATACAAATAAAGATTGAACGAAACCAATCCAAGAGTGAAACGAATCTGCCTCGGTCCCATCGAGATAAGGAAATGCCAAATACTGCAGAGGTAGCTCAGGTCCTGGTCCACGTAGTAAGTTGCTTTGAATGTTAGCCTTGAATGATGTCTGTCTTCCGGATGCCGGGCGAGAAACGTCACAAGAGGGCAGGCAATATTCAGATGAGGAGTGTTTGGGTGCCGTTTTCTCCGATGAGTTGGTTACTTCCTCTGGAAAATAAAGATTTGAGTGTCGGAGGATCCTGGCGACGTTTGCATGTTGCTCGGTTTGCAATGCTTTGAGATTCCCGTGTTTTGCGTGGCTGTATCTTGCTGTGTGGGATGTCGAAGTGTTGTGTTAGTGACCGTATCTGTAATGTGTGTGTGCGTCGATGGCGTGGGCGTGCATGGCGTCGCAAAGCATACTTACCTGGCAGGGGTGATTCCATGATCACGAAGGTGGTTTCCCCAGGGCGAGGCTTATCCATTGCACTCCGGATGGGCTGACCCCTGCGATTTCCCCAAATGCGGGAAACTCGACTGCATAATTTGTGGTAGTGGGGGACTGCGTTCGCGCTCTCCCCTGGTTTCTTGTGTCTCAAAAGTAGTTTTTATTTGAGTAGCTTCTAGGTGAGAAGGGCTGTTAAGCTTTGGGTCTAATTTTCCTCTGAACTTCGGTTTCTGGGGCGGTATTATGTTGGTTTTCCCGGTTTCGCTTTTGCGTCCTCAGGCTGTGATTCTGTAATTCTTTAACTCACATGTAGTAGATTCTGTTAATAGCTCGACTTTGTCTCTTTCTCTTTTCCCCCTTTAAATCGTAGTTACCGGTTAAGTGCTTTACATTCATTCAGTCTCTTTTCTCTAACCCCAAAATCCACTGCTGCTCCCTCCACTCAACAGTTTTAAACAACTTAGTTACATGATGTAAAAATCATGCTTTATCACCTGGGCCCTGTATCATTTGACTCAAACCTACTTCACGCTTTTCTCATACCGTTTCCTTTCCAAGAAGTTGTTTGGGTTTTGGTTTTGATTTGGTTTTGTTTTGTTTTGGTTTGGTTTGGTTTGTTGGCCACATCCTTGCCCCTTGACTCCACCTCGACCTTATTTTTATCCTGCTTTTTTTTTTTTTTGATCTTTGGAAGATCTTTGCCAGAAGCTTGTTCTGAGCTCTTCCCCCACTCCCCTTCTCTAACGAGAGTGATCCTGACGCTTCCAATTTCTTTTAGCTCTCTCTAATGTCGTTCTCCCTTGAATTCTGGCTTTCCTTGTCTTTTCCCCTTGCCCTCTCCACCTCTTTTTGACTTTCATTATGCTTCCTAGAATGTGGAGGATGTATCCTTGTTAGGGGGTTTTCAACAGTAACTACATGAAGAAAAAAAGACAATGGTAAAAGAGTAAGAGCTAATTGTCTGAGAACTGCATGCAATACCACTACTTGATCGATTTCCCTGATTAGGGGAAAAAAAGAAAACATGTTGTAGAATATATTATAGCAGCTCTCTGTGGTGGCAAAGAATTGGAAACTGCAGGGATTCCCATCAATTGGGGAATGGCTGAATAAGTTGAGGTATATGATTGTGATAGAATACTATAAGAAATGATGAACAGTGATTTTAGAAAAACATGTAAAGACTTGCACAAAATAATGAAGAGCAAAATGAGCAGAAACAAAAGAACGATGTATACAGTAACAACAATATTGTGTCAAGAATGACTGAAAAGGGGGCAGCTAGGTGGGCAGTGGATAAAGCACTGGCCCTGGATTCAGGAGGACCTGAGTTCAAATCCAGCCTCAGACACTTTCTGTGTGATCCTGGGCAAGTGACTTAACCTCACATTGCCCCCCCCCCAAAAAAAAAAAACCAACAAGAACACCTGTGAACGATTAAGTATTGAGTATTATAAATACTCAAATCAACTACAAAAAACCCATGAAGAAATATGCTATCCACATTTAGAAAAAGGACTGATAAATAGGATTATGTGTAATATGGTTTTACATTCATACATACATATGTAAAATATATACATATGCAGTTTAAGTGACATGCCCAAGGTCACACTGCTTTTGAATTTAGGTAATGACTCCAAGCCCAGACAACCTCACTTACAGTGTCAGCACCTAAGAATGTCTTTGTGAAGGGGCTAGAAGATTGTGTGGGCCAAGACGTCCTCTTTCTTGTCGTACATCTTATGGTCCATTCTTATCTTAGTCAAAGCCCAAATGATTCTTTCCAAAGTGAATTTAATCATAGGCTCTGTGGGCAACCCTGCATTGTACAGCAACAGCCAGAGGAAAACATTGTTTTAAATAAAAGTCATATTGTCCTAGTACAGTCTCCCGAGGATCTCAATTGTTTCAGAGCCAACCAATAATTTTGTGTGGCACTGATCCAAATGCTTCAGTCAGATTTTACCAAGCCTTTCCATAATTGTCATCTATGGAGCACATCTCTGATAACTGAAGATACCAAAACTTTATATTCACAGCCACCATCAATTTGCATAAAATCCTCCTGGGAACCACTGATCAAATGCTGTTTAAAAAAAAACAACAACAACAAAAACCCTTCCTTTGCCTTCCATACTTGGCCTGGACTTAGGGAAAAGCAAAACACAACAAAATGATGGGTTTCCTAAGGAAATTGGTCTCCATCTGGTGGGTAAGTTCTTTTTACAATATTTTTGAAATTGATTTTTAGGGATATCTTTTCTCATTACATCACCTATTTAACTCCATGTGTGTATGTATATGAATACATACTTAGCTTGTCCTGGTCCCCTTCCCATATGGCTATCTCATATAGCAAAGAATAAAAAGGGGGGGGGGGAAACACCTGAATGAAGTTAACTACCATAAGGGGGAAAGCTGACTGTTTGTGTATGTGGGTGTTTGTTCCACACCTATTGCCACCCTCCACCCCAGACTTTTGCTTTTGTTTTGGTTTTTGTTTTTTTGTGGGGCAAGGGGGGTTAAGTGACTTGCCCAGGGTCACACAGCTAGTAAGTGTCAAGTGTGTGAGGTCGGATTTGAACTCAGGTACTCCTGACTCCAGGGCCGGTGCTTTATCTACTTCGCCACCTAGCTGCCCCCTCTACCCCAGACTTTTGTAAAAAAGTTGGGTGATCTGTTTTCTCAGTTCTCTTCCTTGGCACCAAACTTTCTCATCACCATTCAGCAGCTTTCAGTTGTGACTGCTTTGTTCTTGCCCCTATAACAAGTTTTGCTACATGTATTTTGGTTTATATGCCAACTTTCCTTCTGTCTGACCTCCTTGAGCAGAAAGTTTTTTGGATCAAAAGGTATCGATATCTTAAGTCATTTTTAGAAGCCTAATTCCAAGAGCATGGTACCTAAGAGAGAACTCATTATTTGACAAGAATTGTTGGAAAAATTAGAAAGCAGTCAGATAGAAGTTAGGTTGAGGTGAACATCCTAACCCCAGATGCCAGGATAGTCACAGAATGCATAGCAGAATCGAATATTAAATATTAAATATTTTTTAAAATTAAAAATGAGAAGAGAGCCTGATCGGGTGGCTTTTAAAGTTATGGCTAGGGGGTGTTAAGATGAATGTATGGACCATCTGGATTTGATGGAGCTGCCTTATTATCCAAAAGTATTTTATGAAACCCTGGATTAATAGGAGCAAAATGCCCCTTGACGAACTCCAAAATGAACAAGCTATAAGTCCCTTCCTGGTGACTTCTTTCCCTGGGATAGTAAGGGCCTGTCTTGTGGGGGCATCTGGGCATCCTCATCCTTGCCAATCTCCTTTTTGGAATCATGTAATCTTATCATAGTGGTTCTGTATTTCCTCCATACTTGTTATAACTGAAATGGTTAAAGCTGCTTTGTATTACATCCATTCTTGTTATAGCATTTGCTTTGGGGTTGATTTGCATCACGCTAATGAAATTGTAACTGGTGAGCAAAGAAACCTTATATACCCTTAGAAAGAGGGAGTCTTCCTTTGATTACAGTAAATTAAAAAGCTTTTGTACAGAGTGATCTCCCAAACTCATGACACGATCGCTCCAAAAAACATCCAAATAATGCCCGGAGCAGCAAAACTCACAGAAGAATATGCTGAAATCATCTTCTAACCAAGAACGGCTTGGAAGGTCAGAAGGAGGGAGCTGCTGTGCTAATACAGGAGTCGAGCCCAACCCCAGGAAGGCCTCACCAGAGAAGGAGACCCCCAGAGCCTCTGAATCAGCTGAAGTGCCAGTGTTGTCTGGAACTAAGCTCACAGTCTGGTGAGTGGGCTGAGCCCTGGGCAGGGGGGAGACTACAGGGGTCTATGCTGGCGCTAAGGCAGAACTTGAATTTTACACCCCTGCTGAGAACCAGGAGGTAGGCTTGAGTAGCAGTGGCCCAGGTGGGGGAGGGGCACAGGCTCGTTGGAGCTAACAACCACAACACACAAAGCTGGTTGATTAGCAAGTTGGTCTGGGGTCATCTAAGGACCAGGGAACAGGCTGGGCGAGTGAAGAACCTGATTCTCCTTAAAAAAACAAACCAAAAAAGTTTTTGTACAAACAGAAGCAATGCAACCAAAATTAGAAGGGAGGCAGAAAACTAGGAAACAATTTTTAGAGCCAGAATTTCTGATAAAGGCCTCATTTCTAAAATATAGCGAGAACTAAATCAAATTTATAAGAATCCAAGTCATTCCCCAATTGAGAAATGGTCAAAGGGTATGAACAGGCAGTTTTCTGATGGAGAAGTCAAAGCTATCTATTGCCATAGGAAAAAATGCTCTAAATCACTATTGATCAGAGAAACGCAAATCAAAACAACTTTGAGGTACCACCTGACACCTATCAGATTGGCTAATACGACAAAAAGGGAAAATAATAAATGTCGGAGAAGCTGTGGAAAAATTGGAACACCGATGCATTGTTGGTGGAGCTGTGAAGCAATCCAACCATTCTGGAGAACAATTTGGAACTAGGCCCAAAGGGCTATGGGACTGTTCGTACCCCTTGACCCACTGGTACCACTGCTGGGTCTGTATCCCAAAGAGACCATAGAAAATGGCAAAGGACCCACGTGTACAAAAATATTTATAGCAGCTCTCTTTGTGGTGGCAAAGAATTGGAAATCCAGGGAATGCCCATCAGTAACGGAATGGCTAAACAAGTTGTGGTATATGAATGTAATGGAATACTATTGTGCTGTAAGAAACGATTAGCAGGAGGAGTTTAGAGAAACCTGGAAGGACTTATAAGAACTGATGCTGACTGAGAGGAACAGAACCAGGAAAACATTGTACACAGTAACAGCAACATTGTGTGATGAACAATGGGGATAGACTTGGCTCTTCTCAGCAGTGCAACAATCCAAAACAGTTTCAGAGAACTCATGACAGAAAATATTCCCAACATCCAGAAAAAAATAACTGTGGATTATGGATGCAGATTGAATCATACTGTTTCTACTTTTGGACTGTTTTTTTCATTTGAGGTTTTTCCTTTGTGCTCTGATTCTTCTTTCACAAGATGACTAATGTAGAAATATGTTTGATGTGACTGTACATATACAACTAATATCAGAGTGCTTTCTGTCTTAGGGAGGAGGGAGGGAAGGGAAGGGGAGAGAAAAGAAAAATTTGCAACTAAAAATCCAGTGTAAACAAATGTTGAAAACGATCCTTATATGCAATATGTAACTGGAAAATAATAAAAGAAAATAAAAAAGAAAGAGAGAGTCTTTGAGATCCTTTTTTTTGGAAGGGGTCTCCACATGATTCATGCTTTCTTGTTCTTGGGACAAAGAAACTGGTACTATATTTTTCCTGTCTGTGTCTGATCTGGTTTTTCCTGTTGGAGACATTATATTCTCTGATCTGTTCCTCCCCTATCCCCCACCCCACAGGAGGACAGATATGGAAACCGTAGGAGACATTTTAAAATTAATTTCTCTGATCTGTTTATTTATTTTTTTGTAGGAGACAGGCAAAACGAACCCCATTTTTGACAGAAGTGAATTGCAGTCAAGCAAGGGATAAAGGTGGAATGATAATAGTAGACACTTTGAATTACATGAAACTAAAAAGGCTTTTTAATAAATGACTCTCAGAAAATTTAACTACTAAACACATGAAAGATTGTCCCAACCAAATCACTAAGGGAGGAAATGCAAATCTTCTTACCTTACTCCAAAATTAAAATAGTATTAGAAAGGTGCAAAAAGAAAGAAAGAAGGAAGGAAGGAAGGAAGGAAGGAAGGAAGGAAAGAAAGAAAGAAAGAAAGAAAGAAAGAAAGAAAGAAAGAAAGAAAGAAAGAAAGAAAGAAAGAAAGAAAGAAAGAAAGAAAGAAAGAAAGAAAGAAAATTTAAAATTTAAAATTTAAAATAAAAAAAAAAAAAGAAAGGTTCCACCTTTCTGGCACATTTGTACTTATGACTTGTCTTCAGTATATGTTCCCTCTGACCTTCCTTGGAACTCAGCATGAACTACAGGAGAACGGGTTTTCCGTGGTCTCCTCCTCTCTAGATGGAAGGAGGGGAGCGGACAGCACCCGAGGAGGCCTCTTCCTGGGCAGGGTCGTCCTGGAGCATCCACAGCAACCAGAACGATGTCGCTGATGCAGATGACGCACCTAAACTGAACAATCAAGGGTTTCGGGGCAAGAAGATCTTTTCGTTCAACAATGGTAAGGAAAAGCAGCACTTTTAAAAGTAATTCTCTTTGGAGATCACGGCGTTCAGAAGAGGTAGGTGGTACAGCGGCTAGAGCGCTAGGCCTGGAGTCAGGAAGGCCCGAGTTGAAATCTGCCCTCAGACACTTAGTAGGTGTGTGACTCTGGGCAAGTCACTTAGCCCTCTTTGCCTTGGTTTCCTGATCTGTAACGTGAGCTGGAGAAGGAAATGGCAAACCGCTCTAGTACCTTTGCCATGAAAACCCCAAATGGAGGTCATAAAAAAATCAGACACAAATGAAAATGACCGAACAACAACGCGGCATGACATACTCTCCCTTGCCCAGGCCTATCAGTCAATCGGTGTCTGTGGTACAAGTGTGAGTCACCAATTTCAGTGAGTTTTCCACTGATATCTGATAAAGTGCAGGTAGTCCCCAGAAGAGAAGTGCGAACATGAGATGAACGGGCGTTTCATTAGCAAAGAGCACCCTGCTGGTGATCCATTAAGATAATTGGCAAGCTGACCCAGCGGTAGACGGTGTCTCTTTGCTGCTCTTGATTGTCTCCGAAAGAAATCAAGGGGAGAAGTGACTCAAACGTAGGAATTTACAGAATTTCACCCCCTAGCGAACTGTGATAGTTGGTGGTAGAGCTGGTAGGTGCAGTTAAAAAGTCAAGCAAAGAAACACCTCACCTAACCCCAGAGTTTCTTCACTTCACGCAAGCTCGCCCGAAGACACAAGAAAGAGCCCCGCCGTGAGAAAACGCCAAAACTAAGAAAAGCACACTACCTTATTTTTGTGAACCAGAAAATTTCCCCGAAGGGAGGTGCACCGTTCCCGGAAGTACTGCAATACCGGGTCGATGCGTGGAGTGGACGGAGCAAGCTCCTATTCCATCTCCCTGCTCCAAAAATCCATTTAATATATTGTCCTCGGATAGAGGACGTATCAGATATTAAACTGATAAGAACAGATACTACACTTGATCTTAGCCAAAAGGCCGAGAAGCGATAAAGGACCCTCCGCCCACTCCCCCCACCCCTAAGCAGCAGCGACCTTTTACACACGCGGCGACCAACACGGCGTTCGCCAACACCCGCCCGCCCCTCGTACCTCCCACACCCGAGAATACAGCGCGGCCGCCAGACACACGCCTCCACACAACCAGAAGGCCGCCCCCAAAACACACCAGAAAACGGACCTTGACCAAAGTTGTGCACTTCCTTCGCACAAGAAGCCACTCTCCCGGCACCCAGAAAACCTTGCCTACTTGGAAACTGATCATTTGCATGCCCCTCCTCACTTCCGCACCAAGCCGACCAATGGTTTCCCTCTAGGGGGCGGGAACAAGCAGAAACTGCCCTCAGAGCAGAGAGCCCGGCCGGGGGCCGCTGCAGCGGGTCGGGAAGCTTCTTCTACAAACCTTTGAGCTTCCCTTCCCGACACTCCCCCTCTTCCCCTCACCTGGCAGGAAGGGGAACCGGCGCTTCACAGGCACCCTGTGTTGCCGGCTTCAGGGGTGCCCTTCTCCCCTGCCTACCGGTAGCAAAAACGATCCGCAGAATGGGTTCGGCGAAACCTGAAAGCAGCGGGTCTTAAACCAAAGTCCATAATCGAGCCGCATGGAAAAGATGCCAACTGCACACACACTCAGCAATCTCCAGCAAGAGCTGAATGCAGAGAAAACCTGAACAAACCATGAGGATTCTGACAAGGCATCTCAGGCAAAATTGTGGCAGTGCCACTGAGGAATAATTCTTTTATATATGGCGATCTGAGGCCATAAAAGCTAAACAGATGACAGATCCATAAGGCAAACAAGGGTTAAGAGCTTGCCCAGGCACGCCGGGGTCGAGCAGTGGGTGAGGATCTTGTGTCTGAGGCCAGATTTGGGCTTGGGCCCTCCTGGGTCCAGGGCGGGTGCTTTGTCTACTGTGTCACCTAGCTGTCCCATGATGACATCTTTAGGGTAAAATCGAGGGGGGAGAGGGTTGCACTGCGGGACGGGGAAGAGGACGCGTAGAATGGGGGTGAAATCTCACTTGAAAGAAGCAGAAATTAAAACAACTCTGAGATAGCACCTGACACCTATCTGATTGCCTAATATGACAAAAAAGGAAAATAATAAATGTTGGAGAAGCTGTGGAAAATTTGGAACACTAATGCATTGTTGGTGGAGCTGTGGAACTTGATCCAACCATTCTGGAGAGCAATTTGGAATTATGCCCAAAGGGCGGGCTATAAAGCTGTGCATACCCTTTGACCCAGCAATACCACTATTGGGTCTTTTCCCCAAAGAGATCATCAAAAAAGGAAAAGGACCCACATGTACAAAAATATTTAGAGGTGCTCTTTTTGTGGTGACAACGAATTGGAAATTGAGGGGCTGCCCGTGCATTGGGGAATGGCTGAACAAATTGTGGTATACCAATGTAATGGAATTCTATTGGGTTGGGTTTGGGGTGGGGGGGCTGGGGTTGGTTTTTTGTTTGTTTTGGTGAGGCAATTGGGGTTAAGTGACTTGCCCAGGGTCACACAGCTAGTAAGTGTCAAGTGTCTGAATCCCGATTTGAACTCGGGTCCTTCTGAATCCAGGGCCAGTGCTCTATCCACTGCACCACCTAGCTGCCCCTGGAATTCTATTGTGCTGTAAGAAATGATGAACAGGTCGATTTCAGGGAAACCTGTGTAAGGATTGGAATGACGCCACCTGCTGGAGACTTACTGTAGAAAAGCTCCGCCATGGGGTGAAGGCCTCTGAGGGCAAGCCATGTGGTCAAGGTCCTTAGGGTCAGGAAGTGACGTTTCTTGGTGGGTACTGTCTATCAAGGCTACCAGCCAATCAACTTGAGGAGCCTCCCATTTCTGGGAGGGGGACATGAAGCAGGAAGGGACGCCGGGGCGGAGGGGTTCTGTCTCTTTTTGGTTCCTGACCTCACCATGGTGGGTCCGATGATAGGCTCTCTTAGAAATAGTTAGATTTTTACCTTTCTCTCTGATCCTAATGCTCTCTAATAAATACTTAAATACACTTGCTAAAGCTTATGATTTGTTGGTGGCCACTCATTAGATTTTGGATAGTATAGCCAGAATTTTAGCCCCTTACACCTGGAAGGACTTGCATGAACTGATGATGAGTGAGATGAGCAGAACCAGGAGAACGTTGTACACAGTATCAACAACATGGTGTGTTGATCAACTGTGATAGACTTGATTCTTCTCAGCAATACAAGGGTACAAGATAGTTCCAAAGGACTCCCAGTTATACTCAATTCAAATTAGTTCATAATCCCTTGGATATATCATCATTTATTACAATTGCAACTGTACCTTATTAACTTAAAATTTTTCAGCTCTTCCACAATGAGGTAAGAGTAATCAACTCCCGGGTTGTCATTCATTCATTCATGAAAAACTATCCCTCCCCTAAAGCCTGGTAAAAATTTTGTTCATTAAGTTTAACCTTCCTAGCCCCCCCCCCCCTTAAAACACGAAAGAGCATGAAAAGTTGTGTTTTTTTTAAATAAAAATATTTTATTATTACATGTAGAAATAGTTTTCAACATTTTTTTATATAAGATTTCCAATCTCAAATTTTTCTCCCTCCCCCCCTCCCCTAGAGAGCAGACAATCTGATATAGGTTATATATACCTAATAACATTAAACATATTTCTGCATTAGTCATGTTATCCAAGGCTTTCTGAGAAAAAGACCAGAAATGAACAGAAAATTTGATCTCCAAATACAAGACTCTAGAGAAATGTTATGGGGGAAAAATTGGGGGGGGGAATGGGGTTAGGGTTAAGGGTTAGGGTAGGGGTTGGGGTTCTTAGGAATTCCTCTTTAAAGAATTACACCCTCTTGCACACAAAAGTAGTTAGAATAAGATGGTAGTTTATTTAGGGGCAAGGGAGGGGAAGCGAAACCATGAAAGAAATCCTTGGACTTCTCATGGGGAGATAGATAGGTATGGAACAAAGCAGGTGGCTCTGAGGTACCAGTCTCCTCGATCAGGAGACTGGCAGGTACTTTTATAGAAGACTGATGGGAGGAGGGGGGAGACCATTTGACTGTCGAAAATTCCTTTAGTGAGGGAGGACCATCCCCCACTGGTGGTGGCTAGAGGAATTGGGTGAGGAGTGGCTACGGATCTCTCTTCAGGACAGAAAGGTCGCAGCCACACCCAAATTTATCACCCCAGGGGTAAGGGAGATCAGAATGAAGGGTGGAGGTCCGGAAGCGAGCTCAGTCCAAACTGGTTCCGCTTATCTCTCTAGGCTTATCTGTCCTCTGGTTTAGTTTCTCAAGGAGAAGATTCCTTGATGTATCCCAGAGAACTTCTGGGGTGCTCTGCACCCTCAACAAATATAAAGAGGTAATCAAAGGGGGAGAAAACGGTTGTTCAATGATGTTAAACTGCTTGAGTCCATATGAGGGAGGATAATACTTTTAACTCTTGAGATCTGTATCTCTGTAAAGGTATTGTTATTAAATCAACTTTGACGTGATGATATAAAGAAACTTAAGGGGCAGAATAAAAGAAGACTAGGGGGGAGGAGAGGAAGGGAGAGGTGGAATGGGGTTAATTATATCATAGGAAGAGGCACAAAAAGAACCCATTACAACAGAGGGAAAGAAGGGAGGGGTGGACATTGTTTGCAACCTTATTCTCATCAGACTTGGTTCAGGGAGGGAATAAAATACACTCCCATTTGTATAAAGAAACTTAGCTTACTCTGTAAGGAAACAAAAGGGGAAGGGGGAAAAGGGTGGCATTGATAGAAGGGAGGGCACGAGTGAGGGAAAAGGGGGCAAGGAAAAGAAGGGCAGCTGATAAAAGGGAGGGCAGATTGAGGGAGGCAGTGGTCAGAAGAAAACACTGGTCAAGTGGAATAGGGGGGAAGAAGGGGGGAAAGGAGTACAAAGGGGAAAAGAAGATGGAGAGAAATAAACAGTTAATAATTTTAACTGTAGGGGGCAGCTAGGTGGCGTAGTGGATAGAGCACCGGCCCTGGAGTCAGGAGGACCGGAGTTCAAATCCGGTCTCGGACACTTAACACTTACTAGCTGTGTGACCCTGGGCAGGTCACTTAACCCCAATTGCCTCACTTAAAAAAAAAAAATGAAGTACCATCAATATTAAATACGTGTGCGCCAAGTGGCATAGCATCCAAATTCATAGAGGGAAAAGTTAAATGAGTTACAAGAGGAAATAGTAATACGGTACTAGTGGGGGAATTCAGATATTCCTAGTCACAAAACTAACAAAAAAGAAGCGAAGGAGCTGAATACACTACGGACGTCGGGAGGAAACTGAGTAAGAATAGGAAGAAAAGTGCCCTTCCCCCCCGTACGTATTACGTCTTCACGTAACATCTCAAAAAACCGCACATCGCAAAGCTTTTTCCGTACACGGAACTACAGCTATTGTTAGGACAGCAAAAGTCAGGGGAGAGCGCGAACGCAGTCCCCCACTACCACAAATTATGCAGTCGAGTTTCCCGCATTTGGGGAAATCGCAGGGGTCAGCCCATCCGGAGTGCAATGGATAAGCCTCGCCCTGGGAAAACCACCTTCGTGATCATGGAATCACCCCTGCCAGGTAAGTATGCTTTGCAACGCCATGCACGCCCATTCCCTCGACACACACACACTCCACACTCATGCTCACTTTCGTGGCACTTCCGCGCTCGAGGACCGCACCACAACACGCGACAGACACACAAGTTACACACAACTCAGCGCTTCAAACGGCTCCACTTGGGTAGCCTTCTCTGATCGTCCCTCAAAAATCTCTGTTTTCCAGACGGAGAAAACCCGACCAGAAGCCTCTTCATCTGCATACGCCCTGCCTCTTCCTGACGTCACCCACCAGGCCTGACTGAATGAAGACCGCCATCTAATGGCTGTTCAGAGGAACTTTTACATGGAAAGGAACGGAAAACCTGCTCAAGCCTCAGGCTTTTCCTCAGCCTAAGGCGATCAAACCACTTAGTTGCCCGCCTTTGGTTCTCCCCCCGCCCCCTCCTTCCCCTACATCCCCCCCGCCCCCGCCTCCTCCTCCTCCTGCTCCTCCTCCTTCCTTCTCCTTGTTCTGGCTTGTACGCGCCTGGCAGAACTCACGCCTCCACCGGAGTCTGGCCCCTTACTGCGTTAGCCTCTCTCCTGCCGATCCAGGCCGGCTCCAATACCACCTCTCTCAGAGAGTTTTGTCCAACCTCCCCGGCCCGGGAGACGGGCGCTCGAGGACCGCACCCCGGCGAGACCTTGGTGGCGCGGTCACTTACAGGTCTCAGGTTCTTGGGGCTCTTCAGAGGCCAAGTTTACTTTGGCAGGTCTTTAGTAGTATAACAGACCCTTCCTGTGATGCTTCCCCTGGACAGCTGCCTCCCACGCCTGGGATGAGAAGCAGCAAATTCCTGGCCCTTTCACCGTATGGCGAGGGCGATCTTTAAGGTTTTCTGGTCCCTCTCATTTCACATTTCGGGAAAATGAGGTACATTTCAGATACTTGGATGCAAGGGGCCGCCGGGTAAATAAATTCCTGACGGTTTGTCTTCGGCGCCATGCGCTGCTCCAAGCGCCTTGCTAGTTAAAAGCAGAAGGTTTTCAAGTATGTTAAGGTCGTCCCTGAGTCCATCTAATTCACCTTGTTCTTGAAAAAGGGACCCCTTCGAATAATAACGACTGACCCTGGTATAGAGGGAGATGGGGAAATGGTTTCACTGGTATGCCCCCTGTGCCCACTTTCCAGCCTCTGGCTGAGAGGATAATGCTAGAGTTAAATTCCTCACCTCTCCTTTCCTCATTCACACTTCCCTGCTCCTTATTAATTAATGTAGGAAATATCCTCACTTTTCTGGTCTTATAGATAATAATAAACTTTACCATTGGTATCATACTGCAACTTTGTCTCAAATGATATCTAAGTTTGAACCTGGAGAGACTCAGGGCCTTTGAATAGTGAGTGGATACCACCCCTCTCTCTCTGCTGACCATTTCAGGCATAGAAACCACATAGTATAATAGGCGGGCAGAGGACTAGGGGGCAGCGGAGAGCACAGAAGCGTCAGCACAGGGTACAGGTTGGAGAAAGCAAAGATGAGAACAGAAAGGCTGGAGCACTAAGAGATGGGGGAAGGAGAAAAAGCTAAGAGCAAGAAGGGACGGAGGCCAATACAGAGCAGGGAGGCTTTTTCAGTGAGGGGAACGCTAGAAGAAGGTCCATTGGTACGCAGGAGGAGGCTAAAAAAGTTCCAGACGCAGCAGGTGGAAAGAGACGTGCCAGAACGCAGTCAGGTTGTACATTTTATTTCCCTGTATTTTAATGTTTAAATTGTATCTCAGGGACAGCTAGGTGGTGCAGTGGATAAAGCACCGGCCCTGGATTCAGGAGTATCTGAGTTCAAATCCGGTCTCAGACACTTGACACTTACTAGCTGTGTGACCCTGGGCAAGTGACTTAACCCCCATTGCCCCCTCCCCCACAAAAAATTGTATCTCATAAATAAACCCTGTGCTGTTAAAATGGAAGAGGCTTCTTAATCTTTTGCTTATCAATTTTGGGAGTGGAGCAGTGTGGTGGAACTTTATAAAGACCCATATTAAATTAATAGCAGTCAGATAACCAGTCAACAGTCCCAGATTAAATACCTCAGTTAGATTAGCCCTCCCCCCAGATTAGGCCAGTAAATCAAAATATTTCTACATTTGAATGGCGACACAGATGGGATTTATGGCCCAATTATAATTTTTCTAAATTTATAATTTTTCATATAAGTTTTGGTATATAATTTTTCCAGATTAGATTAGATATAATAATAATTTTTTACAGTACTGTTGAGAAGGACTCAAGCCTTTTTGCCTCCTCCATCAACTGCATGCTCTAAATCATTCAGGCCTTTCAGGTGTAGAGCAAGACCCTCTGGCTGTGGATAGGGAAAAACTATGTGGCTCACAGTATTAGTGAGGAAATGGTGAGAGAGATGCCCGGAAGTCCACTGAAGCACATCATTTCACCTTATGAATCACCTGTTGGATACCTATGCTTATAACCAGGGGCAGCAAGTTCACAACCCTTCCCCCTCACTCCTAGAAGAGAGAAGTTACTGTTTTTCATAATGGGAAAATCAGAGCTTCTGAAAGATATGCTTGCTGAAAACCAGATCTATTAAACAGACAATTTATTCCCTGGGGGGAGGTGCACTATTTCCAGAAGTCCTGTAATACTGGGGTTGATGTATGGAATGGACAGAGCAAACTCTCCTTATGTCTCCTTGTTCCAAAACTCCCTTTAATATATTGTCTTCCCATAGAAGACTTATCTGATACTAATCTGTTAAGAACAGATATAGAGACTTTATACAATTAATTCATATTTTAAAGAAATATCTGAGGCAGCTAGGTGGCACAGTGGATAAAGCACTGGCCCTGGAGTCAGGAGTACCTGAGTTCAAATCCGGCCTCAGACACTTAACACTTACTAGCTGTGTGACCCTGGGCAAATCACTTAACCCCAATTGGCTCACTAAAAAACCCCAAAAAACAAAAAAAGAATCCAACTATCAGCACATTTTAATAATGCCAATCAGAAATTTTCATCCTAAAAAAATTTAAATGACCAGTGAAATATACCATATATTCAATATCTGTCTAACAATAATAGGATATAAAACCAATAACTGATAAATAATTAATAAACATTTATCCAGTATTGGCTATGTGCCAGGCACTGTGCTAAGTCCTGGGGATACCAAAAGAGGCAAGACAGATTATTCCTGCTCTCAAGGAGCTTACAATCTAATGAGGGAGACAGCACACAAAAATTTAGATACACAACAAGAGATACCCAGGGAAAATAGTAAATCATTAATAAGAACAGTATCTCAAGATCCCTGTATACACATACACATATAGATCTTCCTTCACATATACTCATTCCATGTGCTGTCTCTTTCCCACAATGTTTTTACTGTATATGTCCTTCCTCTACTTAACTGCATCCTGAACATTAATTTTCTCACAAGACTGACATCTCTGCCCACTGTTTAGTCTGGATGACAGACACTTATTGCCTGGTACCCAGTCTTCTTCCAAAATTTCTGAAATCATTGCATTACTGAATACTCTATAAACCTTCCTGGGTCAGATTCTGCCACACTATTTGGTATTTCTGTATTTACCATCCTGACTGATTTCAAAAGCAGAATATCTGTTCTCAAAGGGCATGGTCATGTCAATGACTATGGCTGTTGGTTTCTTTCTGTTTACAATTAAAGGGTCCAAGAGAAGTATCTGGTCTAAATCTTGGAACAATTAGATTAGCCCAAAACTCAGTGGTGTCTTGCCATAGGGCCCTCAGAAAATGGTTACAATATCAAAGGGCATGGGAGAGCATTTCATTCCAGACCCTGAACTTAACTGCAACACTAGTTTCTGGAACCAAATCTCCTAGTCCCATTCAAAGAGACAGTTTAACCTGGCTTTGTGTGTTAAAATCCAATTTCCAACTGGGATAAAGTATCTATACTACATTAAAAAAAAAAATGCACTTTTAGGTCACATGACCAACAGAATGGAGTAGACATTTGTTACAATGCTCATGACTCAAACCTCTCCAAAATAGGAATTTCAGCTATTTCCATTGTCTAGGACACCTAATACCCAAACACTGTTAAAAACAAACAAATACAACAAAACATTGAACTAACTGCAGAGAAAGTTACAGGCATATCTTGGAGATATTGTAGGTCCAGTTCCAGACCACTGTAATAAAGTAAATATTGCAATAAAATAAGTCACATGAATTTTTTTGGTTTCTCACTGCATAGAAAACTCGTTTATACCATATTGTAGTCTGTTAAGTGTGCAATAGACTTATGTCTTTAAAATGTAGCTCCCTGGGCAGCTAGATGGCACAGTAGATAGAGCACCAGCCCTGGATTCAGGAGTACCTGAGTTCAAATCCGGCCTCAGACTTACTAGCTGTGTGACCCTGGGCAAGGCACTTAACTATCATTGCCCCACCAAAAAAAAATGACACACAAAAAAAGAATCTTCACCACTGCTGTTTCCTGTTTTTGTGTCTGTAGAGTGCTATTTGTGTTAAAATGTTCTCTGTGTCTGTGTGTATGTGTCTGTGTCTGAGAGAAAAGCAAGCTTTTTTTCCCTCCCCCTTTGCTGTCCAAGCTAAGTCTCTTATCTTGCATTGAGTTATGCAATTCTCCTCGCCATGAAAAGCAAACTTGTCAGAAAGGGAATTGACATCGAACACATGAAGGCTTGATTTTTTTAACCTGCTTTTAAGAAATTTGTTAAAACTTTAATTGGGAATTGATCTCTAATATTAGATATATGCTCCAACTTGCAACCAGGAATGAAGACCACAATTCAGAATGCACTTGAACCCGGTGATGGCTAAAAGATGTGATTCTGAATATACCTGCATCCACTGATGGGCTATATTTAGCTGAAAAAATCTCATATGCCTCCCTCAAGGATAACAAGGAAAAACCCATCTCTTTCCCTGCCTAATCAATATGATTCAAAAGTAGCCCGGGAAAATCAACAATTAGGAACTAATGAGCTAATATCAGAACATGCACATCTTTAACTAAGGTAAATGTATAGACAAGACTTAAAATGAAGTTAATATTTCAGGACTAAAAATAGGAACAAATGGTGACATAGTTGAAATGGAAACAATCCAAAATGAAACACTTAAAAAAGGAAATTACTAGCAATACTTCAAATGATAAAGCCACCATTTGGTAATTCCAACAAGTCACAATGAACTACATTTCAGAATGAGTGGATTAATTCTCTCTCTCTCTCTCTCTCTCTCTCTCTCTCTCTCTCTCACACACACACACACACACACACACAGAGGGAGAGGGGCAATTGGGGTTAAGTGACTTGCCCAGGGTCACACAGCTAGTAAGTGTCAAGTGTGTGAGGTCAGATTTGAACTCAGGTACTCCTGACTCCAGGGCCAGTGCTCTATCCACTTCGCCACCTAGCTGCCCCTGGATTAATTCTTTTTATCCATTGTAGAAGTGGACCAGATTTTTAGACCATACAAACAAATTTTATGGAAAGAGTTCAGAAGAATTTTAAAAGTAATTGAGGTGAACTAAGATTAAATCAAATAATTTAAGCCATGGGGAGGAAGATGTCTAGTTGCAAAAACTATATAGTGCTGGGGCAGCTAGGTGGTGCAGTGGATAGAGCACTGGCCCTGGAGTCAGGAGGACCTGAGTTCAAATCTGGCCTCAGACACTTAACACTTACTAGCTGTGTGACCCTGGGCAAGTCACTTAACCCTAATTGCCTCACTAAAATAAAAAACAAAAACAAAAACAATCCAACTATATAGTGCTAATGTGCCTATGGGAAGTAAGTAATGAGGCTTCCCTGATATGTCAAATGCAAAGGTAACATTGCAAGAATACATTAAGATAGAATTACTCTAAGATAGAGAAACTAAACATATGAGTTCTAAGAACCAACTTGACCCTGAGGGAAATTATTATGTCTCTTTCATAATGGTAGCCACTTACTATTGGGAAGATCCAGGATTTTTCCCCTTCCTGTTTCCTCATTCTGCTGGGTCAGGTCAGCCCCTGAGGAGTGGAGCTGATAATGAGATGGGATTTAATTTTCTCCTCAATCTTGTTGTCTGAACACCCAAGTAGAGAAGCTTATTCTGTTCTGCTCAGGCTAGACTGGAGATCCTTTGTCTAGATTGCCTGGGGCTGGGGGTGGTCAGGGAATATATGATATAATCAGTCATGTCCTCTAGTCCCTCATTGAATAGGTCCACCTCTCATTATAATATTCACTCTCACATTACTTGTTAACCAATCAGAGCTGATTGTCATCTGTTGGGAACACCCACTCTTGAAGCCACCATTATCCATTTTTGGCATTGGAGAATGTAACTGACCCCTTTTATTAATTATCCACTAGAAAAATCTAAAAAAATGATTGATTACCCAGAAACCATGTCTCAAATTTTTATACATCACCTTGGAGCCCAGGAAAAGAGTTGAGCAATTGCATCTTTCTCCTCTCATTGCTAGATTGGGGGACTCTGAGTGTGGAATACATTATGAGATCTGGTTAATAAAGTTGATTGATTTTGCTGTCCTTTTTTTATCTTCTAAATTCCTTGTTTTTCGAAAAGATTGATGGAGTAGGGGGAGGGGAAATGTATTATTCAGAAGTGAATGTGATAGAAAACAAATGATTTTGATTTTAAAATCTTTACAAAAGAATTATAGGAGAAACTGAAAAATTAGACATAATTTTTCCTCATCCTGCTTTTTCTTTCTTTTCTTGAGTGATGTTTCTCTTGATTCTTTTGTGTTTTTCTCAGTTTATTCAGGTTTGCAGGGCATTTGCTTTGCCAGGTTCCCTTCAACCTGGTTGCCAATTGCAGGGCAGCCACCTCAGGTGGGGAATGATTTGTTCCACTGTCTACCCCATTAAATATGTGAGCTGACTATGCAGTGAATAAGACTCTGGAGAAATGGGGACCTCTATGATTTTGTGTCCACAGAAATCTGAGAACTCTGTTCTGACTTGCTTTTTGGAAAGACAAAAAGCATTCTGGTGGACAATGGGACTGAAACTGAAACTGAAACATTGTTCAGGTATTACTGAGTCAGTAGATCAATAGACATTTATTAAGTGCCTTGCAATGAGCTAAGTACTGGGATACAATGAAAGGTAAAGTTCATGCAATCAAGGAGCTCAGTCTAATGGGTACAGGAAGAAGGGAACAAAATTTTAAAAACCATTTATAAACAAACTTTATAAACAAGTATACTGGAGCAGCTAGATGGCTGTCAATAGAGCAGTGTGCTTAGAGTCAGGAAGACCTGAATTCAAATCTAGCCCCAGAAACTTCCTAGCTGTATAACCTTGGGCAAGTTACTTAACCTCTGTTTACCACTAGAGAGGTGAGTGACAAAGCATGCTAGTACATTTGTCAAGAAAACCCAATAGAATGAGGTTCACAGGGTACACAATACTGAAACCACAGAACAACAGTAAATAATACATTGGAAATTATCAACAGAGGAAAAACCAAGAGAAAACAGATTTATGTTCCCCAATTGATAAAGGACCAAAGGATATGAACAGGCAGTTTTTAGATGAAGAAATTAAAGCTATCTATAATCGTGTGAAAAAAATACTCTAAATCAAATTAGATCAGAGATGTGCAAATTAAAACAATTCTGAGGTACCATCCCACACCTATTAGACTGGCCAATATGAAAAAGAAAAAGAAAAATGGTATATGTTGGAGGTGTGGGAAAAATAGAACACTAATGCTTTATTGGTGGAGTTGTGAACTGATCCAATTATTCTGGAGAGCAATTTGGAACTCTGCCCAATGGACAATCAAACTGTGCATATGCTTTGACCCATCAATGCCACTACTAGTTCTGTATCCCAAAGAGATCATAAAAAAAGGGGTAAGGATCCACATAACATTCCTTTTTGTGGTGGCAAAGATTTGGAAATTGAAGGATGCCCATCAATTACGGAATGGCTGAACAAGCTGTGGTATATGAATGTAATGGAATGCTATTGTACTGTAAGTAATGATAATCAGGTAGATTTCAGAAAGCCCCCAAAAGACTTACATGAACTGATGTTGAATAAAGTGAGGAGAATCACAACATTATACACAATAAAAGCAATATTGTACAATGATCAACTATGGAAGACTTGACTCTTCTCAGCAATACAATGATCTAAGACAATTACAAAAGATTAATTATGGAAAATAATATCCACATCCAAAGAACTATGGAGTCTGAATGCAGATAAAAGCATACTATTTTCACTTTCTAAAAAATTTTCTTGGGGGTGGCTAGATGGCTCAGTGGATAGAGCACTGGCCCTGGAGTCAGGAAGACTTGAGTTCAAATTCGGCCTCAGACACCTGACACTTACTGGCTGTGTGACCCTGGGCAAGTCACTTAACCCCAATTGTCTCACCAAAAAAAAGAAAAAAATTTCTTTCTAGTAGTTTTTCCTTTTCTTTTGATTCTTCTTTCACAACATGATTAATGTAGAAATATGTTTAACATGATTGTACAAGTATAACATATCATATTGCTTGCTGTCATGGGGAGGGAGGAGGGAAGGGAGGAAGAAAAGCTTGGAACTCAATGTCTTATAAAAATGAATGTTGGGGTGGCTAGGTGGCGCAGTGGATAGAGCGCCGACCCTGGATTCAGGAGTACCTGAGTTCGGGTCCGGCCTCGGACACTTGACACTTACTGGCTGTGTGACTCTGGGCAGGTCGCTTGACCCCAACTGCCTCACAAAACAAAAACAAAAACAAAAACAAAAAAAAATGAATGTTGGGGACAGCTAAGTGGCACAGTAGATAAAGCACCAGCCCTGGATTCAGGAGGACCTGAGTTCAAATCCAGCCTCAAACACTTGATGCTTACTAGCTGTGTGACCTGGGCAAGTCACTTAAACCTCATTGCTCCACCCATCCCCCCCAAAAAAAAGAAAGGAAGGAAGGAAAAATGAATGTTGAAAATTATCTTTACATGCAATTAGAAAAAATAAAATGCTTTTAAGTGGGGGAGGGGGGACAAATTCCTGATAAAAATTTAAAATTAACTTGAAAAAAAAGAGACCAAACCTAGAATTCAACCCTTAAAAGGAAGAAAAGAAATCATTTAGCTTTGTTAGACCCCATTCCCACCCTCAACGTAAATTGCCCTTGATGTGGTTACTGTACTTGACAATTTGGTCTTCTGTTCCCAGTCACCTTGTCAGTTCATAGTTCTTTCTAGGGAGGGGGAGAGGTTGCCACATCATTGATCCCTCCTTAACCCAGATTTGCATTTAATTTGGGAAGGGACATGAAGAAAAACTTGCTGATAGATTCATATCTCAGGCCTAGGCTTTAGCCTAGCCACCAAATGATAGAGAAAGCCAAGTGGGAGAGACAGTGCTTTCTGCCCTGCTCCACTGACTAGGCTTCTCTAGCCTCTGATAAAGATGGGGAGGTGTCCTATTTGGTCTCCTTCCCCCCTCCCAGGTGCCCTTTAGGATAGGTCAACTTGTTTGGGGTCGGTATGCTGACCTCTGAAGATAGACTAAAGTTCTCTGAATGGAGTCTCCCTCCTACCTACCAGGGTCCAGGAAAATCTGGCCTCTGCCTTCTCTCTAAGTTGTTTGCCTGTAGCCCAAGGCCCTTGAGTTTTCCTGATTTTGACATGTTTATCTGGCCATTGGCTTCTTTTTAGTTCTCTTTGCCCCGTTATTACTGGCATATAGTCAATAAAGGTGGTACGACCTCGAGCTGGAAGAGACTCATTTTCCAGTTGAAGAACCTGAGGGCCAGGTAAGTGAAATGATGTCCCCAGTGTCACACAGGGAGTTAGTGGCACAGGTGAGATTTAACTGTAACTCCAAATCCAGGGGACTTTCTGCTTTCTCAAGTGTGACACATTTGCAAACACAGTAACATGGTCACATCATGGAGGTTGTGTCACTAGGAAAAATTGAGTGGGATGTGCTCTATTATTTTTATTCAAATAATGCTTAAAGTGCACAGTCATGCAGGTATTTTTTTGCATGCTGATTCCAGTTATGTGGCAGTAGTAAGATGCAAAATATAATTTTGAAATAATAAATGTATATTTTCATATAAATACCAAGGATATAGACAAAAGAAAAACAAGATAAAACATTAGAAAATAACTTTCTTCGCAGAAGAAATATGCAGTCTCTTCTCCATTTAGATCATGACAAGGAATTTTCAGCTGTACTAAGATAAAAAGAAATTCTCTTTAAAATCCATTCAGTGTACTGTCTCACTTGTTGATATGTACACAGACATATAA
Source organism: Dromiciops gliroides (assembly GCF_019393635.1). Classification (NCBI taxonomy): domain Eukaryota; kingdom Metazoa; phylum Chordata; class Mammalia; order Microbiotheria; family Microbiotheriidae; genus Dromiciops; species Dromiciops gliroides. The sequence continues at coordinate 351,151,407 of NC_057863.1, forward strand.
CTGACATTGTATCATTAGTCAGATCCCATCTTCCCAGAGCCCGGCCTCTAAGTGTGTTGCAATACATTTTGTGGCCTTCTTGATCGAGATGCTGACAAACTATTTGATATTTCTCAATTTTGACAACTCTGGCTAATTGGAAAGTAGATTCTCCATTCTGAAAGGTTATGGTGATAGGGATGATAGCGGCAGTCTAGTTCTTTTTGTTATCCAATATGACTAAGTCTTGTAGTAGTGCCTCCCCGAATCCTGGAACGGTCAAATTTATGATTTGTAAATTAGCTCATGTTTCTAAAAGTATCTAAGGGCCTATTTCAAACTCTTTCCCACTCCTTCTGGCATAGGGAAAGAAAGTTGCTGTCCATTCAGATGAAAACTTCCAGGATGTTCAACAGGAGGCTACCCAGAAGTCTGGACCAAATGTTTCCTGCTGCTGCACCTCTTTTCCTGTGCTCTCCTGAAAAGCAGAAAGCTATTCAGAAGATAGGTGGGGAAGTCTTCTGGCTGAGGGTCGGGCTTTATTCTATTCCTCACCCTGTTGCTAAGAAAACCGTGGGAATGCTAATGACCCAGTTCGATCGATCGCAAGAAACCAGTAAAGTATCCTCACCCATGAGTCAGCCGTCCAATGTCTGTCTGCCTCTACCACCAGAGACAGAAGATTCATGCCTTCCTCACGACACCTTCCCATAGGTAAGATAGAGGTGCAATCTTTTACTCACCTACTGTTTCAGTGAACAGACTTACGGGTAGATTGAATCACGTTACATTTTTTTACAGGGATAAATCATGAAATACCTGGTGGTATTTAAAAGGGCAATATGAAATCTAAAGAAGTAAATATTACGGATGTAAAACTCAATTATAAAGTAGATCACAAAAGAACATTATGGCGCACACTGCATGTAGATTGCTAAAGAGACCTAATCGCTTCTCACTCTTGCTCTTCACAAGAGTTCATGCAGAAGACCGGCAAATTCCTGTTCTTTGCTGGCAGTCTGTCTCGGAGCTCGGTCTAAGTTCTGCTGATCCGCCAATAGATGGCAGTCTCCAAGTGAGGCAGGTGTGACGGGTGACGTCAGTTAGCGACAGACCGTTATGCAGATGAGGAGACCTCCGTGGGGCATTTGCTCTAAGCCGATAGTGTGTGTGTGGAAAAGGTGGATTTTGAGCGTGGGCCGGACCAGGGGGGTTGGTAGGGGTTGAAGCACTTGGGGGGTTTCGGGTATTGTGTGTGTGGAGCGTGTGTGATTGGGCATTGGGAGCGTCGGTTGAGTGAGTGATCGTGTGTTTAGAGTGTGTGAGTGTGTAGGGGGTTGTGGAGCGTGGGGTGGGCAGGCATACTTACCTGGCAGGGGTGATTCCATGATCACGAAGGTGGTTTCCCCAGGGCGAGGCTTATCCATTGCACTCCGGATGGGCTGACCCCTGCGATTTCCCCAAATGCGGGAAACTCGACTGCATAATTTGTGGTAGTGGGGGACTGCGTTCGCGCTCTCCCCTGATCTGCTGTTTTCCAAAAGTAGCTCGTGAACTCGTCCCGCGTCTGTTCCTATTTTCTTCCTTTAAAAATATCTCCAAACTAGCATTTCACTTCTTCCCCCATAACATGAAGAAAAGTGCGTGCGTCTGTGTGTCTTCCAAATCTAAAGTCTCCTCTCTGGGGGTCGATGCCTGAAAGTGGACAGAGCAAGCTCTCTACTAAGTCCATCTTCGGGGTTCAAATGCAAAAAGCATTTCCATCCAACAGCTTCCTTTTGTTGGTCCTTTCCATTATTGCAGGATGAAGTCGCTGCCCCAAGTAATTCTGGGCACTTAAGTACCAGCTTTTGTTTTCCGATTTCATGCGTTCTTTTCAATGAACAATTTAAAAAAATTTCCCTCTCCCTAGCACCTCTTACTGCTGGGAAAACAAGACCCGGTGTGGCATCACTGGCCACAACAAAACATCAAACCCCAAAACCAAACCTCTCATTCTGCCGCCCGGAGTACGTACATCACATCACGTCTCGGGTAGAAGATGGGAAGCCTACTTTACCACCAGTCTCCTGGAATCTCAGTTGGTCGATGCCAATTTTGAACGTACACGTAGGAGCTGTGATGAATTCCTAGGCTCCCTCGTGTTTTGTTTGTTTTCTCAGATGAGTTTTCGTTACTTGCCATTCAATAGGATATCCCTGTTGTCGTAGGAGGGCCCAAGTTTTCATTTAAGTTTTAACACATCATCCAGAAATTAGGGTGTTGCGGGGGGGAGGGGGCAAGGGGACTCGCGGCACGCGTCTGGCTGGACACACCCGTCTCTGGACCGTCTCTGGTCACCTAAAACTTCAAAAGAGTTTGAGCGGTAGACATTTTGAGCTCCTTTTAGTCTAGGGGAAAAGCAAGATCACCTCCCACCTTCTTTTGTGTACGGAAAGTTGTTCCCCTAGGGGAAGGGCACCGTTCCCAGAGGCACTGCGATACCGGGTCGATGCGCGAAGTGGACGGAGCAAGCTCCTAGTCCATCTCCTGGCTTCAAAAATCCATTTAATATATTGTCCTCAGATAGAGGACGTATCAGATATTAAACTGATAAGAACAGATACTACACTTGATCTTAGCCAAAAGGCCGAGAAGCGATGAGCACCAAGCCTCGCACTCCCCGCACCCTTCTCAACAGCACCCTTTTCCACTCGCGCCCACGGCAAAACCTTGGACCAAGCCTCTCCCTCCCTCAGTCACCGCCTACGCCCGACAAAACGCCCTCCAGCCTTGAGCATTTACCCCACCAGACCGGCGTCGAAAAACACGCCGGAAAACGGACCTTCACCAGGCTGTAGCACTTTCTTCGGGCAAGGAGATCCTTTCCTGCCACCCAGAACCCCTTGCCTACTGGCTTGCTCCATATTTGCATAGCCCTCCTCCCTTTCGCACTTTCCCTTTCACTTCCCCTTCCTCCCTTTCTTCTCCGTCTTACAAAAGACGTGAAGGAGGGGACGCAAACATCAATGACCTTTTGAGTGCTATGATTTGAAGTGTGACCTAGACTTTTTTTTTCTTTTCTTCTCCTTTGTACATTAAAATGTTCATAGCTATAAATAAATAAATACAAAATGTTCATAGCTGTCGGGTTTATAATAAAGAACAAATAAAATGAAACAAACAAACCAACCAACCTTTGAACGTTCAGTTTCAGTGCTGATATCCCCGCCTCCAAAAGCCATCACAATATGCACTCATGTCTTCTTGGCCCTGATGCAGCTTGGACAGCGACTGGATGTTTGGAATTTTGTCTGTTCTGCCTGTCTCAAAGTCGGTGAATCTGTTTTTTTGGTTTATTTTTTTGTTTTGTTTTGTATTTTTTTGGTGTGAGGCAAGTGGGGTAAAGTGACTTGCCCGGGGTCGCACAGCTAGTAAGTGTTGTGTGTGAAGTTGGATTTGAACTCAGGTCCTCCTGAATCCAGGGCCGGTGCTCTATCCACTGCGCCACCTAGCTGCCCCAGTGAATCTGTTTTTGAAGCTAGATAATGGGAGCCACGGGCACTCTAAAGGCTTGTACCATGCACCAGCAATGCCTTGGATCTATGGGTAAACATATTATGGTATTCCTTAAACAGTGGTGTTAGTAGCCCGACATGGGACAATGGATGACTTGCAGAAACATTTATCACTATGTTTTTTGTTTTTTGTTTTTGTTTTTTAGTGAGGCAACTGGGGTTAAGTGACTTGCCCAGGGTCACACAGCTAGTAAGTGACTCCAGGGCTGGTGCTCTATCTACTGCGCCACCTAGCTGCCCCTGAACATTTATCACTATAAACTCAAGCTTCATGCACCGTTTGAGGAAACACAAATTTACCCAATACATGAGCTCACCATTCAACCAAAGGTGAACTCCTGCATTATAAAAGAGTTAAGAAGTGGGGGCAGCTAGCTGGCACAGTGGATGAAGCACCAGCCCTGGATTCAGGAGGACCTGAGTTCAAATCTAACCCCAGACACTTGACACCAGTTGTGTGACCCTGGGCAAGTCACTTAACCCTCATTGCCCTGCAAAAAAAAAAAAAAAAGTTAAGAAGCTAAGGTAGGTGTGGTTACTGCATGATGTGCTTTTCCTGGGCCAAGACTTTGTGAGTCACTAATTTCAGGGAGACTTTCTCACTCCCTTCTGCTCCCAAATGGTAACTGATGAACAGCAGGTATTCCCAGGAAGGCACATTCAAACATGAGATAAAGTTGCTGTTTCACTAACCAAAAAAAAGCAGCCTGCTCACGATCCAGTCGGACGATTGGCCGCCAGACCCAGCTTTGGATCTTGTCTTATTTTGTTTTTGATTTGTCTCCCAAAGAGAGCGATGGGAGAAATGACTAAACATTTCACTCCATGATGAACCATGGTGCCAGAGGCAGCAGTCAATGACGATAAATTAACCCTTCTGATATCTTAGAGTAGATATAGTGAAAAGTTAAATGTCTGGGGGAGATTTCAATTGTTCTGGATGGAATAATGGCTCTATCCGGGAGACGGCGATCATCCTTCAGGGACCACGCCATTGTTTAAATGACATGAAACTCTCAGTAGAATCAAATGTGCCATCACATTTTGGCCAGGGGACCACCCTGAGTGCTGGGTAAAGTCTAATTCTGGTGTCCATTTGGTTATGGCATCACTGGCTGAATTCCCCAAATGGACAGGCATTCTCCTGTCATAACAGAGACAGATTTGTCCTGGATACCAAACTGTGTGCAATTGTTCCTTCTCTTTAGAGACTATCTGGAAGGATAGCTACAGATGATGTTAATGTGATCACCTAAATCCATCTCTTCCAACCGAGGACATTGAACCTGTGAACGCTTCTTTCAAAGGAGATGGGGAGAATGGAAGGTGGCCTAAGGAGAGGTATCTGAAGTCAGTGGGTGCCTCAATATTTGTGGTTGGTGTTTCAATAGAAGTCCAACTCGAACTCTGTTTTCCTTAATGGATGCTCTATCCATTTGTTCTGCTTTAAACCCGAAAATAAATAAATAAATAAATAAATTGGCAACCTATTCACAATTGACCCCTTTTCATAGAATTAGATAAATTCTCATGCCTCTTCCAAAAGTTGAGGAGTGTTTCACAAAACCTAACACCTAAAGTCAGAAGCCAAGAGAAAACAGTAGGTCCAGTAGCAGGTCTTCAGTAATTGATAGGTCAATTTATTTTCATTAAGCAATCTTATTAAAAAAAAAAACAGGCCTGATCATTGTGTAGGAAAAGCCAATAAGCAGCACCCTTTACATTAGATCCATGAACAAAATAGTAAAATGAAAGAGAGATAGAAAATGTAATCTTTCCCTTGCCCCTGCCCTGCCAAAAGCCTCCAGAACCAATTAAGACATTTAAAAGTATGTCAAAAAACAAGAAAACAACCCCACCACCACCAACAACTTTCTGAAAATAACAATAAGGCAACCAGGTGGCACAGTGATTAGAGTGTCAGGCCTGGAGACAGGAAGACCTGAGTTCAAATCCAGCCTCAGATACTTACTAGCTGTGTGACCCTGGGCAAGTCACTTAACCCTGTGTGCCTCAGCTTCCTCATGTGTAAAATGAGCTGGAGAAGGAAATAGCAGACCAATTCAGTATCTTTGCCAAGAAAACCCCAAAAGGGGTCATGGAGAGTCAGACATGCCTGAAAAAGACAAAATGATAACAGCAACAAAACTCTTAGTTTTGAATATTTGAGTTTCTGTTACTGAGAAAAATACTAGGTCTAATATTTTATTCAACTAATGTTTAAGTGAACAGACTTACAGGTAGCTTGGATCACATGTGACATTTTACAGGGATAAATAATCAAATACCTTCTGATCTTACCAGTAGAATATAAAATCTAAAAAAGTAAACATTACAGATGTAAAATCCAATTAGAAATGGATTGTAAGGAATGTTATAGCACATTGTATATAAATTGCTAAATAGATATAATTGCTTCTCACTATATTCTTCCCAAGAGCTCATGCTGAGTGAGTATTGCCAAATTCCTGTTCTGTGTTGGAAATCTATGTTGGAATGAATGGAGGGATTTTTACAATAGACTGGAGGATGGGGTGGAGGGCTGGCAGTATAGGAAGCTTTTTCTCTTCTTCTTTTTTTCTTTTTCTTTTTTTTTTCAAGCAGGGCAATGAGGGTAAAATGACTTGCCCCAGGTCACACAGCTGGTAAGTGTCCAGTGTCTGAGGTCAGATTTGAACTCAAGTCCTCCTGAATCCAGGGCCAGTGCTTTATCACTGCACCACCTAGCTGCCCCTAGGAAGCTTTTTCTCATCGGAACTGGGTTAAAGAGAACAATAGATCTAATTAGGCATAAAAGTCTTCTTAATTTACAGAGAAATAGGAGGACAAATATGAAAAAATATTCTAAATCACTGTTGATTAGAGAAATGCAAATTAGAACAACTCTGAGGTGCCATCTCATACCTATCAGATTGACTAATATGACAGGAAAGGAAAATGATAAATGTTGGAGAAAATGCGGGAAATTTGAAACACTAATTCATTGTTGGTGGAGTTGTGAACTGATCCAACCATTCTGGAGAACAATTTGTAACTATACCGAAAGGGCTATAAAACTGTGCATACCAAGATGGCAGAAGAAAGACATTAAACCCACAGGGCTCCTGATACAATCACCCCCAAAATAGCAATAAAAGAACCCTTGGGGGGGGGACGGCTAGGTGGTGCAGTGGATAGAGCACTGGCCCTGGTTTCAGGAGTTCCTGAGTTCAAATCCGGCCTCAGACACTTGACACTTACTGGCTGTGTGACCCTGGGCAAGTCACTTAACCCCCATTGCCCTGCAGCAAAAAAAAAAAAAAAAAAAAAAAAAAAGAACCCTTGGGGCAGAAAAACACACAAAAATACAGGCTGAGAGTTTTCTCCAGCTATAGATAGATTTCAGGGGGCCATGCTGGGCCATGAATAAAGGCTAACCCTGCCATCGGGCTGACACACCAGATAACCACCAGAGGAATTTGCCCCAGTGCCTCTGAATCAGCTTCAGCACTGGCGTCTTCTGGAACCCAGCACATGGTCGGACTGAACGTGTGTGTGTGGGGGGGGCGAATAAATAAATGCAGAGGTACCAGTGGACTGGGGGGAAGGATTCGACTGTCCCGCCCCATGGGGAACCAGGAAGAAATCCTGAGTGTCGGGAGACCCAGGCGGGGGAGGGGAGCAGGGGAGCAGTCTCATTGGAAGCTGAGAACCACACCACAGAAAGCTTTGCTGATTGGTTGCTTAGTAAAGTAGGCCTGAGGTTATCTCTGGACCTGAGAACAGGCCAAGTGAGATTAAAGCCTGCCCCACCTCAACCCAAAACACCTGGGACCCTCTGAAGATGAGAACAGGAGTAGAGCCCAGAAGCAGCCCCCCCCCCCCACACACACACACACACCACAGTGGAGAGTTTAAAATCAAATGAAAGCAAGGCCAGGCAGGCTGAGAAGAAGCCCAACCATCCCCCAGGCCAGGCTGTAGCTTGAACAGTGTGTCCTGGAAGCAGCGCCACACTTTAAGAAGGAGTTAAAAGCCAAGAAATAGTAAGCCAGGATGAGCAGGCAGAGAAAGCAGAAGACCATCGAAAACTTCTTTGGGGGTAAGGTAGGCCACAATACAACCTCAGAAGAAGAAGATAATAACAGGGTCAAAGCTCCAACGTCCAAAGCTTCCAAGAAAAATATGAACTGGTCTCAGGCCACCGAAGCTCTCAAAAGGGACTTTGAAGAGAAAGTAGGAGAAATAGAAAGAAGATGTAGAGAAAAGGAGGAAAGAATGGAAAGGGATATGAGAGCGATGCAGGAGAGTCATGAGAAAAAAGTCAACAGATTGAAAAGCCAAAAGGAAAAGGAGATTAAAAAACTGTCTGATGAAAATAACTGCCTAAGAATTAGGACTGAACAAATGGAAGCTAGTGACCTTATGAGAAACCAAGACACAGTAAAGCAAATCCAATTGAATGAAAAAATAGAAGGCAATGTGAAATATCTCCTTGGAAAAACAGCTGACCTAGAAAATAAATCTAGGAGAGAGAATTTGAAAATCATTGGACTACCTGAAAACCATGACCAATGCAAAAGCTTAGACAGCATCCTCCAAGAGATTGTGAGGGGAAATTGCCCTGATATTGTAGAAGCAGAAGCTAAAATAGAGATTGAAAGAATCCACCGATCACCTCCTGAAAGAGATCCCAAAAGGAAAACCTCCAGGAATATTGTAGCCAAATTCCAGAACTCCCAGGTCAAGGAGAAAATACTGCAAGCAGCTAGAAAGAAGGAATTCAAATACTGTGGAGCTCCAATAAGGATAAAGCAGGATCTAGCAGCTTCTACATTAAAGGACCGAAGGGCATGGAATATGATATTCCAGAGGGCAAGGAACTGGGACTTCAGTCAAAAATCACGTACCCAGCAAAACTGAGTATAATTTTTCAGAGGCAAAAATGGGATTTCAATGAGAAAGAGGTCTTTCAAGCATTTGGGATGAAAAGACCTGAACTGAATAGAAAATTTGACTTTCAAATATAAGATCCTGGAGAAGCATAAAAAGGTAAACAGGAAAAAGATTTCATGAGGGATATTAAAAGATCAAACTGTTTACATTCCTACATGGGAAGATAATACTTTGAAATCATAAGAACTATCTCAGTAAGAAATTCACAGAAGACAGGGCTGAACTGAATATGAAGGGATGATATCTGTAAAGCATTTATGTTTTGTTCTTTGTAGGGCAGACAGGGTGGGGTGTCTTATCTCTGGGGCTGGATTTGGGCTTGGGGCCTCCTGGGTCCAGGGCTGGTGCTTTGTCCACTGTGCCACCTAACTAATCCATGATGACATCCTTAAAATAGGGTTGAGGTGCGGTCCAGCGGCGGCAGCACCAGCTCCTGCCGCCGCTGCGTCTGCCCCGCTCCGAGCCACCGCGGGCCATCGGGAGCAGCGGGAGCGGAGGCGGGCCTTGAGGGCGGGGGATGTCCGAGGCGCGCTCCCCGGTGGATGCTGAGGAGAGCCGCCGCCGCGGCCTGGAGGACGTGGTGCCGTGAGGCCGGGCCTCCTTCGCCGCCTGGCGCCCCGAGAAGCGGGAGCCGGAGGCCCGGGCCGCCGGACCAGAACCAGAGCCAGAGCCGCCTTCGCAGCCTTTGCCGCCGCCGGTCTTACTATGCCGGGCAGGAACAAGGCCAAGTACACCTGCAGCTGCCCGGACCTGCAGCCCGGTGCACAGTAGGCCGGCGAGAGCGGCCGGGCTGCCCGCCTGGCAGCAGACGAGTCCGAGGAGGAGGGGGGAGGCCGCCGGGGAGGTCCGCTCAGCAACGTCGAGGACCCTGCCATCGTCAAGACTCCCAGCGACCCCAAGCAGTACCGGTACATCAATTACGGAATGGCTTGCAGGCACTTTTGATTTCAGACCTAAGTAATACAGAAAACAAATCTGGGGAGGCAACAGATGAGGAGGAAGAGGAAGAAGACAATGATGATGATGACGAAGATTCAGCAGCTGGACTAGAAGATGATGATGAAAAGGGCTTGATGATGAAGGTGACTTTGATGATAAAGATGAACATGATGATGATGATCTTGACACTGAAGATAATGAATTGGAAGAATTAGATGAAAGGGCAGAAGAAAAGAAGAAAACTACAGAAAAGCAGCCCGTGGCTGTGCTTTGTGTTGGAATTGGAAGTTTTGCTGAACCGGATGACCTCCCTGAGCTGGCACACTTTTTGGAACACGTGGTTTTCATGGGCAGCCTGAAGTATCCAGACGAGAATGGGTTTGATGCTTTCCTGAAGAAGCATGGGGGCAGTGACAATGCCTCAACAGACTGTGAACGCAAGGTCTTCCAGTTTGATGTCCAGAGGAAATACTTCAAGGAGGCTCTTGATAGGTGGGCGCAGTTCTTCATTCGTCCCCTGATGATTAGAGATGCCATTGACCGTGAAGTGGAAGCTGTTGATAGTGAATATCAACTTGCAAGACCTTCCAATGCAAACAGAAAGGAAATGTTGTTTGGAAGCCTTGCCAGACCTGGGCATCCCATGGGGAAATTCGTTTGGGGGAATGTGGAGACCCTCAAACATGAGCCAAAAAGGAACAACATTGACACCCATGGCAGACTCCGGGAGTTCTGGCTGCACTGTTACTCTGCGCATTACATGACCCTGGTGGTGCAGTCAAAAGAAACACTTGATACCTTGGAAAAGTGGGTGACCGAAATCTTCTCCAACATCCCAAACAATGGGTTGCCTAAACCAAATTTTGGCCATTTACTGGATCCGTTTGACACACCAGCATTTAACAAACTGTACAGAGTGCTTCCTATCAGGAAGGTGCATGCCTTGACCATCACGTGGGCCCTTCCTCCCCAGCAACAGCATTACAGAGTGAAGCTGCTTCATTACATCTCCTGGCTAGTGGGACGTGAAGGCAGAGGCAGCATCCTGTGCTTTCTTAGAAAGAAGTGCTGGGCTCTGGCGTTATTTGGTGGGAATGGTGAGACAGGATTTGAGCAAAATTCTACATATTCAGTGTTCAGTAAGTATTTCTATTACCTTGACTGATGAAGGTTATGGACACTTCAATGAGGTTCTCATACTGTGTTCCAGTATTTAAAAATGCTTCAGCAGCTAGGACCTGATAAAAGAATTTTTTTAAGAGATTCAGAAAATTGAGGATAATGAATTTCATTACCAAGAACAGACAGATCCAGTTGAGTATGTGGAAAACATGTGTGAGAACATGCAGCTGTACCCCCTGCAGGACTTCCTCATCGGTGACCAGCTTCCGTTTGAATATAAACCAGAGATTATTACCGATGCCCTTAATCAGCTAATCCCACAAAAAGCCAACCTCGTCCTACTGTCTGCTGCTAATGAGGGAAGATGTGACCTCAGGGAGAAGTGGTTTGGGACTCACTACAGCATAGAAGATATTGAAAAAACATGGGCTGACCTGTGGAACAGTGACTTTGAATTAAATCCAGATCTGCATCTTCCTGCTGAAAATAAATATATAGCCATGGACTTTGCGCTGAAACCTTTTGATTGCCCTGAAACGGAATATCCCGTCAAGATTGTGAACACTGCTCAAGAATGCCTGTGGTACAAGAAAGACAACAAATTCAAAATCCCCAAAGCCTACATCCGCTTCCACCTCATCTCACCCTTGATCTTGACACTGCTTCCAACGTGGTGCTTTTTGACATCTTCGTGAACATCCTCACCCACAACCTGGCTGAGCCCACCTACGAAGCAGATATGGCCCAGCTGGAGCACAAGCTGGTGGCCGGAGAGCACGGCTTGATCGTTAGAGTGAAAGGGTTCAACCACAAGCTACCTCTGCTGTTTCAGCTCATCATTGACTACTTAGCTGACTTTGATTCTACACTCCGGCTGTCTTTGGGATGATAACAGAGCAGCTAAAGAAGACTTACTTCAACATCCTGATTAAGCCTGAGACGCTGGCCAAAGACGTGCGACTTTTGATCTTGGAGTACCCTCGGTGGTCCGTGATCGACAAGTACCAAGCCCTGCTTCAGGGCTTCACCATAGAGGCCCTGCTCAACTTTATGAAGGAGTCCAAATCCCAGCTCTTTGTGGAGGGCTTGGTGCAAGGTAACTTCACAAGCAAAGAGTCTACAGACTTCCTGAAGTATGTGGTTGACAAGCTGGATTTCAAGCCCCTGGAGAAGGGGGTTCAGTTCCGAGTGGTTGAGCTGCCCGGCGCCCACTACCTGTGTAAAGTGAAGGCCCTTAACAAAGGAGATGCCAACTCAGAAGTCACTGTTTACTATCAGTCAGGTGCCCGGGGCCTGAAGAAGTACACCCTCGTGGAGCTGCTTGTGATGCACATGGAAGAGCCTTGTTTTGACTTCCTTCAAAACCAAGCAGACTCTCAGGTGTCACATCTACCCAACCTGCAGGAATACATCGGGGATTCTGGGCTTCTCCGTCACTGTAGGGACTCAGGCCACCAAGTTCAACTCCGAAATTGTTGATAAGAAAATAGAGGAATTTCTTTCTTTGTTTGAAGAAAGGATGGAGAACTTAACAGAAGATGCTTTTCGTACTCAGGTCATAGCTCTGATCAAACTGAAGGAGTCTGAGGACACACACCTTGGAGAGGAGGTAGACCGAAACTGGAATGAGGTAGACCACCTGGCCCATGAGATTCAAGCTCTCAAGTCTTTCTCCAAAGCAGACCTGGTGAACTGGTTCAAGTCTCATAGAGGAAATGGCAGCAAAATAGTCAGTGTGCACGTCGTTGGCTATGGAAAATAGGAGACAGAAGATGATGGTTCTGCTACTGTGATTCTTCCAATTCTTCCTTTGATGAAGTGGCTCAACTGACCTATTTACCAACCTCACCTCTGCTGGCAGATTCCACCATCCCCATTACTGATATCAGGGCTTTCACATCAACTCTTAACCTTCTCCCCTACCATAAAATAGTCAAATAAACTGCAGTTTCTTTGGCCTAAAAAAAAAAATAGGGTTGAGGTGTAGGAAGAATAAACTGGGGGAGAGAGAAGGGGAGAGATGGTCTAGGGAGAGGTAGTTCACATGAAAGAAACAAGAAGAAAGCTTATGGAGGAGAGTAGAAGAGGGGGAAGGAGTTGGGGAGTGAGTGAACCTTAATATCATCAGAATTGGCTCAAAGAAGGACTAACATACATACTCAAGTAGGTATAGTAATATATTTTTGCCCTGGGGGGAGGGAGAAAGGTGGGGCGGGGGAGAGAAGGGAAGGAGGAAGGGCAGATTGAGGGAGAGAGCAGTAAAAAGCAAAACACTTTCAAGGAAGATGAAGATGTTCTGCATTACTGCACCAGTATGACATACTGAATTGCTTGATCTCATAGGGAGGGTTGAGGAGGGAGGGAGGAAGAAAAATTTAGAACACAGAATTAGCTCAGGGACCCTGATCTCATTGGAGTGGGCTCATGGAGGGAATAGCTTTCATACCCAATTGGGAGGAGCAATCTATTTAACCCTGCAGGAAAATAGGAGGGGAAGAGGATAAGAAAGGAAGGGTGAAAAAAGGGAGTACAGAGCGAGGGAGAGGATAGTCAGAAGTAAAACACCTCTGAGGAGGAACAGGTAAAAAGAAGATAGAGTAAATGTCATGGGAAGGGAGTGGGATGGAGGGAAATAGTTATGATGATTGATTATAATGCAAAACGTATGGTACCTACTTTGCTGGGCTTTTATGAAGAAAATTCTCTGTCAAGCTTAAGGTACTATATAAGGGGTTTTTTTTGTTTTGTTTTTTTTTTTTTTGTGAGGCAATTGGGGTTAAGTGACTTGCCCAGGGTCACACAGCTAGTAAGTGTTAAGTGTCTGAGGCGGGATTTGAACTCAGGTACTCCTGACTCCAGGGCCAGTGCTCTATCCACTGCACCACCTAGCTGCCCCTATATAAAGGTTATGATGAACAGGATACTGTCAGAAAAACCTGGAAAGACCTACATGAACTGAAGCAGAGTGAAATGTACTGTATACAAAAAAAACAGCAATAGTGGGGGATGATCTGATGGGAAGCATGTGGCTATTTTCAGCAAGGCAATGATCCAATATAACCCTGAAAGACTTATGAAGATTGCAGCCCATCTGCAGAGAAAGAACTGATAGTATCTGAAAACAGATGGAAACACATTAAAAAAAATTTTTTTTTCATTTCCTCTTTGACAATTCCTTAATCTGAAGTTTTGAGTTTTTTGACTGTTTTCTCTCACTAGCTAATATGGGAATTTTTCCATGACTACTCATGTATAACTTATTTTGAATTGCTTGAGTTCTTGTGGGTGGAGGGTGGGAATGGAGGGGGGAAGAGAAGTTGGAACACAAATTTTTTTTTTTAATTGATGTTAAAATTTTGTTTTTACATATATTTTGGAGAATAAAATTCTACTCAAAATTTTAAAAATTTAAAATTTTTTAAATTTAAAAAAATGTTAAAAACTGTGCATACCCTTTGACTGAGCAATACCACTACTAGGTCTGTATCCCAAAGAGATCAAAAAAAGGGAAAAGGGCCCACATGTAGAAAAACATTTATAGCAGCTCTTTTTGTGGCAGCAAAGATCTGGAAATTGAGGGGATGCCCATCAGTTAGGGAAGGGCTGAGAACAAGTTGTGGCATATGAAAGTAATGGAACACTGTTGTGCTATAAGAAATGATGAGGGGGCGGCTAGGTGGCGAAGTGGATAAAGCACCGGCCCTGGATTCAGGAGTACCTGAGTTCAAATCCGGCCTCAGACACTTGACACTTACTAGCTGTGTGACCCTGGGCAAGTCACTTAACCCCCATTGCCCCGCAACAAAATAAATAAATAAATAAATGATGAGCAGGCAGATTTCAGAAAAACCTGGAAAGACTTACATGAAATGAGCAAAACCAGGAGAACAGTATCCACAGTAACAGCAATGTTGTATGATGATGATTAACTATGATAGACTTAGCTCTTCTCAGCAATACAATGATCCAAAACAATTCTGAAAGACTCATGATGGGAAATGCTATCCAAAGCCAGAAAAAGAATTTTGGGATATGAATACAGATTAAGCCATACTATTTTCACTTGGTTTTGTTTTTTCTTTCTCGTAGTTTTCTCCTTCTGTTGTGATTTTTCTTTCACAACATGACTAATGTGGAAAGATGATTAACCTATATCAGATTGCTTGTTGTCTTGGGGAGAAGGCAGGGAGAAAAATGTGGGACTCAAAATCTTACAAAAATGAATGTTGAGGGCAGCTAGGTGGCTAAGTGGATAAAGCACCAGCCCTAGATCCAGGAGGACCAGAGTTCAAATCCAACCTCAGACACGTGGCACTTACTAGCTGTGTGACCCTGGGCAAGTCACTTAACCCTCATTGCCCTGCCCCCAAACAAAAAACAAAAAAAAAAAGAATGTTGAAAACAATCTTTACATGTGATTGGGAAAAATAAAATACTACTATGTGAAAAAATATTTTAAAAAGAAATAGAAAAAAAGAAATAGGAGAACAAAAGGACAGGATAAGGGACTCAGAAGGGGTATGGATTAGGGAGGCAGTGGTCACAGGTAAATTAGATATCTGAGGAGAGAGGGCAAAAAAGAGAGAAGGAAGGACAAACAGTGGGGGAAGTAGGATGAAGTAGGATACAAAACTAGTAATTATAACTTTGAAAGTGGGGGTGGCTAGGTGGTGGCGCAGTGGGTTAAGCACCGGCCCTAGATTCAGGAGTACTTGAGTTAAAATCCGGCCTCAGACACTTGACACTTACTAGCTGTGTGACCCTGGGCAAGTCACTTAACCCCCATTGCCCTGCCAAAAAAAAAAAAAAAGAAAGTGAAGGGGGTAGGGGGCAGCTAAGTGTCGCAGTGGACAAAGTGATGGCCCTGGATTCAGCAGGACCTGAGTTCAGATCTGGCCTCAGACACTTGACACTTATGAGCTGTGTGACCCTGGGCAAGTCACTTAACCCTCATTGTCCCACAAAAAGAAAAGAAAAGAAGAAATGGGAATAGATAGCAAAATGGATCAAAAAGCAGAAGCCAACAATATGCTATTCAAAAGAAAGACAATATTTTAAAGTGAGATACACATATGGAGTAACAATAAAGGGCTGGAGTAGAATTTATTATGCTTCAGCTCATGTTAAAAAAAAAAAAGCAGGGGTAGCAATCATGATCTCTGTCAAAGTACAAGCTAAAATGGGTTTAATTAAAAGAGATAATCAGGGAAACTCCAACATGTTAAAAGATACCAACAATAATGAAGTAATATCAATACTAAACACATATGCACCAAAATGCTTTAGAATCCAAAGTTTTGAAGGAAAAAGTAAATGAAGTACAGGGGGAAATGGATAACAAACTATAATAATAGGGTACTTCAAGCTTCCCATCTCAGAACTGGAGAAATCTAATCCAGAAATAAATAAGAAAGAAGTCAAGGAGATGAATAGAACCTTACACAAGCTAGTATGATAGACACATGGAGAGAATTAAACAGTAATAAAAAGGAATATACCTTTTCTCAGCAGTATATAGCTCATTTACAAAAACTGACCATATATTAGGGCATAAGTGTCTGATAGCCAAATGCAAAAAAGCAGAAATATTAAATGTATCCTTTTCAGATCACAAGACAATAAAAATCACATTTAATAAAAAGGACCATGGAAACACAGATTAAAAATTAATTGGAGGAGGGGCAGCTAGGTGGCGCAGTGGATAAAGCACCGGCCCTGGATTCAGGAGTACCTGAGTTCAAATCCGGCCTTAGGCACTTGATGCTTACTAGCTGTGTGACCCTGGGCAAGTCACTTAACCCCCATTGCCCTGCAAAAAAAAATAAAAAACAAAAATTAATTGGAGGGGGCAGCTAGGTGGCACAGTGGATAGAGTATCACCTCTGGATTCAGAAGGACCTGAGTTCAAATCCAGCCTCAGACACTTGACACTTGCTAGCTGTGTGACCCTGGGCAAGTCACTTAACCCCAATTGCCTCACCAAAAAAAAAAATTTAATTGGAGACTAATAACCTAATCTTAAAGGAGTGAATCAAAGAACAAAACATAGAAACAATAAATCATTATATTAAGTAATGGGATAGCAAACCAAAACTTATGGGATGCAACAAAAGCAGTAATCAGAGAGAAATGTATATCTCTAAATGCTTACATCAGTAGAATAGAGGAAGAGTAGATCAATGGATTGGATATGCAATTTTTTAAAACTTAGAAAAAGAACAAATTAAAATCCCCAATTAAACATCAAATTGGAAATTCTGAAAATTAAAGGTGACATTAATAAAACTGAATGTGAGAAAGCTATTGAATTAATAAATAACACTGAGTTTGTTTTATGAAAAAAAAAACCAAACCCTTGGTTAATATTTTTAATTGAATTAAATTTTATTTTATTTTATCATAAAAGTATTTTATTATTTTCCAGTTACATGTAAAGATAATTTTCTTTTCTTTTCTTTTTTATTTTGTGGGGCAACTGGGATTAAGTGACTTGCCCCGGGCCACACAGCTAGTAAGTGTCAAGTGTCTGAGGTCGGATTTGAACTCTGGTTCTCCTGAATCCAGGACCAGTGCTCTAATCACTGCGCCATCTAGCTGCCCTAAAGATAATTTTCAACATTTGTTTCATACACTTTTTAATTCCAAATTTTCCTCCCTCTCTCCCTTCCCTCCCCAAGACAGAAGGCAATCTGATATAGGCTATATATGTACAATCACATTAAACATATTTCTACATTAGTCATGTTGTGAAAGAAGAATCAGAACACAAAGGGAAAAACCTCAAAAAAGAAAAAAAAACAACTAAAAAGTAGAAACAGTATGGTTCAATCTGCAGTCAGAGTCCACAGTTCTTTTTTCTGGATGTGAAGAACATTTTCTATCATGAGTCCTTTGGAGTTGTCTTGCATCATTCCACTGCTGAGAAGAGCCAAGTCTATCATAGCTGACCATCACACAGTGTGGGCTGTTACTGTGTACAGTGTTCTCCTGGTTCTGCTCACTTCACTCAGCATCAATCCATTTAAGTCTTTCAAGGTTTCTCTGAAATCTTCCATCTTCATCATTTCTTACAGCAAAATAGTATTCCATTACATTCATATACCACAACTTGTTCAGCCACTCCCCTGGTTGATGGCTAATATTATTATTAGTTTGTTTGTTTGTTTTGGTGGGGCAATGACAGTTAAGTGACTTGCCCAGGGTCACATAGGTAGTAAGTGTGAGGCGTCTGAGGCTGGATTTGGACTCAGGTCCTCCTGAATTCAAGGTCGGTGCCCCCAGTTAATATTATTTTTAAAAAAGAGAAAAGTAAACCAAGTCACTAATATCAAAAATGAAAAGGGTGAGTATACCACTAATGAAGATGAAATAAAAAAACAATTGTTAAATTATCTTGCCTTATTATACACCAATAAATCTAACAATTTAAGTGAAATGGGAGAATGCTTACAAAAATACAAACTACCCAAATTAACAGAAGAGGAAATAGAATATCTAAATAAACCTATTTTAGAAAAAGCAATTGAATAGACCATAAATGAGTTTGTGAGCTTTCTTAGAAAAGAAGCATCAGGACCTGAGGGATTTCCAAGTGAATTCTACCAAACATTTAAAGACCAATTAATTCCAATATTAAATAAAACGATTTGCAATAATCCACAGAGAAGGATTTGTATGAAACGTTTTTATGAAAGAAATGTGGTGCTGATACATAAACTCGGAGGAGCAAGAAAAGAAAAAGAAAATTATACACCAATTTCACTAATGAATGTTGATGCAAAAATCCTAAATAAAATAAATACTAGCTAGGAGACTACAGCAAAATATCAGAAAGATTGTACATTGTGTCTAAGTGGGATTTGCACCGGGAATTCAGGGCTGGTTGAACATAAAGAAAACTATGGACACAACTGATTACACCAAGAAAAAAGCAACAAAAATAACATGATTAAATCAAATGATGCAGAAAACACTTTTGATAAAATAAAACACTCATTCCTATTAAAAGCACTTGAGGGGGCAGCTAGGTGGTGCAGTGGATAAAGCACCAGCCCTGCATTCAGGAGGACCTGAGTTCAAATCCAGCCTCAAGACACTTGACACTTAACTAGCTGTGTGACCCTGGGCAAGTCACTTAACCCTCATTGCCCCATCAAAACAAACAAACAAACAAAAACACAACATGACAATACAAAAAAGCACTTGAAAGCATAGGTTTAAATGGATTTTTCCTTAAAATGATAAGAAGCATCCACTTAAAAGCATCAGTAAGCATTATCTATTGTGGGGTTAAGCTAGAAGCCTTCCCAATAAGATCAGGAGTGAAACAAGGATGACCATCATCACCCATATTATTCAATATTGCACTAGAAACGCTAGCAATAGTAGTAAAAGAAGAATTTGAAGGAATCGACTTCCGGGGTCAAAATGGATACATGATTTAGACATAAGAGGTGATACCATGGGTAAATTAGGAGAAGAAGGAATAGTCTAACTTTCAGGTCTTTGGAAAGGAGAGCAGTTTATGACCAAACAAGAGATAGAGAATATTATAAAATGCAAAATAGATGACTTTGATTACATTAAATTTAAAAGTTTTTGTACAAACAGAAGCAATGCATCCAAAATTAGAAGGGATACAGAAAGCTGGGAAACAATTTTTATGGCCTCTGGTAAAGGCCTCATTTCTAAAATATATAGGGAACTAAATCAAATTTATATGAATCCAAGTCATTCCCCAATTGAGAAATGGTCAAAGGATATGAACAGGCAGTTTTGTGATAAAGAAATCAAAGCTATCTATTGCCATATGAAAAAATGCTCTAAATCACTATTGATTAGAGAGTTGCAAATTAAAATGACTCTAAGGTACCACCTGACACCTATCAGATTGTCTAATACGACAAAAAAGGAAAATAATAAATGTTGGCAAAGCTGTGGAAAAATTGGAACACTAATGCATTGTTGGTGGAGCTGTGAACTGATCCAACCATTCTGGAGAGCAATTTGGAATTATGCCCAAAGGGCTATAAAGCTGTGCATATCCTTTGACCCAGCAATACCATCGTCAAAAAGGGAAAAGGACCCACATGTACAAAAATATTTATAGCTGCTCTTTTTGCGGTGGCAAGGAATTGGAAATTGAGGGGATGTCCATCAATTGGGGAATGGCTGAACAAGTTGTGGTATATGAATGTAATGGAATTCTATTGTGCTGTAAGAACTGATGAGCAGGTGGAGTTCAGATAAACCTGGAAGGACTTGCATGAACTGATGCTGAGTGAGATGAGAAGAACCAGAAGAACATTATACACAGTATTATCAACATTATGTGTTGATCAACTGTGACAGACTAGATTCTTCTCACCAATCCAAAGGAACAAGAATGTTCCAAAGGACTCATGATGGAAAAGGCTCTCCAAATGGGGGGGGGGGGGGAAGGAAATGTAGAATGTGGATGCTGATTGGACCATACTATTTCTTTTGTATTTTGATGCTATTCATTTTCTGATTTGAGGTTTCTCCTTTGTGCTCTGATCCTTCTCCTATAACATGACTAATGAACAAATATGTTTAATGTTATTATGTGTGTGTGTGTGTATATGTGTGTGTCTGTATATATATATATATATATCTCAGAGTGCCTGCTCTCGAGGGGAGGGGGGAGGGAGGGAGAAAAATTTGAAATTGGAAATCTTATATAAACAATTGTTGAAAACTATTTCTACATGTAACTGGAAATAATAAAATACTTTTATTTTTAAAAAATAAATAAAATAAATAATTTTTTTAGAAAAGGAATTTGAAGGAATCAGAATGGGCAATGACGTATAAAACTCTTTCGCAGGCATTATGAGAGCATACTTGGAAAACTCTAGATATTCAGCTAAGGACTTAGTTGAAACAACAATTTCAGCAAAATAGCAGAAACAAATAAACCCACATAAATCATTAGCATTTTTATAGATCACCAACAAAGTCCTGAAAGAAGGGGTAGTTAGAGATATTCCTTTTAAAATAACCATAGATAAAGGGCAGCTAGGTGGCACAGTAGAAAGAGCACTGGCCCTGGATTCAGGAGGACCTGAGTTAAAATCTGGCCTCAGGCACTTGACACTTACTAGCTGTGTGACCTTGGGCAAGTTACTTAACCCTCATTGCCCCACCCCCACCCCCACCCCCCTCCAAATTCAATTATGAACTAGATCACAAAAGAACAATGTGGCACCCGTTACATGCAGATTACTAGAGACCTAATCGCTTCTCACTATTCTCTTCACAAGAGCTCATGCTGAATTCTGGCAAATTCCTGTTCTGTACTGGAAGTCTTTGTCGGAGCACGGTCCGAGTTCTGCTGATCCGCCAATAGATGGCGGTCTCCGGTGGGGCAGGCAGGTGTGGTGGGTGACGTCATTAGGGACAGACCTCTATGCAGATGAGGAGACCTCTGTGGGCATTCTCTCTAAGCCGATAGAGTGTGTGTGTGTGTGTGTGTGTAAAAGGTGGATTTTGAGCGTGGGCCGGACTAGGGGGGTTGGTAGGGGTTGAAACTCTTGGGGGTTTGCGTGTGTTTTTGTGTGTGGAGCGTGTGTGGTTGAGCATTGGGAGCGTCGGTTGAGTGATCGCGTGTTTAGAGTGTGTGAATGTGTAGGGGGTTGTGGAGCGTGGGGCTTGTAGGCATACTTACCTGGCAGGGGTGATTCCATGATCACAAAGGTGGCTTCCCCAGGGCAAGGCCCATCCATTGCACTCAGGATGGGCTGACCCCTGCGATTTCCCCAAATGCCCCTGATTTGCAGTCTTCAAAAAGTAGATCTCGATCCTGTGCTTTCGAGGTGTTTGCCGAGGTTTATCTCCTGAGGCGTAACTTGCATGTGTTGGTACCTGCGTTTTTTACCCCAAAGTGATAATTGAAGAGCGTTATGTTTTAGGGAGAGATATGTTGCTTCACTTTTTTTTTTTCAAGGTCTTCAATGTTTTAGGAATATCAGGCGCCAAAAGCACACGAGTCAGGAAAAAAACAATCTAATGGTAATCTGACCGGGGTACATGATGGATATCGGTGCTCACGACAATTCTGGGCAAATTACCAAGTCTTGGCATGGAATTATAGATATTTTTAAGTGAACAAGAATTTTTTTTTCTTTTTGGTTTCTCTGTATCACCTTTTATTACTAGGAAAACAAACCCCGGTGTAAGAAGTATGAATAGACAGGCAAAATAAAACCAAAAACGAAACCTCCTCTCATTCTGCACCCTGAGTATATCCATCACCTCTCTGTTAGAAGATGGGGAGCTTACTTTCACTAGTCCGCTGGAATCTCAGTTGGTCGCTGTGTTGATGCCAATTCTGACTGTACACGCAGTTGTGATGAAAGAGCCACCCAGGCTCTGTGGTTTGGTTTTTCAGTTTGTGATGAGTTTTTGTTGCTTGCCATTCAATAGTACTGTTGTCGTAGTGACCATTTTCATCCAGAAATTGAGGTGTTGTGGGGGTCGGTTTGGGACTTGCGAGTTTAGCGTGGGCGTAGGAGCAGCTTAGCTTACTGTTGTTTTCTTTGAGAAAAGAGAGAATCCTTATGTTAAATTCCTTGGTATCTTAGGGAGGGTTGAGGAAGGAGGGAGGAAGAAAAGTCTACAACACAGAATTAGCTCAAAGACCTTAATCTCATCAGAGTGGGCTCAAGGAGGAAATAACATACACACCCAATTGGGAGGAGTAATCTATTTAACCCTACAGGAAAGTAGGAGGGGAAGAGGCTAAGGAGGGAAGGGCGAAAGAAAGGAGGGGGCAGCCAGAAGTAAAACACTTTTGAGGAGGAATAGGGTAAAAGAAGGTAGAAAACAAATATCATGGGAAGGGAATAAAGATGGAGGGACATAGTTATGATGATTGACTATAATGGCAAAACCCTACGGTATACCTACTTTGCTGGGCTATTGTGAAGAAAATTCTTTGTTAAGTTTAAGGTACTATAACAATGTTATGATAAACGGGATTCTGTCAGAAACACCTGGAAAGACCTACAATGAACTGAAGCAGAGTGAAATGTCCTACATACAAAATAACAGCAATAGTGTAAGATGATGTGCTGGGAAGCACGTGGTTATTTTCAGAGCAAGGCAATGATTCAATATAACTCTGAAGGACTTATGACAATTGCAAGAACCGATGGTATCTGAAAAGACATTTACACAGAGAAACTCCTTCATTCTTTTACTGAAGTTCTGTTCTTATCTGTCTTGAGAAAAGACTAAGTTGCTAGAACAGAAAGTGAAAATAGCCTTCTTAAAATTTTTTTAAATTTATTTTTCTTGCAGGGCAATGGGGGTTGTGACTTGTCCAAGCGTCAAGTGTCTGAGGCCGGATTTGAACTCAGGAACTCCTGAATCCAGGGCCGGTGCTTTACCCACTTCGCCACCTAGCTGCTCCCTGAAAATAGCGTTATGGTCTTGACAACTAAGAAACAACAGGTCTATCACACTTTCCTTTTGCACAGAAAGTTATTCCCTAAGGGGAAATGCACCGTTCCCAGAAGCGCTGCAATACTGGGTCAATGCGCGGAGTAGACAGAGCAAGCTCCTAGTCCATCTCCCGGCTCCAAAAATCCATTTAATATATCGTCCTCAGATAGAGGACGTATCAGATATTAAACTGATAAGAACAGATACTACACTTGATCTTAGCCAAAAGGCCGAGAAGCGATAAGCACCAAGCCTCGCACTCCCCTCACCCTTCGCAACTGCACCCTTTTCCACTCGCGCCCACGGCAAAACCTTGGACCAAGCCTCTCCCTCCCTCAGCCACCTCCTACGCCCGACAAAACGCCCTCCAGCCTTGATCATTTACCCCACCAGACCAGCGTCGAAAAACACCCCGGAAAAAGGACTTTTACCAGGTTGTAGCACTTTCTTCGGGCAAGGAGACCCTTTCCTGCCACCCAGAACCCCTTGCCTACTGGCTTGCTCCATATTTGCATGGCCCTCCTCCCTTCAGCTCTTTCCCTTTCATTTCCCCTTCCTCACTTTCTTCATCTCAGGCCTCCAAAAAACATGAAGGAGTGGACAAAAACATCAATGACAGTTTGAGTACGATTATTTTAAATTTAACATAGATTTTTAAAAACCCTATGTAATAGCACTTCAGTTTAAAATAACTTGGAGCCTGTGTGGGACAATTATGGATTTGAGTCAGATGGAGTATGAAAGATACCTAGCCCCCCCCCCCCCCAGAATAGCTAGCCTCTTGCTTTGCCTAAAAGTTAATTGCTTGTCAAATTCTCACCGTCTCCTTTAAGTTTTATTGTTGAGAAAATGGGCGTGTGACAGTTCTGTAAACTTTGGGGATGGGGTCTGGGAGATATCCAGTGCCCCAGTAAGTTTTATTACTTGTCACAGTCCTACCAATTAGCACTATTTACTTTACTTCTGCTTAGTTCCCACATGCCAGCTGCACCTTAGTTTATGGCCTGTAATAAAAAAAACTCCCCTCTCACATGTCAGAATCCCAGTCTCTGTCATGGCAGATAAGGGAGTGATTTCTGCCTCCCTCTTTCTTTGACATTCCTCAGACTTGTACCCCTTCCCCTTCTCCCCTTTGTTCTTGGACATGTCTCCATACATGGATCACGAGCTGGGTACGCACCTTGGGTGAGACAGGATTGGATGTTAGATTGTGAGCTCATCTACCCTAGCTGTAGGTGGGGACGGTCCTTTTCAAGATTACTATAAAAACCTAGAGGATTGGGAATATCTTTGCAAGACTTCAATGTGTAATTGGGTTTTGCCTGTCCTCATGAGGATGTGATAAATCTGTCTCTGCTTGACTTGGTGGTCTCCTCGAGTTATTTGGATAAACTGAGGCAGTTTGTCCCAAACAGAGCCCACAACTAAACACTGTTGCTTTGAGGTACAATGTTTAAGCCTTGAGACCCTATATTGTAGCTTGATCTTTTGAAGCCTCTCTTCTCAGGGACACCTGAGGAAAAAAGTCAGGTAACAAAGATTTCCCAGAGAGTCAGTTCCCTGACTCTCTCTTCTTATCCTTCCTGTTAATACTTGCAGCTATGCAGCAAGAAGCCTAGCCCAGAAGCCTGGGTTACCTGAACCCAAATTATAAAAGAAAGGGCAGCCTCAGAGTAGTAGTCCTCATCAGGACTACTGGATCTAGCTACTATACCCTTTCTGCCCAACAGATGAATTGTCTTGCCTTTTTAGAAGTAGTCAAAAAGGCTGGGAAGAAGAATAGAGGAAACTGAGAAGTAGTTATGTACTGTTGGGGCCACCTGTGCCTTGAACAAGGCAGTGCTGCAGCAAGTCAGTCAGATGGAGAGCCTCTAATGCTTGTCAGAGGAGACTGGGCTTCATCACGTAGGACATACTGTGTGATGGATTGTACCGGTGACTTGATAGTAGCCTAAGCAGGCCCCACAACCCAATCTTCTTCAACCAAAGCCAGTAAATATGGATCTGAGTGGCTACCATGTGCTAAACTAAGCAAGGTGGAGGATAAACAGAGAGGATATGCACCAGGCTCTGCTCTCCAGGAACTCAGAAATACAACTAGGATGAACAAGATGAAGAATAACAATAAAGTTTACATAATAAACAATTTAAGTTTGCAAAGTGCTGGAGGCTGGCTTTGAACTCAAGTCTTCCTGACTCAGGGGCAGCTAGATGGCTCAGTAGATAGAGCACTGTGCCTGGAATGAGGATGACCTAGTTTCAAATCTGACCCTCAGATACTTCCTAGCTAGCTGCATGACTCTGGGCAAGTGGCTTAACCTCTGCCTTACTCCACTGGAGAAAAAAAATGGCAAACCATTCCAGGACCCTTGACAAGAAAACCCCATGGACAGTATGGGGTCAGGAAGAATCAATTAGAAGTGACTTAACAACAGCAGTAACTTCTAGAGACCTAGCTAGCAGCCTCTAACAAACACATACAGAGCAATTTAGAACAGTACAAAA
Source organism: Dromiciops gliroides (assembly GCF_019393635.1). NCBI lineage: Eukaryota > Metazoa > Chordata > Mammalia > Microbiotheria > Microbiotheriidae > Dromiciops > Dromiciops gliroides. The sequence goes on from NC_057863.1 coordinate 351,176,909, forward strand.
CAGCATAAAGTAAAGTGCTGGATTGTGTTGACTCTGAAGCTTGTAAAAGTTTAGGAGAAGAAGAGGTCCTAGTTCCTGGACTAGTTGGACAAGGGACTTGAGATGGGCCTTAAAGAATGGGTAATATTTGGACAGGAGAGAAAAGGAAACAGACATTTCAGTCAGGAGGAATAGAAGAAGCATGGGAATAAACATTGCATAGCACAGAATCATAAAAGCCAAGAACAAGAAGAGATCAGGGAGGTTATTTAGTCTACCCACACAGGAATTCCTTCCACAACATCTCAGTGGTCATTCAGTGTCTGCTTAAATATTTCAAGTGATGGGGAACTCATAAGCTCCTGAACTTGTCCATCCTCCTGAGGGTCAACACTAATCAGTCCTTAGGAAATTGTTCTTTCTATTCTTTGAGTGTAAATCTCTTGACAATTTATCCCTCCTCTCTGGACACACCTGACTAAATCTAATCTCACTTTCATAGGACAGCCATTCCAAGTGGGCAAAACAGTCTATGAGGAGAAGGGAGGAGATGATGAGGATACCAGGCTGGTGCATATTTGGGATACAGAGAGAATCTGAATAGGTATTTTCCAGGAAAGACCAGTTTCAGCTCAGCTTCGTCAGTATGAGTCCCTAAGGCATTCCCAACAAGGTAGAGAAGAGGTGAGATCACACTAGGCCATGTGGACAATGTGAGAAAATGGGTAGTTGTCTCCTCTCAATGTGGATATAATGGTCAGTCATACTCCTCCTGACCTGTTTGTAGGACAAAGGTCTCAGATCCCCTCCTCCCCCTCAGGTTAACGCAATCACATGGTTCAAGGAGCCCTGGTCTCAATAAGGTCCAATCCAGAGTTCTGTCCACATAAGGAAGTATAAGGTCCACTCCTGAGTTATGCCCATACAAGGAAGAGGGGTGGGAATACTGCATTCCGATTAGCTAGTTTTTGTGAGCAGATTGTAACCCTTGAGTAATCAGACGAGTGATGAAACAGGGGAGGGTCCATTTGCGTTAGGGACTAGGGTATAAAACAGGGCCTGTAAGCCTCCTTTCTGGGCACCCACTAGCTGCACCCTAGGGTGCCTCCTTCTCATGAGAAGAAAATAAAGAGCCGGGGCAGCTAGGTGGCCCAGTGGATAGAGCATAGGCCCTGGAGTCAGGAGGACCTGAGTTCAAATCTGGCCTCAGACACTTGACACTTACTAGCTGTGTGACCCTGGGCAAGTCACTTAACCCCAATTGCCTCGCTAAAAAGAAAAAAAAAAAAGAAAAGAAAGAGCCTTTGTCACTTCGATGCTGCTGAGTTCCCAAGAATTATAGAGAAGAGGATGGATTTTTCCCTCAGAGACAATGAATGGGAAAGAACTCAGCCTAGATCAAAGAGTAGATACAGATCCATTTGACTACCTACGTGCAGCAGCAGGCTGTTCAAAGTGGACTGGGGAAGTGATGGGGCTTAAAAACTGGAGACCTAAGGGGCAGCTAGGTGGCACAGTGGATAGAGCACAGGCCCTGGATTCAGGAGGACCTGAGTTCAAATCCGGCCTCAGACACTTGACACTTACTAGCTCTGTGACCCTGGGCAAGTCACTTAACCCCAATTGCCTCACCAAAACCAACCAACCAAACAAACAAAAAAACTGGAGACATGGATAAAGTTTGATTCTCTGGAGGAGATGGGAGATGAGATGACTGAGCAGAGCTGGGAAACCAGGTGAGGTGGAAGGGTGAGCAGAAGGAGGCATGCACAGCATGGACCACATGGTCAGGAGAGAATCAGATAAGCTGGTGATATAGGGGCTGTGCCAAGATCAAGGACAAGGACCAGGACTAGACAATCTCTCCATGGTCAAACTGTGCTTGTGGAGGCAGTTTCCAATTCAAATCGATGAAGGAAAAAAGTGTATATCAGTTTTCCTTTAGTTGGGGTAAATGGAGTAATATTAGAGATGCAATTTTAACAGACTTGTGGTGCTCTTGTCAGTGACATACATGGTAGATACATGCATGCAGGTATACGCATATGCAGGTGTGCATACACAACATACATGAGGCTATGAATTAGGTGTTTTGTATTCACTTATCATGGTGCAATCTTAACCCCTGTTGGTTGATACTGGGGTATTTTAATCAGTACCAGGCAATTTACATTCTAACAGGGAGCAGCTAGGTGGCACAGTGGATAAAGAACTGGCCCTACAGTCAAAAGGACCTGAATTCAAATCTCACCTCAGACACTAACTAGCTGTACGACCCTAGGTAAGTCCCTTAACCCCAATTGACTTAAAAATCCGGGGCCATCTCCAGTTGTTCTGGTGTATATCTTGCCACTGGACCCAGATGGCTCTGGAGGAGAGAGATTGGTGACCTTGCACAGTCCTCCACAACTTAAATCCACTTCCCTGCAAGGCATGACATCACCCCGATGTCATGCTCCTCTTTGAGAATGAAGGACAAAAGCACAACTTATAAGAAATGTTTGAGAGACTGGTAGCTAAAACAATACAAAACCAAACCAACTTCTGGCCAAACAAAATGCAGTCACAGAAATTGATTTAAAAGCAAACACCCCCCCCCATAAACAAATAAAAAAAAAAATCCCACCCCCCAAAACTCATACCCACATACCTAAAAATAGGCCCAATAATTTGAAGTGCTAGTATTAAATTCTTATTGTCTGTAAAGTTCTTTGGGGACTTGCTAGATCTTAAGTCCTTTGAACTTAATGGGGAGGCCATTAAATCTTGTCAATTCTGTAAAAGAAGAAACCTTGAGAATCCTAAAATAGTGAATTTGTTTATTGGGAAACTGAGATTTCTCCTTCTCCCCCCCCCCCCCAACACAAACACTCACAGACAAAATCAGGGGATTTACAAGTTTGCTTATAGTATAGAAGTGATTTATATGACAATTTGACTACTGATTATGAAAATTATACAGTCGAATTATATGTCAAATCAAATCTCATTCTAGTTACAAATGGTGGCATGCAGAATTCCAGTTTTCCCAAGACACATTGATTGCCAGCACTACACATTTACAGGACCCACTACTTTTAGTAAGTCTATTTCCAAAGATTAACAGGACAGTCTTGTATTCCCATCTTTCCTTTAAGGGGTTCATGAGGCTCTTATGTAACAGAAATCGCAAGCAAAAGAAACCTCTATTACATAGCAATGAAAGTGTGAATGTATATTTCCTACATAAACATGAGAACATCTCCTTCTATTGATCCTTCAAGGACAGAATTTCAGTGCTATACTTAAATAATTCCATGCCGCCAATTTATTTCTATGTTCTCCCCTTGATAAATGTTGTAGCTGGATAGAATACTGTAACTTTAAAGCATGTTCCATGACTATTTCCCCACATCAACAAGAATCTCCAAATTGATGAAATAAAACTCAGAGTTCATGAGAAATCTCAAAACTAGTTCAAACAGGCATTTCTCTATGGAGTGCTCACAAACTCACAGGCATAGAAATCTTTTCATCTCCTTCTTATCTCAATGAGATCCAAATTTGCCTCAAATCAGTCTTTGAATACTCTGATTTTTACACTTCATTTACCTTCACTGCATCTTCAGTCCTCCATACCTTTTTTTTTTTTAAATCATATACTGGGGCAGCTAGGTGGCGCAGTGGATAGAGCAGCAGCTGGACTCAGGAGGACCTGAGTTCAAATCCAGCCTCAGACACTTGACACTAGCTGTGTGACCCTGGTCAAGTCACTTAACCCCAATTGTCCTGAAAAAGAAAATCATATACCAAGTCTATCCTCAAGAACGAATTTTTTTCATTCCAATGAATTTCTCCTTTGCATATTAGCACGTTTTCTTATATAATGCCAAATGATTGTAAAACTTAAATTTATTCTGATCAAAATTGAAATCAAGTTTTACACAGTTTCTCATATTGTCAGTGTGTGTGTGTGTGTGTGTGTGAGTGAAAGAGAGAGAGAGAGAGAGAGAGAGAGAGAGAGAGAGAGAGAGAGAGAGAGAGAGAGAGTTCTTTTAAAATGAATGTGCAGGGGCAGCTAGGTGGCGCAGTGGATAGAGCACCGTTTGTAACTGTGAATTCAGATTGAGATCATTAGGAGTAGGGGTGGAGGAGGAACACATTATAATAAATTCAATCCCGAAAGTCCAGGTGAATTAATTCCCAAATTCTAATCCAACTGTTTTTGTTTTTTTGTTTGTTTTGTTTTCTTTTCTTTTTTGAGACGTGACTTCCCAAATATTTTTAGGGAGTGTTCCGAGAAGTCACGGAGTGACCTCCCATTTTTAGCTGGGGCCACAAGGCAAGATCCTGCCAGGATGGGCCAGACAGGATCTGGGAAATGTTCGTCAAGAAATAAACGAAGGGGGCAGCTAGGTGACACAGTGGATAAAGCACTGGCCCTGGATTCAGGAGTACCCGAGTTCAAATCCGGCCTCAGACACTTAACACTTACTAGCTGTGTGACCCTGGGCAAGTCACTTAACCCCCATTGCCTCACTTAAAAAAAAAAGACTGTATATGAAAATAAAGTTTCTGGAATTAGTAAGCATAAGGAAAAAAAAAAAACCTCTAGTCGATGAAAGGGGGGTCAAAGAGAAAAGCACCAAGTAGAAAATGCAAAATAGAGCTCGAGTGAAGACCCCTGCTCTACTTAACAATTTCGCATTTGATTTTTCTGCTCCTACACTGACAACCGGCAGGAGAGTCAGTACACTTACGTACTCCGAATCAGTAATATACGAAGAGAACTCATAAGAAAAAACACGATAAGGAAGTAGCCAAGCATACAAACTACAATAAAAGAAAAATACTACGCGGAAAAGTTACATAAGTCTGCTTTTCAACACCACATACCAGGGGAGAGCGCGAACGCAGTCCCCCACTACCACAAATTATGCAGTCGAGTTTCCCGCATTTGGGGAAATCGCAGGGGTCAGCCCATCCGGAGTGCAATGGATAAGCCTCGCCCTGGGGAAACCACCTTCGTGATCATGGAATCACCCCTGCCAGGTAAGTATGCTTTGCGACGCCATGCACGCCCACGCCATCGACGCACACACACATTACAGATACGGTCACTAACACAACACTTCGACATCCCACACAGCAAGATACAGCCACGCAAAACACGGGAATCTCAAAGCATTGCAAACCGAGCAACATGCAAACGTCGCCAGGATCCTCCGACACTCAAATCTTTATTTTCCAGAGGAAGTAACCAACTCATCGGAGAAAACGGCACCCAAACACTCCTCATCTGAATATTGCCTGCCCTCTTGTGACGTTTCTCGCCCGGCATCCGGAAGACAGACATCATTCAAGGCTAACATTCAAAGCAACTTACTACGTGGACCAGGACCTGAGCTACCTCTGCAGTATTTGGCATTTCCTTATCTCGATGGGACCGAGGCAGATTCGTTTCACTCTTGGATTGGTTTCGTTCAATCTTTATTTGTATACAGAGTCCGTCCCCATTAACAATTGGGCCGCTTCTCGATGCTCCTCCCTTCTCTCCACATTTCCTGATCTCGAGGCACAGCCCAAGTCACACCTCTTCCATCCAGCTTTTCCCAAATATTTCAGCCCCAGAACCGGGCAATGAACTGCGGGCCTGGCCATTCATTACCTCTCGCCTCCGGACTGGAATCCCCGCCTCAGCGCTCTCCTTTCTCCACCACATCTTCCCCCGACCTGCCAAACTGATTTTGCTGACTACATCGTTACCCTACCAGTGGCTCTCCTTTGCCGCGGGGAGAAATAGAAACTCTGTTTCGCGTGGAAAATCCGTCACAAAATGACTCTAATCGACCTTTCAACCTTATTCCTTCCCTTCCTGCATTCTGTAATTCAGCCAAACTCCCTTTCTTCCGGATGCTCGCGCAAGACACTCCATCTCCCCTCTCCGGGCTTTTGCAGGGGCTCTCTCCCTCCTCACCTGCCCTTCCTCTCCTGGCATCACCTTCGACGTAAAGCTTTTCCAGATTCCCCATCCCAAGTGCCCGACCTCCCCTCATTATTATTATTATTATTATTATTATTTTTATTTTTAGTGAGGCAATTGGGGTTAAGTGACTTGCCCAGGGTCACACGACTAGTTTAAGTGTTAAGTGTCTGAGGCCGGACTCCAGGGCCACACCTCATTTTTTAAAGGATAATTTTGTATTATTTTGAAGTTGACAGACATCAACAAACATGAACTTTCCATGTACGAACAAGAAATGACAGAGGATTGCCTAGAAAAACCTGAAAAACGCGCTACATTTTGGAGTGTGTGTGTCTGTGTTTAAGGCAGGTAAGCAAATTGGACCATGCTCCTTCCAAAGCTGTTCCGCCGCAGGTCTGTGCCTGAGTCTAAACTGCCTTCTCTTTTTTGTAGCATCTTTCTTAAAATGTTTCCTTGATGCTCTTTCCTTTCTTTCCGGAATCATTATCACTAGAATGACACCCCGCCCCTCCCCTCCCTCAAGCCCTCCCTTGTCACAAATAAACTTACAAAAAACTCTTCTCTCCCCCGCCCCTCTCCCCCCCCCCCCCCACACACACTTGAAAACCTTTCTCATTCTACACATCTCTGCTTAGAGGCCGGAAGCCCCCTCGATCTTAAAATGCCTTGTTATTTTGTATGTACTCTGTGGATAGCTATTTTGGTACACATTGTTTCATGTACAACATGTTGCTTAATAGGTGCTTGTTGTTTTATTGGCTACAGTTTAAGTATAAGTGGAAAGTAAATGAAACGGATTTAAAAAAAAAAATCCTGTGTAGGGGGGCAGCTAGATGGCGCAGTGGATAGAGCACTGGCCCTGGAGTCAAGAGGACATGAGTTCAAATATGGCCTCAGACACTTAATACTTACTAGCTGTGTCGCCCTGGGCAAGTCACTTAACCCCAATTGCCTCACCAAAACAAACAAACAAAAAATCCTGTGTAAGCAAACACAGACATGCATTATGGCTTGCACCTTATGTCCAGGCCATAAATTATTCACTGCCAATGGGGTTCCCTCCTTCTTATTCTTTCCTTTCCTTGTGGCTTTTAGCTATCTCCCAGTGGCTTCAGAGATTGCAGGATCTTTGATAGTTCAAAGAGTTTCCTGACTCCTGAAATCTAACTTCTGAAGTTCTGTCAGGGCCATGATGCCAGGTCACATGATACCAGAGATCATTCATCATTAGGAGGTCACTAGTCTCAGCTGATTATTCCCTGATTAATTGTCGGCTAGAGGGATAATGAATTGTTCTCACCTAGAAAACATGGCTATCTCCCTAAAGAAATACTTTCCAGAATACCAGCTGCTCAGAACAACAGAACACATGGGTAACTTGAGCCTCAAAGGCCTAGCTTTTTGATTCCTGAGGACATTCACCATAGTCTCCACCTGGTGTAGAAGCAAATGATGGACTGCCTCTTATTTTTTTCCCTTTTGATTTTTATTGATCACAGCAGCATTTCCTATTAATGTGTATTTTTAAATTGTTAAATTATTACACCCAAACTATGTTTTTTTTGTGTTTTTTTTTTTTAGTGAGGCAATTGGGGTTAAGCGACTTGCCCAGGGTCACACAGCTAGTAAGTGTTAAGTGTCTGAGGCCGGATTTGAACTCAGGTCCTCCTGAATCCAGGGCCGGTGCTCTATCCACTGCGCCACCTAGCTGCCCCACCAAAACTATGTTTTTAAAATTAATTGTTATTGCACCAGTTTGGGTAGTAAGCATTTTGCTGTTTATTAATATTATATACCAGTAAAGGATTGACCACCAAGTAGAGAAAGCTTTAGCATGGCAGTTAACTGGAGAAGGAGAAAAGCCCCAGAAAATCCATGCTGTCTCTCAGAGAGACAGCACATGGTCTCAAGGAGAGTTCAGAAGACCTACAAAACCTACACTGTCCTAAGAGGAAGAGCCAAGAGCAGAGAGAGAGCCAAGCACCAGTCAAGATGGAGAGCTCTTGGGGGGCATGGGGGACAAGGGGGTTTACCCTCTTTTGGTGGAGGTAGGTCATTTGTACATTGATCAAAGTTAAATGGTTAGCAACATTCAATTCCATTGGTTGACATGACTTGAGAGTGGTCTAAATTAAAATGAACTCTACAGATGACAGCAGGGAGAAGACCCTCACTCAAGTTCCTTAAGACAAAGTCCATTATCTGGGTGTGGTGTGATCCCATCAGTTCACTGAGCTAGACAAAAGAATCAATCCCCATTTCTTTTGTTCCTTTGGGTTTGTCCCAGGCAAGATCTGAACTTTCTGGACTGGGGGTGGTGGTGGGGAGGACTGAGGAACTGATCTCTGGGTCCCCCCAAGAAATCCATTATTAATGATTATTTTCTCATAAATGTCATGCTTGAAGAATAATGCAGAATAGCAATTTTAGATGAAAATACTTGAGGAGAAATACCAGCCCAAAACATGAGAAGCATTTCTGCTATAAAACCTGCCTTGTCATTAGGAGAGGGGAAAAGGGAAAGGCTGAAGGGTATCCCCAAATGACTTACTCCTGCCGCCCAATGTTGTAATGCCCTGCTTGTTTTCCCCTGAATGAGTTAGAATTATCTGGGGGCTCACAAAAGGCAATTGAAAAAATGGAATTGATGGAAGAGGCTAAAAGAGTTAACAGATAAGCTATCAACTGTAGCTAAACAGGGTTAACAGAGAAACTGAGGCTTGAGTCCTTATTAAAATTAGTACCTGAAAGGGTTAACAGAGAAACTAAGGTTTGTGTTCTTATCAACAGTACTGTAACCAAGAGGGTTCAAGTCCCTATCAACCCTCACCATCAACAGAGACTGTAACTAGGCACCATTAACCATGAATAGTCATTAATATTCCTAGATGACAGGACACCTAGAAACCAGATCTTAAGTAAAGAGATACCAAAAACAGAGAGACCCTCTGGCTCTGACAAGTCTAAGCATGTCTTTATGAACATGGGCAGAAAGGACCAAATGTGTCCTTAGGTTCACCTTATGATGTGTAGACCCCCAAAACACACCCCCAAGGAAAAAGGTACCCAACTTGGGGGTTGTCTTAGGACTCCAGGAGGTCCAAATTAGGATATGAACCTCCCTCAAGGGGAGATTAAGACAATGAGGAGGGGCAGCTAGGTGACACAGTGGATAAAGCACCAGCCCTGGACTCAGGGGGACCTGAGTTCAAATTCAGCCAATTCAGATCAATTCAACACTTGACAGTTATTAGCTGTGTGACCCTGGGCAAGTCACGGAACCCTCATTGCCCCACCAAAAAAAAAAAAAAGATAATGAGGAGATAATCTACTTTTCTCACTAATCTAATACCCATATGTACATATATATTTATATTTAAACCATTTTCTTCTCCTTATTTGGGACACCTTTGGGAGCTTCTCTCTGTGGTCATCACAGTATTCCAATAAAACTTGGGAAATGGAGTCACTGAGTCTTGTAATTCTTTGGGATGCCTCCTGATCAGTTTGATCAATTAAATCCATCCCTACATCAGAAAGGGAGGAAGGGAGGAAGGGAGATGCCAGCAAGGCCTTTTACTCTTTCTCCTAGATCTCCCTCCATTCATAGACTCCCTGGAATAGGCCTAGTAGGCCTAGGTCCAGTTAGGGGACATTCTGACTGAGAGAAATGAAATGATGTCATACCAGAAAAATGCTGTCATCTCAGAAAAAGTGACAGGGAGGGAGTCTGGGTAAGAAAGGAGGATTGCAGAAAGGTGACCTCAAGGCTGAAAGACAGTCTTGCAGGTGCCTAAAAGTAGATGTAGAAGAAGACAGCCTCAAGGCTAGTAGTCTAGCTAGTCCAAGTGTGCCAAAGGTTAAAGCTAGTTTGTACTGTGTTTGTTTCATTAGCTTATGCATATTAACTACCAACACCCCAAAGGCAGAGACTGCCACCATTTTCCAATAAGCAATGTATGTAATGGGAGGGGGGGACCCGTTAAGGGGAAATATGTAGAGATATTTTGGGAAGATTGTACACCTCCAGTCCTCAACCAATGAGGAGAAGGGGGGAGGGACCTTTGCGATAGGATTAGGAATAAATAAGAGTAGTTTGCTTTGGCAAAGTCCACCATTCTTCTATAGCAACGTGCCCATTCTTGCAAGAATGTAATAAAGCCTTCACCAAAAGGGAAAGTCCAGTATTTTTATTTCTGACATGACCATGAGAAATAATGCAGTTGATCAGCTTGCTGGTGTCAGTTAGAGGGTACTCTTCCCTTGGAAAAGCAAAGTGGTTAATTGGAAAAGCAAAGCAGTTAATTAACAGATAACAAAGCAGACATGTCATAGGTAGCCAGAAATTTATAGTAGGAGTCTAATTGGAACTCAAATATTCTCGTTACATGACTAGGACCAGGTAGTGACAATAACCTCCTGGCCCCCAACTGTTTCAAGCACCTCCACTTCCCAACAGCTGTAACTTTTCAGTTTCAAGTCTCCCCCAATTCTCCTATAAAAGCAGTGTCTTTACTCTGGCTGATGGAGGAACATGCCATAAATCTGCTCCTCCCCAGGAATTGAAGTTTAGACTTCTTCTCCTAGCCATATCCCCTAGTGGCAAAGAATAAGAACTTTTACCTAAACTTTGATTGGACCATGTATGTGAGTAATTCTTTCACAGAGAGATGTTTCAGATCCAGTTTCCCAGGTGACAGAAGGAAGGAAGGAAGGGGTCATAGATATAGAATTCACAAATCCTTTTTTAAGGAGGTTCTTTGTAAGCAGTACAGCAGGTCTGGGGATGACTGAAGAGGAGATGAGCTGCTCCTCAGGTAAATCTCCTAGATTAGGGCTCCACAGAATATGTGACATGAGAAGGAAAAGGAAGGAAGACAAGGTGAACACCAGAGGGCCACCCCCCCCACCCCCAGATCCAAGAGTCTTAGAAGGGTGTTGCAGTGCCAAAAGGTGATTTGCCACCAATTCCCTAGGCAGTGCAGAGGTCTGCAGTTTGTTTTTTTTTTATTTTTTTTATTTTTAGTGAGGCAATTGGGGTTAAGTGACTTGCCCAGGGTCACACAGCTAGTAAGTGTTAAGTGTCTGAGGCCGGTTTTGAACTCAGGTACTCCTGACTCCAGGGCCGGTGCTCTATCCACTGCACAACCTAGCCGCCCCAGAGGTCTGCGATTTTAAATCAGGTGGTAGGGAGGGTTGGGGTGAGTGAAAACAAACATAATCTCTCCTGTTAGTCCCTGGCAACACCACTGCTGGCTAGGATGTGCAGGGAGAAGTGGCTTGATCTTTGGGAGAGAAAATGAGTTTTATCCTCAGAATTACTACTTTCCTTTGAGAGTCCACAAAGAATGTAGAATGATACAGATTGGAGGACTTTACAAGGGAATTTTAGAAGGATCCTAACATTAAGTAGAAGAGGCCTCAGCTTAACAATATATGCATTTATAAGTTCTCTAGCAAGAAATATCAATTTGTAGATGATGGCTGAGACCTCCAGTTACAAAAATCCAAAGTAGTAAACATTCGTATACAAGTTCTTGCAAGTAATATGTTAATTTTCTTCTCCTTCCCCCCACCTCCTGCAAATTAGGATCTTTTTTTCTCTCTTCATTTCCTTCCTTTATTCCTCCCTGTTTTTTGGTAGATCAATAATCACATTTTATTGCTTTATACATGTGGTGCTTTTCAAGACATGGTGGTATGAACCAGAAACCTTGGAATGCACATGAAAGATGATGACATGAAGAGTCATTCTGAGGCAGGATTCTTTCCAGTACTGTTTTTAAAACAGGGTATGAGTTTAAACCGGGAATGAGTTCAAGTTATAATGCACATGAGAATGAAAATTCTTAAGGTCAGTCACTTCACATGCCCATCCTGACACTCTGAATAACTTAGAAAACCACCAGGTCACAAACCACAAAAATGAAGAGCACCAACAATCTGGGCCCTATGGATGCCTTCTCTTCAGGTGATTGGGGGAGGTGGGGCATTCCTCAAAGTCTTGGTGATGTTGCCTCATTGTTCTTGCTGTGTTTGAGTCTTGATTGCTCAGAGGACTAAAGGCTCAGCAACTGATATCACTTCTTGGACTCCAGAGTACAAAACAACCAAGAGGATGACCAGATACCCACTGATACTTAAGGCAGGGGAGCTTCACTCAGCTGAATCAAGTCTGGAGCTCTTTGATGTATGTCCTTATTAATTTAATTTAATTTTTATTTATTTATTTTTTAGTGAGACAATTGGGGTTAAGTGACTTGCCCAGGGTCACACAGCTAGTAAGTGCTAAGTGTCTGAGGCCGGATTTAAACTCAGGTACTCCTGACTCCAGGGCCGGTGCTCTATCCACTGCGCCACCTAGCTGCCCCGTGTATCCTTATTAAATTGTCCTCTTGCTATGACTAAGCAAACCCATTTTTTGTTAACTATGGAATGATGGACAAGTGTCTCATTTTAGTCTTATAACAGAGTTAAGCTATGTGTCATTTGAAATATTGGGGGGATGCCTGTCCCTGTTCTAAGTTATTGGGGAACTTAGCTGGGGTTTCTGATATATTGCTACTTGTAAATTAGAGGCTATTGCACTAGTATGGGGGCATTAAGCATGTATTAAAGCATATTACATGTTAGTAAAGAGAGAGCACATGGCTCCAGAATTCAGAATCCCTATATACCTAGATAGAGAGAGAAGAGAGGGGGCCCACGCGGCTACCTCCTTCAGCATCCCAGCCAAGAGAGACATTGAGAAAAGAGATGAGAAGAGAAGAGAGCTATCCCCCTCTCCCCAAGGATTTTTATCCTCTCTCAGGTAGAGGTGGGTCACTGCACATTGATACAAGCTAATTGGCCAGTAACATTGAAGTCCACTGACTGACATGACTTGGGGGGGGGTCACCCAGGTGAGTTAACTTCCTTTAGGTTGTCAGGAAGGTCAATCTACATTTCTTTTGCAATTCTACAGACTCTGGGCTGGCCCTGGGAAACCAGCTAGGCCCCAAGCAGGGGGGAGGCCCCCCAAAACCCCATTTTTTTTTTTTGCGGGGCAATGAAGGTTAAGTGACTTGCCCAGGGTCACACAGCTAGTAACTGACAAGTGCCTAAGACTGGATTATTCATTATTTAAAAGATTGCAATGCTCCTAAACTGCAGAGCATAAAATAAAACTTAGAAGGAAGCACAGAGAAGCAGGGTAGCTTTGAAAACAATATGTAGAAGGTATTACACCTTTTTTATTTTTTATTTATTTATTTATTTTAGTGAGGCAATTGGGGTTAAGTGACTTGCCCAGGGTCACACAGCTAGTAAGTGTTAAGTGTCTGAGGCTGGATTTGAACTCAGGTGCTCCTGACTCCAGGGCCGGTGCTCTATCCACTGCACCATCTAGCTGCCCCCTATTACACCTTTTTAAAAAGTAAACAGTCTGAAATGGAAATTCATGGTTTTATATTGAATCTTCTCTCTATGTTGTGCTGTGTACAAAGACCAATGAAATGAATTGCTAAGTTAAATGAATGTGACAGAATCCCTTTTTCCTTTTTTTGGTCCAGGGACCATACCTCACTGCTCAATCAGGTCTTATTCTGCCATCATTTTTGCCATGGCATCACTGGCTGGCTGCTTGAGCAGTATGGTACCCCATGGGCATTCCCAAATATAAGCATTGTCCTCTGTCACATGAGACAACTTTGTCCTGGATCCTAAACCCTCTGGAAATTACACTGTTTTTGACCACTGTTTAGTAAAAATGCCAGTTTCTTGCCTTCAAATTGAAGTCCTATCCTCGAAACAGCCAACCTCACTTACAGTGTCAGCACCTAAGAATGTCTTTGTGAAGAGGCTAGAAGATTGTGTGGGCCAAGACGTCCTCTTTCTTGTCGTACATCTTATGGTCCATTCTTATCTTAGTCAAAGCCCAAATGATTCTTTCCAAAGTGAATTTAATCATTGGCTCTGTGGGCAACCCTGCATTGTACAGCAACAGCCAGAGGAAAACATTGTTTTAAATAAAAGTCATATTGTCCTAGTACAGTCTCCTGAGGATCTCAATTGTTTCAGAGCCAACCAATAATTTTGTGTGGCACTGATCCAAATGCTTCAGTCAGATTTTACCAAGCCTTTCCATAATTGTCATCCATGGAGCACATCTCTGATAACTGAAGATACCAAAACTTTATATTCACAGTCACCATCATTTTGCATAAAATCCTTCTGGGAACCACTGATCAAGTGCTGTTAAAAAAACAAAAACAAAAAACCCTTCCTTTGCCTTCCATACTTGGCCTGGACTAAGGGAAAAGCAAAACACAACAAAATGATGGGTTTCCTAAGGAAATTGGTCTCCATTTGGTGGGTAAGTTCTTTTTACAATATTTTTGAAATTGATTTTTGGGGATATCTTTTCTCATTACATCACCTATTTAACTCCATGTGTGTATGTATATGTATACATACTTAGCTTGTCCTGGTCCCCTTCCCATATGGCTATCTCATATAGCAAAGAATAAGAAGAGAGGGGAAAAACAAACAAACAAACACCTGAATGAAGTTAACTACCATAAGGGGGAAAGCTGCCTATTCGTGTATGTGGGTGTTCGTTCCACACCTATTGCCACCCTCCACCCCAGACTTTTGTAAAAAAGTTGGGTGATCTGTTTTCTCAGTTCTCTTCCTTGGCACCAAACTTTCTCATCACCATTCAGCAGCTTTCAGTTGTGATTGTTTTGTTCTTGCCCCTATAACAAGTTTTGCTACATGTATTTTGGTTTATATGCCAACTTTCCTTCTGTCTGACCTCCTTGAGCAGAAAGTTTTTTGGATCAAAAGGTATCGATATCTTAAGTCATTTTTAGAAGCCTAATCCAAGAGCATGGTACCTAAGAAAGAACTCATTATTTGACAAGAATTGTTGGAAAAATTAGAAAGCAGTCAGATAGAAGTTAGGTTGAGGTGAACATCCTAACCCCAGATGCCAGGATAATCACAGAATGCATAGCAGAATTGAATATTAAATGTTAAATATTTTTAAAAATTAAAATTGAGAAGAGAACCTGATCGGGTGGCTTTTAAAGTTATGGCTAGGGGGTGTTAAGATGAATGTATGGACCATCTGGATTTGATGGAGCTGCCTTAATTATCCAAAAGTATTTTATGAAACCCTGGATTAATAGGAGCAAAATGCCCTTTGACCAAACTCCAAACTGAACAAGCTATAAGTCCCTTCCTGGTGAATTCTTTCCCCAGGATAGTAAGGGCCTATCTTGTGGGGGCATCTGGGCATCCTCATCCTTGCCAATCTCCTTTTTGGAATCATGTAATCTTATCATAGTGGTTCTGTATTTCCTCCATACTTGTTATAACTGAAATGGTTAAAACTGCTTTGCATTGCATCCATTCTTGTTATAGTATTTGCTTTGGGGTTGATTTGCATCATGCTAATGAAATTGATAACACCCTGTAACCTGTGAGCAAAGAAACCTTATATACTGTTAGAAAGAGGGAGTCTTCCTTTGATTACATTAAATTAAAAAGCTTTTGTACAAACAGAAGCAATGCAGCCAAAATTAGAAGGGAGGCAGAAAACTGGGAAACAATTTTTACAGCCAGCGTTTCTGATAAAGGCCTCATTTCTAAAATATATTGAGAACTAAATCAAATTTATAAGAATCCAAGTCATTCCCCAATTGAGAAATGGTCAAAGGGTATGAACGGGCAGTTTTCTGATGAAGAAGTCAAAGCTATCTATTACCATAGGAAAAAATGCTCTAAGTCACTATTGACCAGAGAAATGCAAATCAAAACAACTTTGAGGTACCACCTGACACCTATCAGATTGGCTAATATGACAAAAAAGAAAAATAATAAATGTTGGAGAAGCTGTGGAAAAATTGGAACACCAATGCATTGTTGGTGGAGCTGTGAAGCAATCCCACCATTCTGGAGAACAATTTGGAACTAGGCCCAAAGGGCTATGGGACTGTTCGTACCGACTGGTACCACTGCTGGGTCTGTATCCCAAAGAGACCATAGAAAATGGCAAAGGACCCACATGTACAAAAATATTTATAGCAGCTCGCTTTGTGGTGGCAAAGAATTGGAAATCGAGGGAATGCCCATCAGTAAGGGAATGGCTAAACAAGTTGTGGTATATGAATGTAATGGAATACTATTGTGCTGTAAGAAACGATGAGCAGGAGGAGTTTAGAGAAACCTGGAAGGACTTATATGAACTGATGCTGACTGAGTGGAGCAGAACCAGGAAAACACTGTACACAGTAACAGCAACATCGTGTGATGAACAATGGGGATAGACTTGGCTCTTCTCAGCAGTGCAACAATCCAAAACAGTTTCGGAGAACTCATGATAGAAAATATTCCCAACATCCAGAAACAAGAACTGTGGATTATGGATGCAGATTGAATCATACTGTTTCTACTTTTGGACTGTTTTTTCATTTGAGGTTCTTCCTTTGTGCTCTGATTCTTCTTTCACAAGATGACTAATGTAGAAATATGTTTGATGTGACTGTACATATACAACTTATATCAGAGTGCTTTCTGTCTTAGGGAGGAGGGAGGGAAGGGAAGGGGAGAGAAAAGAAAAATTTGCAATTAAAAATCCAGTGTAAACAAATGTTGAAAACGATCCTCATATGCAATATGTAACTGGAAAATAATAAAAGAAAATAAAAAAGAAAGAGAGAGGGGGCAGCTGGGTGGCACAGTGGATGGAGCAGTGGATGGAGCGCTGGCCCTGGGGTCGGGGGGGGGGGGGGGGGGGGGGGGGGACCTGGGTTCCGGTCCGGATTTGGACACTTGACGCTTGCTGGCTGTGTGACCCTGGGCAAGTCACTTAACCCCAGCTGCCATCACGGAAAAAAAAGAAAAAAGAAAGAGAAGAGTCTTTGAGATCCTTTTTTTTGGAAGGGGTCTCCACATGATTCATGCTTTCTTGTTCTTGGGACAAAGAAACTGGGTACTTATTTTTTCCTGTCCTGTGTCTGATCTGGTTTTTTCTGTTGGAGACATTATACCTCTGAATCTGTTCCTCCCCTACCCGGCGCCCCCCGCGCCTCTCCCCCCCCCCTCGGGCCCCCCCCTGCTGGCCCCCCCGCCCCCTAGGATAGATATGGAAACAAATTGTAGGAGATATTTTAAATATTTTCTCTTTATTTTTTAAATTTATTGTGTTGTCGGAGACAGGCAAAACAAACCCCATTTTTTGACAAAAGTGAACTGCAGTCAAGCAAAGGATAAAGGCGATTCACAAATGATAAAAGTAGACACTTTGAATTACATGAAACTAAAAGGCTTTTTAATAAATGACTCCCGAACACATGAAAGATTGTCCCAACCAAATCACTAATGGAGGGAAATGCAAATCTTCTTACTTACTCCGAAATTAAAATAGTATTAGAAAGGTGCCACCTTTCTGGCATATTTTGTCCTTATGACTTGTCTTCAATATACGTTCCCTCTGACCTTCCTTGGAACTCAGCATGAACTACAGGAGAACGGGTTTTCCGTGGTCTCCTCCTCTCTAGAGGGAAGGAGGGGAGCGGACAGCACCCGAGGAGGCCTCTTCCTGGGGCAGGGTCGTCCTGGAGCATCCACAGCAACCAGACGATGTCGCTGATGCAGATGACGCACCTAAGACTGAGCAATCAAGGTTTCGGGGCAATAAGATCTTTTCGTTCAACAATGGCAAGGAAAAGCAGCACTTTTAAAAAGTAATTCTCTTTGAGATCACGGGCGTTCAGAAGAGGTAGGTGGTACAGCGGGCTAGAGCGCTAGGCCTGGAGTCAGGAAGGCCCGATTGAAATCTGCCCTCAGACACTTAGTAGGTGTGTGTACTCTGGGCAAGTCACTTAGCCCTCTTTGCCTTGGTTTCCTGGTCTGTAAAATGAGCTGGAGAAGGGAATGGCAAACCGCTCTAGTACCTTGCCATGAAAACCCAAATGGAGGTCATAAAAAATCAGACACAAATGAAAATGACCGAACAACAACGCGGCATGACATATTCTCCCTGCTTTCAGTGAGTTTTCCACTGATATCTGATAAAGTGCAGGTAGTCCCCAGAAG